>NC_060139.1:844917080-845231358 GCF_021461385.2 Schistocerca piceifrons
TTAATTGAACGTTAATGTTGTTCAAAAAATTCTTGATTGTATGTTGTATTTGAAATAAAATATTATGGAGTTCTTGTGCATGCCCCTCTGCGTACGATATATCTCGAAGCTGGACTGTGCATATCGGTTGTTTCGCGACGACTAACTCAATTCGCATCCGCTTTATACAGGTAACAATAGCAAAGAAGGAACAATATTTCAATCACGGTGTGCGTCTTTTTTTGCATTTTTTAAAAACTAATCTCAAAAAGGACCCTGTCTAACCTCCACATAGCATACAGATCATGAAATCAGCATCCTAAATATCACGATTTTTCGTGTGACCGGCGCTCTTCCTCGCAATCGATGTGCACTGTGACAGTTTCAGTCACGAAAGTTTACGTTGTACAGAATGGTGAATACTTATACCCCATATTGTTTCATGTTTAACTTTATTCCATACTTCCAGAATGAGATTTTCACTCTGCAGCGGAGTGTGCGCTGATATGAAACTTCCTGGCAGATTAAAACTGTGTGCCGGACCGAGACTCGAACTCGGGAGCGGCACACGGTTTTAATCTGCCAGTAAATTTTATTCCATACTGTTTGGCTTAGAATATTACACCCCCACCCCCCGCACCTCAAAAGTCATCATTCATTATTGATATGACTAAGCATCTTCTCGTAACTTTACAAGTCTGACGGTACCAACATTACGAGTCTTTACGCTATCGCATCAAAGCTTCGCTGAGCAAAAAGAACGGTAAGTGAACTCACTACGTTTCCTATAAGTGCCACAAATTGCAGACAGCGTTGCTATTAATGCTTCGGTTTGAGCTCCCTTTGAAAGCATTCTGAGATCTTTGGCAAGTAGTTTCCTCAAACTTTCCTCTGATTAGAAATAAAAATGTGGTGTCACCGCCAGACACCACACTTGCTAGGTGGTAGCCTTTAAATCGGCCGCGGTCCGTTAGTATACGTCGGACCCGCGTGTCGCCACTATCAGTGATTGCAGACCGAGCGCCGCCACACGGCAGGTCTAGAGAGACTTCCTAGCGCTCGCCTCAGTTGGACAACCAACTTTGCTAGCGATGGTTCACTGACAAAATACGCTCTCATTTGCCGAGACGATAGTTAGCATAGCCTTCAGCTACGTCATTTGCTACGACCTAGCAAGGCGCCATTACCAGTTACTATTGATACTGAGTCATGTACAGTCAAGAGCGACGCTCATCATTAATGGATTAAAGTTAAGTATTCCACCAGCTACGTCCGTTTTTCTAAAGTCTAATTTCCTTGTCCTGTTCCAGACCTCACGCCAGCCTGCGTGAGCTCAAACGCGTGCCTTTCGGCTTCCTCTAGTACCCGGTGTTGGCTCTCCTGCCAACCCACAACAAAAAATATATTGGAATTTCCGTTAATTAGGTTAGCTACCTTAAAAGCATTTCACAGCCGTGGGATTTGCATAGTAGTTGTGGTGAAATGATCAATGTCCACACACCACTTTGATCTTCAGAAAGGATGGCGATCCTTTCTCATTCCAGCCTCTCACCCAAGGACAGTACGCCAGCTCGAACAGCTGAAACGAAACCCTAGAGATGAGTTATTTATCTGTAGAATTCTGCGTATTTTAAACTCTATGTTTGAAGTTTAACAGAAGACTACAGAAGCGTAACTCGCCAAATAAAATACCGTGTGCTATACAGTTATCACCAGCAGATCCACTAGAGTGATATATGAGGTGTTATTTGACAAAATTATAAATATTTTCCAGCAGCTATATATTTTAACATGTGAAGTACGTGCAGAATAATATCTCCTAAGATCAGAGGCAGATACTGAATGATGCTACTAATTCTAGTAAACGCCATAATTCTATTGATACAGAGTTCACCACGAAAAAATTAAGTTTTCAATTTAAAAAAGTATAGGTAAGCGTGTTTAATATTCAAAGATCAGATAAATACAAGCACTAAAGAAAAGTATTGATAATACTTTGCCCAAATCCAATTGAGCGCTATGACGCCGGTGCTTATGCAACCCACCAAACGGCAGTGTTGCAGCAGTGTGCCACTTCAAGGCGAAATTGCGTGTGCGTATCTTAAGCAACGGGATAGCTATGGCGCTATGGCGCCGGTGCTTATGCAACCCACCAAACGGCAGTGTCGTAGCAGTGTGCAACTTCAAGGGGCATTGCGTGTGTGTATCTTAAGCAACGGGACAGCTTATCTTTCATCATAGGATTCAATACTTCGTTGACTATAGGATTTATGGTAACTAGTTCTGCAGTTAAAGAATAGAAGTTTCCTGAGAGCCCTACTCAAACGAAAATACACTATTTGACAGCGCCAACAGAAATGAAATTAACACCAAGAGTAATGACAGAATTAAAACTATAATTACAAAACCTTTCAATACATACCGAATTCTTATGCTTGGGATGGAATATAGCATATGGTCTACAAAAGGAATTACATTACAAATATCAAGCATTTTACTAAAAATTGAAAACTGTGTTAATAAATGTGAGATTGTGTCGCAGATTTATTACATCACCGTACAAGTATTGCTTTTTTTGCCTAATCACACTTCTTCATTACTGAGGGAAAAATGTTTTACTTGTTCTGTATCTGTTATTAACTTAATACAGAATGTAATCTGAAATAAGTGCTGTGCAGAAAGATAGACGTATCGCCATTCTCCAACTGCGGTTTTCCCAATCACACATACCGTTGTCGAAAAACCTCCTTCAAACGTCAGTTTTCGTGGATTCAGCCTCGGAGTATCCGCTCTTTCCTCTGCATTTAGCAGTGGAATTCCCGTTGCACTCTTAATCCTACTAACCTTGCTTTTGATTTCGCCGACGGTTGTTTTAACTTTTCTGTATGCTGAGCCAGTACTTACGACAATCTTTCTTTTTGGATTTCTTCACATTTTTCATGCAGCCATTCCGTCTTAGCTTTCCTGAACTTCCTATTTATTTTATTCCTCAGTGATTTGTATTTCTTTATTCCCGAATTTCCCTGAACATTTTTGTACCTTCTTTCGTCGATCAACTGAAGTATTTCTTCTGTAACCCATGGTTTCTTCACAGTTACCATCTTCGTACCGATGTTTTTCTTCCCAAATTCGGTGATTGCCCTTTTTAGAGATATATATTCCTCTTCAACTGTGCTGCCTACTGAGTTACTCCTCACTGCTATATCTACAGCCTCAGAAATCCTCAAGTGTACCTTGTCATTCCTTAGCACTTCCGTATCCCACTTGTTTGGGTATTGATTCTTCATGACCAATCTCTCTGTAAACTTCAGCCTACTCTTCGTCACTACTATATTGTGATCTGAGTCTATATCTACTCCTGGGTAAGCCTTACAATCCAGAATCTGATTTCGGAATCCCTGTCTGACCATGATGCGGTCTAACTGAAATCTCCCCGTATCACCCGGCCTTTTCCAAGTATACCTCCTCCTCTTGTGATTCTTGAATACAATATTCGCTATTACTAGCTGAAATTTATTACAGAACTGAATTTATCTTTCTCCATCCTAATTCCTTGTCCCAAGCCCATATTCTCCAATAACATATTCTTCTACTCCTTCCCCTACAGCTGCATTCCAGTCTCCTATGACTTAGATCTTCATCCCCGTTACATACTGTACTACCCTTTCAATATCCGCATGTACTTTCTCTGTCTCTTCATCTTCAGCTTGCGACGTCGGCTTTTATACCTGCAGTATCATTTTCGGTGTTATTTTTTTGTCGATTCTGATCAGAACAAGCCTATCACTGAACTGCCCTCTGTCCTATCTTCCCATTCATAACGAATCCTACCCCCGTTACACCATTTTCTGCCGTTGTTGATATTATCGTACGCTCAGTCGACCAGAAATCTTTGTCTCCTTTCCATTTCACTTCAGTGGTCCCTACTATATCCTTTTCCTTTTCAGATATTCTAGCTTCCCTAGGACGTTCAAGCTACTGACGTTCCATGCCCCGACTAGTAAAACGTTATGCTTTCGTTGATTGTTCAATCTTTTTCTCGTGGTAACCTCCCCCTTGGCAGTCCCCTCCCGGAGATCCGAATGGGGGACTAGTCCGGAATCTTTTGCCAATGGAGAGATCATCATGATACTTCTTCAATTACAGGCCACTTGTCCTGTGGATACACGTTACGTGTCTTTAATGCAGTGGTTTCCATTGCCTTCTGCATCCTCATGTCGTTGATCATTGCTGATTCTTCCGCGTTTAAGGGCAATTTCCCACCCCTAGGACAAGAGAGCGCCCTGAACCTCTATCCGCTCCTCCGCCCTCTTTGACAAGGCCGTTGGCAGAATGAGGCTGACTTCTTATGCCGGAAGTCTTCGGTCCTGACCACTGAATTATAATAACATAAGCACAACCTCATAACTTTAAATTAAAAATGAAACTGACAGTCGATAAATAAACCCATAACAACTGGAGTACCAACATGCGAAAAAGAAACTTATCTCTGGAATCAGTTGTGTGTCTGTAGCCAGTGAAAATTGGACATCTGTTATTGTGATGCTTTATTCGATTAGACCATAGTATAACCTGCTACATTATTTGCTATTCCTCCTGGAATCCCTGTATAGCTGTGTACTGGTATTCTATAATGAATACGTAGTGATACCTGAAATTTTGTGGCAGACTGACACCTTACTCAGATAGTTTAATGGTCAAGACGACTGCTTGCAGTACGCAGGAACCGTGGTCCAGTACATCTGAACTGCTTGCACTGATATAATTTCACTTCACTGTATCTTCAGCGATTTCATGCCTATTGGAGCGATCATTTCATTTTAGTGCATTTAATACATTTCTTAACCGGCTTTTATATCACGATTAGAATTGTAACATGTTACTTCCAAACATGTAGGCACGGGCTATCGTAGCAGTGAATTATTCCATCTCAGGTGGTGCTTGCCTGTCCTTAGACGCTAGAACAGCCGAATGTGTGTCTAATTTCCTAACAGATACTTGTGTAATGTGCTCAACTAAGGAGGAATTAATCTTCCATGAATGTTTAAGAATGGCCACAACGTTTCTTAACCTGCACGCACCCGTACCTGTGTGCCGCTCCGGACTTACAATTTCTGGTGCAACTAAACGTGCATTGGCATGACTAAGTGAACTCCGCACAATCCACATTCTCTCTTCCCCTAACCACTATACGTTGATGCCACCCCCCGAAGCCTTGTCGCGTAGATTCTGAGCAGCGATGTGTCTGAAACGTTTTTCTCGGCCACCCATAAGATATCCCAATGATTTCAACGTTGTGCATCGCAGAGACGATAAAAGAAGAGGTGAAAAGTAGGTAAGATGGGGCATGACGATTTTGCCATCTCGTGACACGTGCATAATGGCTTTGGGCAGAATTGTGGTGAAATTTGGTGCCAATGTAACATCATTACTTCACCTTACACCTCACATGAACTTTTTAAGCCGGCTTTTTTTTTTTCTTTTCAAGTACCGACACTTTGCTGTTTTAAGTGACGTTGCACTGTGAAACGTTTCTGTATCATTATAGAAGAAGGTTGAACCAAATTTCAAACTTAAGCGTCGGAATGGGAGACAATAAAGGAGTTTCGAAAAACTGATCCTTTAATTTTGTTGTTTAGTGAAGTAAGAAGTGAATGAAGTTGCCCGATTTGTTGGTATGGGAATACCGTGTGTCGAAAGTCTCCTAGTGATGGTGCATCACCCGCACCCATGTAACACGATGTAAGAACAGTGTTCGTTAAAATATCCTAAACGGACAGAAATCGGAGACGACTGTCACCGGTTTCAAACCCGACAAGATTTGCCATTGTCAGTGAATATGAGTCAATCTCATCCAGATTCCGAGTGAACTTTGTGAGAGGAAATCCACGTAATGGATATCTGGAGTCGGCTACCGCGCAAGAGGCCATTGACCAGTGCGGCACATAAAGCTGCATGTCTCCAATGGGTCCAAACAAAGCAGAACTGGACAGGTGCTGACTGGACGCATGTAGTGTAGTCTGAAGAGACGCGATTCGCGTCATATCAAAGGATACAACGCGTCGTGTGCGCCGATGGCCGAATTAGGCTTTTAGTGGCTGCGTGTTGAGAGTGTACTTCAGGTAGGGCGTGGCCCTAAGATGTTTTGGGGTACTTTTCACGTCATAACATGATACATTCAGGCTATTGTGAACATGAGACAGTAGTTTTAATTCTGTTTTCTCAGCGACTGCGCGTTGCCTTTTCTTCTATATCTTCGTGATGAGATTGCTGTGGACACTCCCACCTTCCAACACGACAACAGCCGTGTTCACAGGTCTGCACACCTACGTACATGGTTTGAGCACTTAAACGTCGTATCTATCCTTGACCGATCCACTAAATCGTCTGATCCGAATTCCATAGAAAATATCTGAGTAATTTTTTTTAGAACAGCGGATATGATGTTTTCTTCAGGCATTTTAGAATGCCCTGATGCCTTGGCTGAATCAAACGTAGCGTTTGGTGGAAGCAACAAGACGTGAACCCTGTCGCAATGCAATTCTTCTACGCTTGGATGTGAGGACGCATTATCCACTGTCAAAGTAGCTTTGCATGGCAATAATTTTTTTTTAAAAAAAGTTTTCGATTATCTTACTCGTCGATTTGAGCCACTGTCAAGATCAGAGCCGGTGTTACGCGACATTAGTGCGACACTCATTTTCTGTCCGTTGTGCTTATTTTCACCCGTGTAGGTTAATATACTTGTCCTTGTATTGGAGGAAATTTACGTAATTTACGGCCGCATCGTCTTCATTCTACAGTATGTCATCAAATGTATCTGGACACCCCCAAAAACATTCTTTTTCATATTAGGTGTATTTTGGTACCACCTACTCCAAGGAACTCCATATCAGCGACATCAGTATTCATGAGACATCGTGAGAGAGCAGAACCCCCGGAACCCCCGGACTTCGAACGTGGTCAGGTGATTGGGTGTCATTTGTGTCATACGTCTGTAAGCGAGATTTTCACACTCCTAAACATCCCTAGGACCACTCTTTCCGATGTGATAGTGAAGTGGAAACCTGAAGGGACACGTACAACGCAAAACCGTACAGGCCGATCTTGTCTGCTGACTGACAGAGACCGCCGACAGTTGATGAGGGACGTAATGTGTAATAGACAGACATCTATTCAGGCAGGAATTCCAAACTGCATCAGGACCCACTGCAAATACTATGACAGTTAGGCAGGAGATGAGAAAACTTGGATTTCATGGTCGAGCGGCTGCTCATAAGCCACACATCACACCGGTAAATGCCAAACGACTCCTCGCTAGGTGTAAGCAGCGTAAACATTGGACGATTGAACAGTGGAAAAACGTTGCGTGGAATGACGAACCACGGTACACGATGTGGCGATCCGAAGGTGGGGTGTGGGTATGGCGAATGCCAGGCGAACGTCATCTGCCAGCGAATGTGGTGACAACAATAAAATTTGGGGGCGGTTGTGTTACAGCCTGATGTGGTCGCCACGGGTATGGTACGTAATCGTTGGACACGCTGTCGGAAGTGTGGGCAGTGTTAATTGCCCTTAATTAGACAACACGTTCGTCACGTAGATAGTGGCCTTGCACGATCTGAAGTGTGTCTCCTCTGTTGCTATCAGATTCAAACGTCAAGGATATACTGCACAAATATAGGTGTTCAGGCAGTTCATTGATTTAAGTCAATACTTGGTCTGTGTAGCTTGAGTGACCAGTTACGGGTGCGCTGATACCTGAGGTAAATGTGACGAATCGTGACATACAGATTCGTATGATGCGTTAGATGTTAAATGTAACATGTCTGCAGTGAAATTTTGTGGCATAATTGACATTACTATCGCTCTTGTGATGTTCTCACAAGAAAACTTTTTAGTTTCACCGGTACAGAAATTTATCTTATCTCTCGCTAAAATTTATATTATTTGTGACGAAGACATGCTTTTATTTTGTCACATTGCAGTACAGAAATACTTTGAGGGTATTACTTTATTTCGCCCCATTTCTAACTACATCGAGGATAATTAACGAGTTGCCAAGGGCGCAGTCGACTTCAGAAAATCCGTCTCATCAGCGTCGTCAAAGCTGTCGACGACATCATACCCACCTATATAAGAAACTATTAGCCTCGATTGCGGTAATGAAACCAGCCTTTACCTAGGTTTCAGCTCAAATAATTGAGCCTTCTTCAGAAGATATACCTGAATCTATCATGTGCCTAAGAGGGCATGATCTAGAAATAAAACTAAAGCAGCCTGAATAGGCGTAGTCAAATTTTAAAAATGTGACATTCCTTCCCTTTAGTTCATTTGCCATTTGAAGTATGAACTTCTTCCTTTCCATTTTCTTGTTCGTTTCTGTGTTATAGAGGACCCATGCATTTATTGCCGACATGTCCAAAACGTTGTAGAAGACAAGCATCGACCATCTCCAACATGCAACCTTCATCGTATATTTGCGGATCATTTGATCAACCATGTATATCCCATACTTTGTTGCATTGTAGAACATTACGCCTTTAGGTTTTTCGTTTCCTTCCTTGCTTATTGCTACTTCAGCATGCAGCGTACTCGGAAGAATGACATTTTTAATCACCTTTCCTTGGTATACAGTCAACGTGCTGTCTGTGTTGCCACTGTTGTGCAGTATTGTGGTGGGGTGTATTTCAGCATTCGACTTCCTTACTTCATCGGGGATTTCACGGCGGTTCTCGTTCATTGTACCAACTAATGAAGATTTCTTTTCTTTAAGTTTTTTAGCAAGTTGAAGAGACGTAAAGAAGTTGTCTGTGGTCACATTTCTTCCTTAATTTACAAATGGCTCCGTGAGATGCAGAATGGGGTACTCTCCAAGTGGTTGTTTCTCTCTATGCGTGTCCTCTTTGTTGAGGTATGGGAAAGCATTACGTATATACTTTGCCATTACATCAACAGCCAACCAGAATTTGAGACCATATTTCTCCGGATTGTTGGGCACGAATTGAGTAAACCTGCATCTTGCTTTGCTTTGTAACAGTTTCTCATAAATGGTTATATTTTTTACAGGGTGGTAAGCGTGATTACCGTTTTCAATGAACTTTCACCAAATTTCAGACACAATAGCGAATTTGTTGGCTGCCAGGCGTTCAGCCTGTATCGATTTTTCATGAAAACGCCGAAATCCGAGCAGCCCCTGAAATCTCTCCCTTGGCATGATGTCCTTGTGAAAGCAGACCCCAAGAGTGCGACCAGGGATCATCCACAGACATACCTTTTGTGCACAATACACCCCGAACATACATGATGGCTATTAGTTTCTCCAGTTCTTCAAGTGACACAGTTCAGTCATTGTTTTTCAGTACTTCTCGAGCATCTGTGTATTTCTTCATGAGACGTAGCACTGCTTCATAAAAAATAAGACGGGAGGCACTGATGATAGAGCTGTCTACTCGTTGGAAGGCATAAGCAGTGGGACCTCCTCTCTCCTTCAGAACATTCACAGCTGACCGCCTTCCAGAAGATGAATAACTTCCAATCTCCCACACGGTTCCGTCCCTTGGAATCATGTTTGTAGACCGTTCCACTTGTACCTGCTGTGGTGAAGGAGGTGATGATTGACGTATCTACTAATCACCCAACATTCACAATGTCTTCTTCTTCACTTGTATCAGGTACATAATCATCATCTTCATCACTGAAGTCAATTTCCGATTCAACTTCGGAATTCTCTAAGAGATGTAACACTTCTTCATCAGAAAGTCCACGCTGACGATACATGTTCGAAAACGTGTTTCACGGACATAGACTGCCTGAGTGACATAACGTAAGCTGTGGCGGACTGGAATGTACACTTGCCAAGTTGCAAGAATGAGGAGTTACTGCTCACTGCTGCCACTGTATTGCTGGATGTTGTTGTTGTGGTCTTCAGTCCTGAGACTGGTTTGATGCAGCTCTCCATGCTACTCTATCCCGTGCAAGCTTCATCTCCCAGTACTTACTGCAACCTACATCCTTCCGAATCTGCTTAGTGTATTCATCTCTTGGTCTCCCTCTACAACTTTTACCCTCCACGCTGCCCTCCAATGCTAAATTTGTGATCCCTTGATGTCTCAGAACATGTCCTACCAACCGGACCCTTCAAGTTGTGCCACAAACTCCTCTTCTCTCTAATTCTATTCAGTACTCCTCATTTAGTTATGTGATCTACCCATCTAATTTTCAGCATTCTTCTGTAGCACCACATTTCGAAAACTTCTATTTTCTTCTTGTCTAAACTATTTATCGTCCATGTTTCACTTCCATACATGGTTACACTCCATACACTTTCAGAAACGACTTCCTGACACTTAAATCTATATTCGATGTTAACAAATTTCTCTTCTTCAGAAATGCTTTCCTTGCCATTGCCAGTCTACAGTTTATATCCTTTCTACTTCGACCATCATCAGTTATTTTGCCTCAAAGTTTTTATTTCTTCTCCGTGGATTTTAATACCTACTCCGAATTTTTCTTTTGTTTCCTTGCTGGATAATCGTACTTATATTCAGAAGATAAATTGACCCCCTCCGCCGTACTAGGTATACTGAATGAAATAACCAAGAAAATCAAAATATTTTGTAAATACTAAAACATTTTCAGAAAGAGGAGAAAAAATTAGGAAAGTCATATAATTTCACTAATGAAGTAAATAAATTGGATATGACGATGAATGAAAAACGTATGACAGGGGTCATTTTGACCCCTTCCGCCATTGCACTGTTAGAACTAGATAAATGGTTTACGACCCAACCTAAGAAAAATTTCCAGTGATTTTTTAATTTTTCAAATGTTTTGTTGTGTAAATTACATTGTGCTTGAGAACTATTTAAAAGATGGTAGACTTCACTAACGTGGAGCGACAGCTGGTAGATTCATTTTCTTTAATTAACGTCTCAGTGTATATTATTGGTAAATAAATACAAGGGGCACAGAAATTTGTGAAAGTAAAGATCAATGTTTCTGTGTAGTATGGTTAAATGCGGGTAACCTATAAAAATGAAATCAGCAGATAACAGTGAATAAGAAATTCATGTCTAAGATAGTTATATGGCTATCCCGACAATAGAAAAAATGTCCTGATCAGTGTTGCCAACAGTTAAAGTGAGCTCTCCACCAGTTTCAAGTGCAAAAACCACCAGAAAACCACTAAAAAACGCCCCTACTCTCACAACCGTTAAAATTTCCGCTAAAATTTGTTTTAAATATTATGAAAGAAAACAATAAGTATATTGGTAATTAGTTTCCTTTATTATTAAGTAATAAAATATTCACAATCATTAAACGAACATACAGTAAATAAATCAGCAAGTCAAGGTCAGGAACATATAAAAAGTCCCATAGCAACATCTAATTATTTAAATGAATTCGTCTTTCTCAGATGAATCATTTTTGTCTGCATCATCATCATTGCCGGTTGCAGATTTATACGATTCTTTAGTATCGATTTGTTTCATAATGTTTATTGGAATTTCATATTCATTGCAGCATTTTTCTTCCAACCTCAAACCAAAGCATATTCTTAATATAGCAGTTAAAAGATTTATCTTCATTCTGTTTCTCTGCATGTTTTTTACTACATTCATACTGCTAAATGTCCCTCAACATCGACATTGGAATGAGACAGTATTGGGAGATTAATCGCAAAAGTCGCTAATTCCTCAAATCTGGATTTCCCTTGAGCATCTTTGAAATGCAATATTTCATTCCAAATTGTTTTTGTTTCTTTGGCCTCAGTTCAAAAAATGAATTTGTGGCCACTGATCATCCACTCTTGCTATAAATTCTACACTTTTATTGAACTGAGACATTATATAAATTAAATTTTCTTTGTTGTGATTAACTGCTTGTACAACACTGATTCTGAAGATTGTTTTCATCAACGTCAAATTTTCTGGTCACCTGTTTTTGATTTCTTCAATCAGACTTACTATAAATGTTATGCACCGATTACACAACATTTCTTTGTCTTCCCGTGGTAATCCTCTTTCTCTCACTGCAAGCAACTGCTTTTCAAAGCAGAATCCCAGATTTTATTGACTCTATTTATTTCAATTAATATTAGATATAAAAATGAAATATATGCTTAATTAATCTCGCTTGCATACATATCGTTCCATTACTCTACTATGTGATACTTTTCACGCACTGTAGCTACGGAACAATGTGTTTTTAGCTCTGACCGTTGTGTGTATATTCTTGCTACAGTGGATTCTATTGATCAGCACCTTGTATGGTACGCTTGGACTGTTTTTGTTGATAGTTTTGTATAGTTTCTTATAAAGAGGCTGTCTGGAAGAAGAGGGACTAAACCAATAAGACGTCTCCTTTTAATTAAAAACTCCAAGTTTCTCGGAAAAAATTCTTTTGCAGAAGCTGAAATAGCCACTTGCAAGGAATGGCACAAGCAACGTACTAAAAGCACGTATGGTACCTCTTCTTTCAATTTCGTAAATACTCCAACATTATCTGTACCAATGCCCATTAAATTTTCAAGTCACAAATCGAATCGCTGGTGTGTCTTCTTTATAGCAGAGTCAATAGGTAGGTTCGCATTACACTCGTGCAGTTCAGCAAGGTCAAGGTATGCAGATACTATATTTTGGTGTAATTTATTGTAATAAACTATAATCAATCCCAAGTATTTATGCACAGCAATGTCAGTAGATTCATCAATTAAAAAGCTAAATGGTTGATCTTTGCATCTTGTTTTAGAACGTCAGTGAAATGCAGTGCTAACAAATTTTTTATAACTTAGCTGCACTTAGTTCGGTGCAGCTGAAATTTTTCGATATCTTTTTCATGATCGTGATTAATTAATTACCTCTCCCAAATGGTCGATTACATGCATACTAGCATGGATGGCTGTGAATAGTGCAAGTCTTGCTTCTTCCTTTTTTTTCCCATGGGCTCTGACTGAAAAGCAGTTTTAGGCTGCATAGTTACAACCTGCAACAATTTACTTAGTCAAAAAGTGGTCAAAGATGTAAAACCGATCAATGAGTGACTAAGCAATTAAAAAGAGGGTGCTTACCATTTTATTCTGTAGATGCTTCTTTGACATCCCATGAGACTTCAAATCTCCATAGTGACTCCTTAAATCTATACCACAAAATTTTCGCTTCACTACCTGACCCGTAGTCCTTTCAGTATCTTGAAGCCAATCTTCTAAATGTGGGTCTTGAAGCCAAGAATTCCCAAACTGTTGCGTATATTATGGTTTCGGCATAAATATACACGTATGAAGTCGTGAAATAATACCATACACTGAGAATCACAATTGCATAGCGCACACCACGAACGACGAAAGTCGAGTTACTTCTTGTGCGCATCTGACGGGACGCACTCTGCGGGAGCCAACAGGCGCTCAATGGTTATTCGAAGCGACAATGAAATAAGTGAGCACCCATTGTTTGAAACCGGTTGCTGCACTCCCTACATCTGCGCAGGCCACCTTCGCTCGTAAAATGAACAATAACTAGGTGCTACTAAATATTGTCCATTCTCCAGCAAATCTCCGCAATGTAGTCTATCGGGTGTAATGGCTCGTTTGATGTCACATTGTAATGCATCAGAGTGTTGTCTTCGCAGTAAAAGTTAAATACTCCTGAAATCAAATAAAGCAGAAACAACATATTTCGAAACATATAAATACTACACATGCTCATAAATTAAGGATAATTGCAGAATGTGGTGCCACACAACGTGGCAGTACACAAAACTAGCGCTAATAGCATAGCCACATAGGGAACACACATGACACAGATCTGTAAGTCCACGGTATTGCTGATAAGTTGAGAAAACTGTCAAAACACATGTGCTACAAAACGCCACTGTTTCCTGCGCATGTACCCCAACATCAATATTGGATATGATCACCATGCATACGTACACAGACCGCGCAGCGAGTTGGCATACTCTGGATCAGGTGGTCGAGCAGTTGCTGGGGTATAGCCTCCCATTCTTGCACCAGTGATGTGTCGTAGGGGTTTGAAGACGTGCAGCGATACGTCGACCGAGAGCATCCCAGACGTGCTCGATGGGGTTTAGGTCTGGAGAACAGGCAGGCCACTCCATTCGCCTGATATCTTCTGTTTCAAGGTACTCCTCCACGATGGCAGCTCAGTGGGGCCGTGCGTTATCATCCATCAGGGGGAAGGTGCGACCCACTGTACCACTGAAAAGGCGGACATACTGGTGCAAAATGACGTCCCGATACACCTGACCTGTTACAGTTCCTCTGTCAAAGACTTGCAGGAGTGTACGTGCATCAATCATAATCCCACACCACACCATCAAACCACGACCCCCCATACAGGTCCCTTTCAAGGACATTAAGGGGTTGGTATCTGGTTCCCGGTTCACGTCAGATGAAAACTCTGCGAGAATCACTGTTCGGACTATATCTGAACTCATCCGTGAACCTAATCTAGGAACACTGTTACAATAACCATGTACTGTGTTCTTGACACCAGGCTTTACGGGCTCTCCTGTGACCAGGGATCAGTGGAATGCACCTTTCAGGTCTTCGGGCGAATAAACCATGTCTGTTCAGTTGTCTGTAGACTGTGTGTCTGGGGACAACAGTTCCAGTGGCTGTGGTAAGGTCCCGAACAAGGCTACCTACTGTACTCCGTGGCCGACTGCGGGCACTGGTGGTGAGATATCAGTCTTCTTGTGGTGTTGTACACTGTGGACGTCCCATACTGCAGCATCTGGATACGTTTCCTGTCTGCTGGAATCGTTGCCATAATTTTGAGATCACACTTTGTGGCACACGGAGGGCCCGTGCTACGACCTGCTGTGTATGACCAGCCTCCAGTCGCCCTAGTATTCCACCCCTCATAACGTCATCAATATGTGTTCTTTGAGCCATTTTCAACACACAGTCACCATTACCATGTCTGAAAACGTCTGCACACTTGCTGTGCCGTACTCTGACATGCACCAACACACCTCTGCGTATGTGGACTGCTGCCAGCGCCACCGTGCGACGACCGCAGGTCAGATGCACTGCATGGTCATACCCTGAGGTGATTTAAGCCCGCAAACCGCCCACCAGAGCGTTGTTTCACCATGTATCAGCATTATCCTTAATTTATGAGCATGAATGTATTAGCCCAAAGGCAATGTGCCCAATGCAAGGCAAACGGTTAATATAAGAGCAAGCTGCTCAAATAAACAATCATTCAAAAACATTTCAACCGAAATTTAGGATATGAAAGAAGCTTACAAAATATATACTGGAAGCAATCATGCAATTAACATCCTATGTCCGTTCGGGTCAGATGGCTCAGACTGAAACCGAACTTACCAATCAGCAACTATCTATGAAGTTGACAATTAGACTGTCAAGCAAGATAAACAGCTGCAGGAACGATTCAGTGCTCACTAGAAGAAATTTTCCAACAGTCCTTTACATTGAATTAATGATAAAGTCAGAGATATTGCCAAAAAGATACTGAACTAAAAGTCACGTACAACTGGCTAACACGCTAGTAATAATTGAACAGGGTGCTACCAGAGAGGCATTTAATTATAACTTTAATCAAATAAAAACTGCTCAAACCAAAGACGTCACTGAGTGGCGGAGTGATGTAACTGCACAAATGAATGACATTTGTAGGGAATTTTCAACAGTAAAGAGTAGTGTGCATAGCACCCCTCCTTCCATTCCTAGGTAAGGTGACGTAAGTCCGTAAGACAGGGCATATAGGGACAGCGTAGAACAACTCAGTCTGTCTCCCGTGCATTCAGCTTGCGCCATGGGGGCGACACCTACGTTGTCATCAATTTTTATGGTGAAAGCCTTCTAAAGCATAGACAACTTCAGTTTTCCTTTGCAGATAATGAAAACAAAACATTTTGTCGTATTGATTAAAGTATTTAAAGACGTGTTGCAGAAACATGGGCAGATTATCAGAAAATTCAGTTCACCACAGCCTACATTCATTCAGGGCAAAGTTGCCATCTGGACAGTGGAAACTGTGGAAAACTGCACCATGTTCAAACAATTTGAACAGGCATTCTTGGCAAAATAGTGGTTACTTTGCGTCCAAGAATTACTACAAAAGGAACTATTTAATCCTGAATAACATAACAGCAAGCAAAGTAGTTTGCAAAAATATTGTTTGAATGATACACAAACAAAATGCGATATTGGGACAAACAGTACTCGCATAGGGACGTGTTATGAATATTGAAACCAAAACTACCACTCAATATTTATGACGAGTTAGTGAATGTCCTGGAAACCAATCTAGGATGCATTCAATCAATATTAGATTCTACGTACCTGATATGGAAGATCCTAAGAGTAAGGGTGGCATACAGTCTATGCATTTCAGCACTCATGCCAACAATCTCGGCCGAAATGCCGAGTGTCGTGGAAATGGTGCAGCGGCACAGAGTGATCTGTCAATCAAAACAGACCAGAATTCATCAAATTTAAATAGGCAGCAGAGAAATAACAACAGTTTTACTGCAGGATGTAATATAAACCACAAAGGTCATCAACAAAATCACTGGCAAAATTAATTTGGGAATAAGTGGCACCTGAATTTTTTGAACCATGCGCCACCAAATATAAAAGACTCAGACCTAGGCAACAGACAAACTCTGAACCACGGACTGCCTGCTTTGGCAAAACATAAATTCATCTTGTTTCCTTTCCCAGACATTTCTTCTGCATGTCTATGCAGTTATGCGACTAAAAGTAATGCGTATTCGAATAACATCAGTGATAATTGATTGTTGAAAATGACCCAGCCAAATGCATGAAAGTTCTACAAATTAAACATGCTAGTGACTTAGATAAAAGCAAATATCACAATAGTAATGACAAAAAATATTCAGGTTTAATTTAAATCGTTATTACTGTTCGAACGGTAGTATTTTCAGAAATTGATCCGCTAAAACAAGTCTGCACAATGTATCGTTGCTCATGGGGGGCGAAAAGAAAAAGAATTATTATTATAATTTTTTTTTGAAAAATGTCGAAAAAGTGAATATTTTGGTGGGCCACTTGGCAACAGAATCAGGGATTGATTACACTATTATGATAACATACGTTGAGCATTAAATACCTGAATAAGAGCAGCATATTGATATATTTGAGATTGTTCGGAAGAAACATTATCATTTCTGTGCACCTTTATAGTTGCGATGTAGTCATACCCGGAATAACATTAAAGGACCAGAAGATTTATAGACTTTAAAAGAAATGCAACACTACACAATTAAAAAAAGAGTTGATTCAGAAATAATAGGAAAACGATAATGTTCCTTCTGCCTCATGCTGCGTTCACCCATCTGCGTGATCGTAATTTCTGATGATGAACTAACACAAAATAATTATCATTCAAGTAAATAAGGAGATGGAAATCATCAAGGTTAATTTACTAAAATAAGCACACTTATCTTTAACACCCGTTTTTAATGCTACGTACCTTTTCATATTAAATTACAATAGATGAACATTGTGGTGAATTACTTTATACATAACAGTCAAAATGTCCTCTTGATGCTATCTGTTCGTAATCAGTTACAAGAAACAACATGTTTTCTGATTGGAAAAATAACAGTTAGCATGTTCACTCAGTATTTTCACATAAAATACACAATACCGATGCGGAACGCAGCAAGTCTGCGTCTGCCATTCATGGAATACAAACAGTAAAAGGTGAGGCGCCCAATGCCTCATTTGTCGTGGAACAACAGAATTCCTTTTTATATCATTAATCGATACATGTACATAGAGATTTACAGGCACCGCGCAAGAACGGCAAAGATAAGGAATAATAGATCCTGTCGCTGCTATGCGATGGTTCATTTCCTTTCCTTTACAATTGTTCGATAACTTTAGGCCATCAGGCGTTTGAAAAGAGTTCGTGATTTGAAGAAAAAAAAAAGCCTAACTCGTTTCTATAACTATTTCTGCAAACACAGCTACTTGGGAGCTTCACAAATCAACGGATGAGTGTTAGTTGCTGTCAGAAATATTTCGTTCGTAATGTAATTTGTAATAGTCATGGGCTTACGACCTAATCGAGTGCGAGTATTTGTGAACAAAACACAACCTAGGCAAATGGTATGAATTTTTGTTCTCTAACCAAAATGGCATGTGTTTTGGAAACAGAAGTAGCTTGATGATGTATAACAAACGCCTGTCGCTCTATACGTTCCTGTAACCTTAACTGCAGATATCTGATGATGACAGCAGCCGAAACGGCGTAGTAAATTTATTAAGCGATCTAAACTGTTTTATTCACAAAACAGAAGTTCCACCTCTAGACTTCGTTTTTATTATATGTACTTATACTTCACTTTTTCGCGGCTAGTTACTAGCTGCGACCCCGAAACAAGTCGCGATAAAATGAAATGTAAGTCAATGAAATAACAGCGATGCACTTTATCAGCAACGGACCAACAAATACAATTCTCCTTCGAAAATAATCGAGATCATGACAAAATAAATGTCCTTTCGAAGAGTGATTTAAATGTGACGCGTGCTCGACACACAGAACCCATTTCCATCAGCAACGTCAATTCCGGTTCCGCTCTCTACCTGTCAGGTGCGCGGCCACCTCGCGGCCGCTCGGCGCACCTGTGGACAGCGTTTCTCTCACCTTGCCGGTAGATGTCAGGAGCGCCGCTCCGAGAGCCGAACCTCGCGCAGAGGCAAGCTACCAGCAACGACGGGGCCAGCCGGCGCGGGCAACGTGGTTCTGCCGCCAGCTGTACGTTGACACGGCTCGCAGGTAGCGGGTTGTAGGCTGCAGGTGCCGAGGAGATAACAGTGGCTCAGTGTGCTCCGCCGCCCGCGTCGCGCCCGCCAGCACAGTTCCGTAGCCTGACACGTCACCACTGCTGCTTATCTTCTGCTTATGGATATTGACTCCTGATAATAGCAACGTCTGCGCACACCAATCGTAAGTAAGCACTGCACCAATAAGATCAGCCGACTCGACAAGTGCTCGCAAAGTCTATCGCGCCGCTGCTTACTACCAGTAGAAACTGCCGCAGCTCAGGGGTCGGAGTAATAACAGTCTGGACCGGTTTCTGAGGACGCCAGTGTGACAGTGACAGTATAAATCTGCCTAGTGCCTGTACTGTTTATGAATCCGTAAGACTCATGACCGAACCTGTTAGGTTGTGTACCTGTTCCTTTGACTGGCGTTGTGATTTTCGCATTTGACTAGGAAACAGCAGTGTTTCTCATCGCCATTTCACTCTGGTATCTACAATAGGCACTCATTTCGCCACAAGTTCAGCAGTATAGGTGAATCGTTTTAACGCTTTGTATCTTCCCTGTTCAGAATTTGAATTGTTGGCGATGAGCACCACACGATTTTTTATTCTCTGTGCAAAATCTACCCCATCCCAGCAGCAACTGCCGTAAGACAATTCCTGGCACTTCGGCTAGAACCATACCTAGTACAAAGTAAAACCGGAACAGCAGCAGTGTACAGGCTGGGAACTGAACAAAATAATATGCCTTTTTATGTATCCATCTTTCGAAAGTTGTTTTCCATCCGCTTCAAGAACCCTTGCTTGGCGATCATAATTTATTTTTCGTTCCCTTACAGTCGAACGGTTCAAATTTCTTTCACGGCGGTGTGGATGACCGTTGATTGGGACACGCCTATGAATAATTTATGTGAGGTGAGCGCCTGCGTGGTTGTCCCTGACCGTGACCTCCAGCGGCCCCTCCAAACGCGAGCTGCCAGTTGCTCGCCTCTTTGGCCACCTGTTATTCCTGCGTCGCCTCTCGTCTCGTGGTTGTTTCACAATGCTCCTGTTCCCTCCACCATAATTGCAGCGTTTCTGTCTGCGGCTCACAAGCGACATCATTTCTTCTTTGAAACCGTGTGTTACGTCAAAAGCAGACTAGTTCTGTGGGATGTGGAAATTCTGGTTTTGTAGAGGCATGAAGTATGTCGCTACAATTAATTTTCAACTGTGGATTCTCGCTGGTGATTTTGCTGCCCTCAGCATATTGCAGGGCGTATTAGCTCTTGCATCAGAGTGGTAAGTGATATTGTGGTCAGTCAAACACAATTCTACATCTACATCCATACTCCGCAAGCCACCCGACGATGTGTGGCGGAGGGTACTTTGAGTACCTCTGTCGGTTCTCCCTTCTGTTCCAGTCTCGTATTGTTCGTGTCGGTATGCCTCCGTGTGGGCTCTAATCTCATTGATTTTATCCTCATGGTCTCTTCGCGAGATATACGTAGGAGGAAGCAATATACGGCATGAGTAAACTGCCACCCGACCCAGTCATACCCGGAGAAACCAACAAAGTAGTATTTTTTAATGATACATTTTTTTAATTTAATTAAATGTGCTGAAGCTGAACTGATCGGCGGGGATGAAATCAGTGAAGATGCAGTGGCCGTAAATATCATTGCAGACTATTCAGATACGCTTAAACTGCAGTGCCAAATGACAGTTTGTGCCTGACCCGGATTCGAACCTCGAATTCCATTATGCAACCAAAATGCCTCCGCGCCTCACTCAGATTTTCAATTTTCACTACATATTCATGACATATATTGTCTGTGACGGGAGCAAAGGCATTCTCTGAGTACGAACCAAGAAACACTGTTTTTTTTGCTAGACCTGGTCGTGTTGGAGGAGACAACCCCCCTTACCTTCTACACAGGCCAAGGATCGCATTACGAACCTCTGCATACGTGATTCGTTGCTTGCCATCTCAACAGCTGAGTGAGATTTTACAATTTGATTGAAATAATAAGCACTCCGTCTTCAGGCCACAAGTGACCCATCGAGACCACCCGACCGCCGTGTCATCCTCGGTGGAGGATGCGGATAGGAGGGGCGTGTGGTCAGCACACCGCTCTCCCGGTCGTTATGATGATATTCTTGACCGAAGCCGCTACTATTCGGTCGAGTAGCTCCTCAATTGGCATCACGAGGCTGAGTGCACCCCGAAAAATGGCAACAGCGCATGGCGGCCTGGATGGTCACCCATCCAAGTGCCGACCACGCCCGACAGCGCTTAACTTCGGTGATCTCACGGGAACCGGTGTATCCACTGCGGAAAGGCCGAAATAATAAACCAGTAATAATCTGTCACTTTTGAGTAACAGCTGTAAGTAAACTTATATTACAACTAACGTTTTCGTCCATCATTTGTGTAAGCATGTGTTACGAGAAATCCCATAGTGGAATTGCTGTGAAACAACGTTCTCAAATTGCAACGACAGTCTCACTAGATAACCATGAAGTTCTGATCCCAGAAGATGGTTCTTCTTGTTTATGATTTGCACGTGTTATTACACAGATCCGAAGATGTTCGTTGCTGAAGGACATTAAATATCTTGACTTCTAAAACTGCGATGAAAGATTGGGAATAAAATAGTTTGAATATGTCCAGGACGACTGTTAGTGGCAATGATGTAGTACGTATAGTAAAGTTTTCATCAATGCAAAATTTTAAGTAAGCGTGGCATTGTTTTATTAGGCGTTGCTTATCATTGAAGATTGTGACCTTTTGGCTTCAGTACAAATGCAGTCAGCTCGTTGAGAGACTTACACTATCAGATCAAAGGCACCCAGACACCCCTATTGTATTGTACTGTATGTTAACCGGGGACCTAGAAACGACGGAGAGGCTCCGTCCCCGCCGCAGCCGCAGTGGTCCACAACCCCACGACGACTACTGCAGTCCACTTCACCCCTCCGCCGCCCCACACCGAACCCAGGGTTATCGTGCGGCTCGGCCCCCGGTGGACCCCCCAGGGAACGCCTCACACCCGTATGTTTGCGTGGTAAAGTAATGGTGGTGTACGCATACGTGGAGAACTTGTTTGCGCAGCAATCGCCGACATAGTGTAACTGAGGCGGAATAAGGGAAACCGGCCCGCATTCGCCGAGGCAGATGGAAAACCGCCTAAAAACCATCCACAGACTGGCCGGTTCACGGGACCTCGACACAAATCCGCCGGGTGGAATGGTGCCGGGGACCAGGCGCTCCTTCCCGCCCAGAAAGCCGTGCGTTAGACCGGTCGGCCAACCAGGCGGGCAGACACCCCTAAGTAATGCGGAATTGACCATCAGATCTCACGAGAAGCGGACTTGTCAGTATAAAAGGAGGCGGGGAGTATTGTGTTGTCAAAAAACAAGCAGCAACAGTTGAATGTGTCGGGCAAGAGCTCAGCTTCTAAAGCTGCCCAAGTGGAGTGTTCGTGATGTGATTGTAGAGCGGAAACACGAAGAAACAACTACAGCTAAAACAGGACCAGACAGGCCCCGTATACTGACAGACAGAGACGGTCAAGCATTACGGAGGGTGGCTGTAAAATATCGCTTGAAATCGGCGGAAGGAATCACTCTTGAGTACCAAAGTGTTGCCAGTGACTGAGCGGAGGGACTTAAAATCAGTGGAGTACAAGGGTCAAGCAGCTCCCCATTTTTTAGCATTGTGTACTGCGTACAGTAGAGGAAAGGTTCGAAGACGACGATTGTATCAGCGGGACAAAACATTCTGTTATACACTGAAGCGCCAAAGAAACTGGTACAGGAAAGCATACACAACTACAGAGATACGTAAACAGGCAGAATATAGCACTGCTGCCGGCAACGCCTATTTTATACAAGACAACAAGTGGCTGGCGCAGCTGTTAGATCGGTTACTGCTGCTACATGGCAGGTTATCAAGATTTAAGTGAGTTTGAACGTGGTGTTATTGTCGGCGCACGAGCGATGGGACACGGCATCTCCGAGGTAGCGATGAAGTGGACATTTTTTCTTACGAACATTTCACGAGTGTACCGTGAATACTAGGAATCCAGTGAAACATCAAATCTCCGACATCGCTGCGGCCGGAAAAAGATCCTGCAAGAACTGGAGCAACAACGACTGATGAGAATCGTTCAACATGATAGAAGTGCAACCCTTCCGCAAATAGCTGCAGGTTTCAATGCTGGACTATCAACAAGTGTCAGAGTGCGAACCATTCAATGAAACACTATCGATGTGGGCTTTCGGAGCCGAAGGTCCACTCGTGTACCCTTAATGACTGCACTACATAGCTTTACGCCTCGCCTGGGCCCGTCAACACCGACACTGGACTGTTGATGGCTGAAAACATGTTGTCTGGTCGGACGAGTCTCATTTCAAATTGTATCGAGCCGATCGACGTGTACGGGTATGGTGACGTCATGAATATATGGACCCTGTATGTCAGCAGGGGACTGTTCAAGCTGGTAGAAGATCTGTAATGGTGTGGGGCGTGTGCGGTTGGAGTGGTATGGGACCCCTGATACGTCCAAATACGACTCTGACAGGTGATACGTAAGCATGCATCCTGGCTGATCACCTGCATCCATTCATGTCCATTGTGCATTCCGACGGACTTGGACAACTCCAGCAGGACACCTCATACGTCCAGAATTGATACAGAGCGGCTCCTGAAACACTCCTCTGAGATTAAACACTTCCGCTGGCCACCAAACTCCTCCAGACATGAACATTATTGAGCATATCTGGGATGCCTTGGAACGTGCTGTTCAGAAGAGATCTCCCCCCCCCCCCCCGTACTCTTACTGATTTATGGAAAGCCTTGCAGAATTCATGGTCTCAGTTCCCTCCAGCACTACTTCAGACGTTAGTCGAGTCCATGCCACGTCCTGTTGCGGCGCTTCTGCGTGCTCGCGGGGGCGCTACACGATATTATGACGGTGTACCAGTTTCTTTGGCTCTTCAGTGTTTAACAGCGTACGTGAGGCAATGGTTTGTGGAGAATAACGTTCCGAAATTGACTGGCCTGCATAGACTCCCGACCTGAAACCAGTGTAATGCTTTTCGAATGGTTTAAAGCGTCAACTTTGCTCCAGGTCCCAGTGTCCAACATCAGAACCTTCTGTTTTCGACTTTTCAGAAAGAATGGGCTACCATTCCTCCACAGATTTCATATACCTCACTGAGAAACTGAAAATGTCCCCGACAAAATTGAAACCGTCATAAAAGCAATGTCCGGATACTTTTGATCGTATAGTGTGTATTTAGTGAATGTCTTCATTCAACATTTGTGTAGGCATGTGTGCTGTAAGAAATTTCGGGGAAAATCTCATACTGGACTAGCTGCGAAGAAAATGTTATCAGATTGCAGTGACAGCTTCAGCAGATCGCCCTAGAGTTCAGCACGCAACCGCTGAAGACGGAGCAGATGTCTTTGTGAATTCTGCGAGTTGTTCCACGGCTCCAATTATGTCCATTGCGAATGGGAATTAAATACGTGGACTTTTAAGAAAAGTAATCAAAGACTGTGACTAAAGAAAATCGAATATTTTCAATATGACTGTCAACGGGTAAAGACAAGTTTACAGTTAGTATAATGAAGATTTCATCCATAAAAAGGTGAGCTAAGCGTTACATTGTTTTATGAGACCTCGTCTTAGTTGAAGATTTTAACACTGCCGTCCTCTGGCCTCAGAACCAATCCAGCCGGCTGGTTGAGTGACCTAGAGTTTAATGTGCATCCCGATACTCATCTGCCTCTGAAGAGGAGGAGGTGGAGTTTGTTGCGTCATGAGCCAACAATGTTCCAAATCCGTTTTTCATCCAAAAGGCCGAATCCTAGCACTTGCGATTAAGCTACCAAGTCAAATTAAAATGTTGTCACTATATAATATTTTAAAATATTTTTTCGTCAATGATTCGTGGAATAATTTCATCATCGAGAAAAAGCCAAGTATTTGTTCCGCTTTATTGTTTATGTTGCTAACCACCTTCGTTTTTCACTTCCAATTGAACCCAGTTGTCTGTTTACGATGGTTTTGTAATCCAGATACCAGTTACTCCTACCATGAAAAAATATAAATCGTTTGTTTGTTCAGAGCTTTTGTTTTGTGCTCATTCCAAGCCCTCTGTAACGCAAGAAATGACAGTTAATTAAAAAGGCGAGGATTATGTTTCGTCCTGCAAATAATCACTAAAACAGTTGCAGTTTTATGCTGCAAATCTCTTACAGTACGTTACAGGGACGTAAATGATACGTATGAATATGCGTGATGCGAAGCGAAACGAACTTTAAGGCTGATTTCCCAACTCTGTATTTTTCACCTCTCTTGTTCCTTGTCTACAAGCGTTGGGAACAAATGTTGTGTTTGTTAACTTTATTGTTATCTTCATTCTCCGATCCCAAAATCTCTAGTCTCAGTTTTTGCAAGTCTGGCATTTCAAGGAAAGTATATAACTGTATTTATATGTGCAACATGCCTGTCGAGCCATCCATATTATTGTAAAGGAGGATTTTACGTCTCTGACATGTTCAAAAGTTGCGAAAGGATACTTGTGCTTCTTTGTAAACCAAGTAATGAGTCAAAAGACTCATCCATTTTCAAAGCAACCATTTGGTTGATAATTTTTTTTATAACATTAGGTATAAATATGTGTTTCTGTAGTCCGTAGCCTTATTGCCAAAACACATTAGTGACCCGGCGTTTTACCATCCAGAAAGCACCGATGAGGTTTTTGCTACAGTACCTGCTTATTAATCAAAATGTGATCGTGGCGTGGGTTAAACTTTGAACTTTCTCTCTGTGTCTCATGGGGTGAGGACTTGTGACATTGTTGACTGCGATCCGCCCATCGGAAAGGGACCTTATAACCCTGCGTTTCCTGTGATGCTGTTCGAAAGGAGTACCACACTAAACTCTGCAAGGGTTTATCATAGTCAACTTCAGTATACTGTTCTACTTAAGATGTAGCACTGGACAAAATAAGAAAAAAGATATTCCAATTGTACGTGAAGGTAGAAAAATTGAACCCTGCACTGCGGAACATAACCCTTCAAGTCCCGCAGTAGACAAAGCCATTCGTCTTTAGCTTTCCTATGTGCGTAGTAAGAAAACAGAAAGCTTCATGACTAGGAAACGCGGCGACGAAATTGTATTTACTCTTCACGCTGTGGCGAGCCATTCACGGCGAGCTTTCTCAGGTATGTTGTGCTATTCGATGCATTACTGGTGACTACTGGATAATATTATTCTTTGAGTTCTCCAACGCTCATGATGCGGGCCATTAACGCAAGGAAATCAAGGTCACATCCGTGTTGTACCGTGTTTGGATTACTTCCGGGTGAGAGTTCAAAGAGAAAGGAGACTATTCCGAATATCGTCACGTGCTAGTTGGTCGATTGTAAAGACAGGAGAGTGTAATTCATAGTCAACGATAACTTATCTAAGACAAACAGGGAAGAAAGCGGACAAGTACGAATAGGATTCGCGCACCGAAGGCTTGGTACAAACTTAATTATGTATATAGATGATGATGATGATGATTATTATTATTATTATTATTATTATTATTATTATTATTATTATTATTCATTCTTTCTTTACTTTCTCAGACGTTAAGTCTGGTTAAAAATGGAAAGTGACGCGGACCTTGATCAAGCGTCACTTCCTTTTAACTGTATGGTATGTGTTATATTGCATTTAGGAACTTTCGGGTAATTGAACATGTATCAACAATTACAGATTTCTGTAGTTGTATATATAAGTTTGGATGTAGCTGTATTGCATTGATGTACTGGTGGAAATTGTGTGGTATGACTCCTGTAGTTGATAGTATAATTGGTATAATGTCAACTTTATCCTGATGCCACATGTCCTTGACTTCCTCAGCCAGTTGGATGTATTTTTCAATTTTTTCTCCTGTTTTCTTCTGTATATTTGTTGTATTGGGTATGGATATTAAATTTTTTCTCCTGTTTTCTTTTGTATATTTGTTGTATTGGGTATGGATATTATTATTACTATTATATTAAATATTATTATTACTGTACACATAGCATAGCCACCTAGATGACAGTTCAATAGTTCCACTTCTGGAAGAGGTTCCGTGGCTACCGCGATTGTTACCTGTAAAAAAAAAAAAATAAATAAATAAATAAAAAAAGTCCAAATTCAGTCTCCAGGTTTCCTTCATTTCCATATGATCGGTTTCAGGCCAGCTGCCACCTTTAAATCTTTTGTTACAATCTAATATGGAACGAAAAGTTCATTGTCATGAGTTGTGACATCTTTACATATAAAATATTAGTTTAATTTACTGAAACTCTTTAATAAGGAGTACTTAAATTGGATGCAATTCATACTCACATGAATGACAGTATGTATTTAGTACTGTCGCAGTATACAATAACTGTTTATTGCTTTGACTAGTATTGAATGACAGCAAATATAACTTTATCTATTTATCTATAAGGTTTGGTACACAATTCTGAGTAACGACACAGTGACCTGGCGGCAGGCTTTCTACTGGACACCACATCGGCGACTTGCTAGTCTCTAACCTACCCCAGTTACCTATAAGGGGTTAAGTGACCCAAGTATAACGCGGAATACGAACCACGTGTTGTTTCTGGTGACTCCTCACACCGTTGAGAGGTGAAGGCTAGGTTAAAACGAAGACTGAAAAAAAAATTTGTGGGCCGACCAAGATTCGACTGCACGCCATTACCACTAGAAAACCATGGTCCGACGTGTATAGGTATAATGGGTTTGCGAGTATCAAAACATGTACATACATGACCTTATCTTTTTATTTCATTAACTTAGAGCTTAAATTCTTTACACCGCCAAGAGACCGTAGACCGCGTAGTACCATGTATAAATTTCGGTTGATACGTCTACCCGTTTGTGAGAAAAAAGGGGACTTAACAGGCGTATAGGCAGACAGAGGTAAAACAAATGACAAAAGAAAATTTTTCATGTGATATAATACAAAATCAAATAGGGGTAAATGCAGGAGTCGGTTTAATAATGAATAAAAAATAGGAGTGCGGGTAAGCTACTACAAACAGCATAGTGAACGCATCATTGTGGCCATGAAGACACGAAGCCCACGCCTATTACAGTAGTACAAGTTTATATGCCAACTAGCTCTGCGGATGACGAAGAAATTGAAGAAATGTATGATGAAATAAAAGAAATTATTCAGATAGTGAAGGGAGACGAAAATTTAATAGTCATGGGTGACTGGAATTCGGTAGTAGGAAAAGGGAGAGAAGCAAACGTAGTAGATGAATATCGATTGGGGCTAAGAAATGAAAGAGGAAACCGCCTGGTAGAATTTTGCACAGAGCACAACTTAATCATAGCTAACATTTGGTTCAAGAATCATAAAAGAAAGTGAAGGGAGTGAGACAGGGTTTTAGCCTCTCCCCGATGCTATTCAATCTGTATATTGAGCAAGCAGTAAAGGAAACAAAAGAAAAATTCGGAGTAGGTGTTAAAATCCATGGAGAAGAAATAAAAACTATGAGGTTCGCCGATGACATTGTAATTCTGTCAGAGACAGCAAATGACTTGGAAGAGCAGTTGAACGGAATGGATGGTGTCTTGAAGGGAGGATATAAGATGAACATCAACAAAACCAAAACAAGGATAATGGAATGTAGTCGAATTAAGTCAGGTGATGCTGAGGGAATTAGATTAGGAAATGAGACACATAAAGTAGTAAAGGAGTATTGCTATTTGAGGAGCAAAATAACTGATCATGGTCGAAGTAGAGAGGATATAAAATGTAGACTGGCAATGGCAAGGAAAGCGTTTCTGAAGAAGAGAAATTTGTTAACATCGAGTATAGATTTAAGTGTCAGGAAGTCGTTTCTGAAAGTATTTGTATGGAGCGTAGCCATGTATGGAAGTGAAACATGGACGATAACTAGTTTGGACAAGAAGCGAATAGAAGCTTTCGAAATGTGGTGCTACAGAAGAATGCTGAAGATTAGATGGGTAGATCATATAACTAATGAGGAAGTACTGAATAGGACTGGGGAGAAGAGGAGTTTGTGGCACAACTTGACTAGAAGAAGGGATCGGTTGGTAGGACATGTTCTGAGGCATCAAGGGATCACCAATTTAGTATTGGAGGGCAGTGTGGAGGGTAAAAATCGTAGAGGGAGACCAAGAGATGAATACACTAAACAGATTCAGAAGGACGTAGGTTGCAGTAGGTACTGGGAGATGAAGAAGCTTGCACAGGATAGAGTAGCATGGAGAGCTGCATCAAACCAGTCTCAGGACTGAAGACCACAACACAACAATTACAGATTACCATTTTTCCGATGTTTTTCTTTACTTTTACTGTGAATTCATGGTTTTTAACAAATTTCATGATTCTAGGTCAACGGGAAGTACCATGTAACTTCTGATATGTGAGTCTGCTAGTATCTAAATCTGTGACATAAAAGGCAGTATTTTTTGATTGCACTAACTTAGAAGCTTACAATTTTTCACACCGCCGAGGTGCCGTAGACTGTAGTACCGGAATTTCAGCTTGATACCTCTGTCAGTTCCTGAGAAAAAGGGGTCTTAACAGTCGGACGGACAGACAGACAATAAAGCGATCCCACAAGTGTTTCGTTTTCACCGATTGAGGAACGGAGCCCCAAAGATGAGGAACATCAATAAATTGTGATATGGAAATAAATGATGACGATGACCAAAAATATGACAGATGTGACCACATACCTATACTTATGTGCTAAAACATTGTTAATTCACCTTTGGAAACACAGGATAGCAACGATTCTGCGTGGCATCGATTCGACAAGATCTTGGTAGAATATAGAAGGAAGTATCGACAAGCTGCCTAGGCCTACAAGCAGGTTACGCAGTTCCCGTAAATTCGGTGGTTTGTCGGCGCAGAGATGTGTTACGTCGTGTTGTGGTCTGCAGAACTTAGTGGCCAAGACATCAAAGTTACTTTACTATCCTGCTTCTGAAGCGAATAAAGGCACATTTTGACACAAACAGTTAAAAATGGTTCAAATGGCTCTAAGCACTATGGGACTTAACATCTGAGGTAATCAGTCCCCTAGACTTGGAACTACTTAAACCTAACTAACCTAAAGACATCACACACATCCATGCCCGAGGCAGGATTCGAACCTGCGACCGTAGCAGCAGCGCGGTTCTGGACTGAAGCGCCTAGAACCGCTCGGTCACAGCGGCCGCACACACAGTTATTCTGCTGGAAGATGCCATCACGATCGAGGAAGAAGGAAAGAAGTCACCCGTAGCACAGTGCTGCCGCCATCGGCCCGGGTCCGTGGCGCGGTGTACGTTTCGAGGATGCGTATTGGGGAACGACCATCGACTTAGTGTAACAAGAAACGTGATCCATCCGACCAAGTGACAAGTTTCGTTTGATCCGAAGCCCAGGCTCGAAGATCCCGCACTCACTGCAATCGTAATTGACGATGTCGTTTTTTCAACTTGGGAACACGTAGCGCTCGTCTGCTGCGAGTGCCGTGTTCAACAACGTGCTGTGTACGATGAGTTCAGAAACACTTGTGCCTGCATCAACACTGTACTATCTTCAGATCTGTCACAGATCGCCGCCTATCCTACTTCACAGTACGAACAAGCCAACGACCTCCGCGTTCTTTGACAACTCCTTCATGCACTTTCTATAAATACGACAGTAGCACGTAAACAACCGACCAGATTCGTAGTTTCCGAGATGCTCATTCCTGAGCGCTGGGCTATAACAATCTGGCGTTTGTCAGAGTCGCATTTTGCCGGTGAGTTTCCCCGTTTGCGGTCCGTACTGTCCCTAGAACGATGTCCCGCCCCCCCTCCCCCCCATTCATTTCGTCTCCATTACGTTCTTTTCTTACCACGTCACATGCCAACAACGCCACTAGGCACCTTTTAGTCTCACGGCGAGCAGTGATCTTAATCAAATGAAACCATGGTTAAAGTCTTAAACATCTATGCTGTATATGTACAGACAGAAGCGACAAATGTAAATTTGTACCAAGGTCAGGATTCGAATCTTGATGCACTGGTCACTAGGGGAAGCGCTGACCACTACAGCACCCTGGCACTTGCATCACTGTACGGACTACCCTAGCATGCCTCCCTCTACGTTCCAAATAAAGGCTCTCCAACTGTATTGTATCTGCACCTCAGCATCGAACCAAATGGGGGATCCTGCCTGAAACCCAGGCGTAGGTGCTTTTATCAAATGAAGCTATATGGTTCCCGAGATCGTTTTAACTCTCAGACATACGTGATTTATATGTGCAGACTGAAGCGACAAATTAAAATTTCAAACTACCTGGAAGAATAAAATTGTGTACCGGATCGAAACTCGAACTCTGGGCCTTTGTCTTCGACTGGCAAATGCTCTACCGACCGACCTACCCAAACACGACTCACGACCCGTCCACGGAGCTTCACCTCCGCCAGTATCTCGTCTCTTACCTTCCAAACTTCACAGAAGCTCGCCTGCGAAACTTACCAGACTGGTACTCCTAAAAGAAAGGATGTTGCTTAGCCACAGTCTGGGCGATGTTTCCAGGACGAAATTTTCACTCTGCACTGGAGTGTGCGCTGATATGAAACTTTCTGGCCATATTGTCACATGGTGACACGGCAGCCGGTTGGCATTATGCTGAATTTAGCGTTGTGCGGAAGTGAAAGATGGACGATGAAACGAACGTATGGTGCTATTGTCCGAGAGACCCTTTCTGAGGTTATATGTATATGGTGTCTGTTCTTTCGGACATTTCCGAAAGAACAGACACCATTGATGACCTGCAGCCGTCTAGAACGAAATTAGAATTATATTAATACCTTTAGCTGCCGACGGGCGTTCGTATATATCAACGGGAACAGGTGAAAATGTGTGCCCCGACCTGGACTCGAACCCGGGATCTCCTGCTTACATGGCAGAGGCTCTATCCATCTGAGCCATAGAGGGCACAGAGAACAGTGCGACTGCATGGACTATCTCGCGCACGCCTCTCGCGAGACCCACATTCTCACCTTATATGTCCACACACTACATTCGTAGTGTCCCTACCCAACACACTCATTACTCGTGGAAGACATTCTTACCAAGTCCCGTAAGAGTTCAGGTAATATTTGTGCATCCGCACAGAAGAAGGAGGTCATGGCCGGTATTGCCAAAACTATACACTTATATGGATATGGTGTCTGTTCTTTCGGACATGTCATGTGTTGGGTATGAACACTACGAATGTAGTGTGTGGACATATAAGGTGAGAATGTGGGTCTCGCGGGAGGCGTGCGCGAGATAGTCCCTGCAGTCGCACTATTCTCTGTGCCCTCTATGGCTCAGATAGATAGAGCGTCTGCCATGTAAGCAGGAGATCCCGGGATCGAGTCCCGGTCGGGGTACACATTTTCACCTGTCCCCGTTGACATATATCAACACCCGTCAGCAGCTTAAGGTATTAATATAATTCTAATTTCTTTCTGGGGTTGTCCCCGACGGCTTTCTATTTGACGCCACTTAGACGATTTACTCGTCTTGCTACAACTCAACCGGGAATCAAACATAGACTCCACGGTCTAGAGGCAGAGATGCTGGCCACCTGACAGCGAATTGCGGGCTGAAACATGGACGAGAAACAGTACGCACAAGAAGAGAATAGAAACTTTTCAAATGTCGTGCCACAGAAGAAAGCTGAACGTTAGAGGGCAGATGGGATAACCAACGAAGAGGTACTGAACCGAGTTGACGAATAACTATCCTTACAGAACAGTTTGACTAAAATAAGGAATAGGGTGACAAGACACATCCTGAGAGATCAATAGTTAACTTGGCAACACAAGAAAGTGAGGTGGGGAATGGGGGAGAGCACAAATTGAAGAGGAAGACAAAAGCTTGACTCCACGAAGCAAGTTAATGAATAATGTTTGTAACATCCCAGCTCTGCAGATACAAAAACTCTTCACCGTTCCTTAAATGTACGTAGATGTTAAAAGTTCTCCAAAAAGTGGTGCCAAGAGCAAATCCTCTTAAATAGAAATCACAATATAGGGAAATTTCAGCAAAACCGCGTTATACAATTCCGCAGGATTATTTTATTCCTTCATGTACATGAATAGCGCGTTTTATATTCTTTTTGTGTCCACACAGTAACACAGTCAGTGCTAAAGTGAGTCTTTTTTGGTTTCAAAATGGCTCTGAGCACTATGGGACTTAACTGCTACGGTCATCAGTCCCCTGGAACTTAGAACTACTTAAACCTAACTAACCTAAGGACAGCACACAACACCCAGCCATCACGAAGCAGAGAAAATCCCTGACCCTCTTTTTTGGTTTCTTTACTTTTTTAGATCGAATGTACGAGAATGTGCTGAAAACAAATGCCTTAGAAATTTTTGTATGGAAGCTCTTAAAACTGTTTTAACAAAACAATCGTTGATAACATTCTACAGCTTTATTCTTTATGTCTACTTGCTTATTTCTCAACATAGTCACTCTGTCGACGAACACATTTTTCACAGCCAAAGATTTGTTTATTGATACCGTCGCTGTAGAATGTTGTTGTTTACTACATAACCAAAACCTCAACTCTGATTTCACAGCTTTATCACTGCCAAAGCGAAGTCCTCGAAAGTGTTGTTTATGTTCCGGAAACACGTGAAAATCTGACGGGCCAAGTCGGTACAGTATGGATCAATGAGTGTGAACCCCAGGCGTCGGATTGTTGCATATGTCGCAGCGCCCATGAGTGGTCTGGCTTTGTCATTCTGAAATAGAAGGTGCTCCAAGTGTAGACGAACGCCTCGAATTCGAAATTCTATTACTGTACGACGTAGTTACGTTATACACCGCTATGTTACACGCTACCAATCTGAGACCTCTAATGGCAGAGGGCTGCAAATACGTAGACATGAAGAATAAAGATGTAGAATGTCGATAACGTTTGTTTTATTTAAAAAGCTTGAAGAATTTTCACGTAAAAATTTCTGAAGCACAATATTTCAGCAAGCCATCGTATTTTCTGACCTCTTCACAGGAGTCGGCTACGCAGATAACACAGTAAGGGTATCAACGGCAAAAACAGTCGTAGGCTGAAGTGGTTCTGTTAAGTTGAACAGGCTCGTACACGACAGAACAGCGTGGGGAGGTCCGTCAAACCAATCTTCGCACTGGGAATTAAAAAAAAAAATATCAGAATTTGAAGCTGTATCGTCTTAGCGAAGGTTGCGTGTTCGCTATTTGCCTGACGGAAGTTCCTAAAATAGAGCATACGAAATACTGTTGTGGATTGGCAAGACAGCCAATCCACTATGATAGGAAGCCGAAAGGCACGCGTTTAAGCTCACGCAGGCTGGCGTGAGGTCTGGAACAGGACAAGGAATTTATAGTAGCAAAGAACGTACGCAACTACTGGAATACTTAACTTTAATTCATAATTGGTGAACATCGCTCTTGACGGTACATGTTTTACAGCATCAATAGTAACTGGTAATGGCGCCTTGCTAGGTCGTAGCAAATGACGTAGCTGAAGGCTATGCTAACTATCGTCTCGGCAAATGAGAGCGTAATTTGTCAGTGAACCATCGCTAGCAAAGTCGGCTGTACAACTGGGGAGAGTGCTAGGAAGTGTCTCTAGACCTGCCGTGTGGTGGCGCTCGGTCTGCAATCACTGATAGTGGCGACACGCGGGTCCGACGTATACTAACGGACCGCGGCCGATTTAAAGGCTACCACCTAGCAAGTGTGGTGTCTGGCGGTGACACCACAAATACTGTATCAGGAAGGTGTGTGACTGGATTGAAAAGTTTCTAGGAAAGAGAACACAGCATATCGTTTTCAACGAAGAGTACTCTACTGACGTAAAAGTGACTTCAGACCACTCCAGGCGACTGCTGGAGGACCGTAAGTTTTCGCAATACACTGTGGCGATAAAAGTCAGGGGACAGCGATATGCCTATGTATAGATGGCGGTACTATCGCGAATACAGAGTATAAAAGGGCAGTGCATTGGAGAAACTGTCACTTGTACTCAGGTGAAGCACGTGAAGAGGTTTCCGACGTGATTATGTCCCCACGACGGAAAGTAACAGATTTCGAACGCGGAATGGTTGTTGGAGTTAGACAAATGGGACATTCCACTTTGGAAATCGTTAGAGAATTTAACAGTCAGAGATCTTCAGTATCAAGACTGTGTCGAGAATACCAAATCTCAAACATTTCCTCTCACTACGGACAAATTAGTGGCCGATGGTCTTCACTTCACGACGGACAGAAGCAGCGTTTGGGCAGAGTCGTCAGTGCTAACAGACAAACAACCGCAGAAATCAATATGCGATGAACGTATCCGATAGGACAGTGCGGCAAAATCTAGTGATAATGGACTATGGCACCAGATGACCGACACGAGTGCGTTTGCTAACAGAACGAGATCGCCTGCAATGCTTCTTATGGGCTCCTGACCATTCCGGCTACACAGTAGACGACTAGAAAACCGTAGCGTTGTCAGATGAGTCGCGATTTCAGTTGGTAAGAGCTGACGGTAGGATTAAAGTGTGGCGCAGATCCCACGAAGCCACTGACTAAAGTTATCAACAAGGCACTGCGCAAGCTGGTGTTGGGTCCATAATGGTGTGGGCTGTGGCCTCTGATCCAACTGAACTGATCATTGACTCAAAATGGTTATATTCAGTTCCTTGGAGACGGACTTAATATTGCCAGACAACGATGGAAAGTTTATGGATGACAATGCACCATGTCAGCGGGCCGCAACTGTTCCCGACTGGTTTGAAGAACACATTAATGGTTCAAATGGCTATGAGCACTGTGGGACTTAACATCTGAGGTCACCACTCCCCTAGACGTAGAACTATTTGAACCTAACTAACATAAGGATTCGCTGATGACATTGCTATCCTGAGTGAAAGTGAAGAAGAATTAAATGATCTGCTGAACGGAATGAACAGACTAATGAGTACACAGTATGGTTTGAGGGTAAATCGGAGAAAGACGAAGGTAATGAGAAGTAGTAGAAATGAGAACAGCGAGAAACTTAACATCAGGATTGATGGTCACGAAGTCAATGAAGTTAAGGAATTCTGCTACCTAGGCAGTAACATAACCAATGCCGGACGGAGCAAGGAGGACATCAAAAGCAGTCTCGCTATGGCAAAAAAGGCATTTCTGGCCAAGAGAAGTCTACTAATATCAAATACCGAACTTAATTTGAGGAAGAAATTACTGAGGATGTACGTCTGGAGTACAGCATTGTATGGTAGTGAAACATGGACTGTGGGAAAACCGGAACAGAAGAGAATCGAAGCATTTGAGATGTGGTGCTATAGACGAATGTTGAAAATTAGGTGGACTGATAAGGTAAGGAATGAGGAGGTTCTACGCAGAATCGGAGAGGAAAGGAATATGTGGAAAACACTGATAAGGGGAAAGGACAGGATGATAGGTCATCTTCTAAGACATGAGGGAATGACTTCCATGGTACTAGAGGGAGCTGTAGAGAGCAAAAACTGTTGAGGAAGACAGAGATTGGAATACGTCAAGCAAATAATTGAGGACGTAGGTTGCAAGTGTTACTCTGAGATGAAGAGGTTAGCACAGGAAAGGAATTCGTGGCGGGCCGCATCAAACCAGTCAGTAGACTGATGATAAAAAAAAAAAAAACCTAAGGACATCACACACATCCATGCCCGAGGCAGGATTCGAACCTGCGACCGTAGCAGCCACGTGGCTCCGGACTGAAGCGCCTAGAACCGCTCGGTCACAGCGGCCGGCGAACACATTAATCCCATCGAATATTTATGGGACATAATCGAGAGGTCAGTTCGTGCACGAAATCGTGCACCAGCAACACATTCAGAATTATGACGGATATAGAGGCAGTGTGGCTTAGTATTTCTCGAGATGACTTCCGAGACTTACTGAGCCTATTCCAAGTCAAGTTGTTGGACTACGCTGAGCAACAGGAGGTCCGGCACGATATTAAGAGGTATCCTATGACTTGTCATCTCAGTGGAGCGCACATCTGTGTTCCACAGTAATACTGGACAACTATATTAAACTGTGATTGATTAGAGGATGAGTCTGTTATTTAATTATAAAATAGCTACAGCTTTCAGTGTACTAGGCAATGAAATGATAATTTCCCATCAAATATGCTTGTCATCACGCTTGATGTCAAGTAAAGCAAAGGAGTTATCAATCCCACTGATTTTTATATATGTATGATATTCCATGTCGAACTGATATTGTTCATCACTCCTTCGACGTATGACGTAGTTTTATATCAAATCATGTAGTTTAGTACAGACTGCCGAGCTATGGTAGTATTTGGCAATTTTGATTTCCAAATAGCTTTGACACCGGCAAATGGCACACCGTTCCGCAAATATATGTACGGCCATCTGATATTCGAATCCTACACATTGTCTTTGTAGGTATCAATGTACACACTACAAACATATCGAGTCACAGTGCCTCTATCGTCCAACAAGCTTAACAAGAACTGGAACAAGTCCCGATAGCGTAGGGAGGTGTGCGGGAGACACGCGGCTGCACTAGTTGGCGTTCCGGTCACGTCCTCGGTGTACATTTCTCAATGCAGTACACGGAACCCGTCCTCGCCTGAAATTCTTCAGCCCAGGCAAAGCCCTGCCGTATTCGTGCAAGATGACACGGCGTTATAACGCGCACACCATTCACCGCAGGTTAACTTCAGCAGCACTTGAGGAACAAGTGGGTGAATGTTCAGGCGATGTGCATGTCACTGTATTCGTGATAAGTCCGAAAAGTGCAAACTTCTTACAATAGGGAGAGATTTTTCCAGAACACTTCTTTTTAAGTTTTTTCCAGTCGGCTGTTAATGATGGCCCAGTGCGTTTGCACTCTTTGGCCTTTTCTTTTCCCTCTTTCTGTCCCTTTTTTTTTAAAAAAATGCCTGTTGCTGTACTCATGTCCTGCCACCGTCGTCATCAGTTGCCCTGAAGAAAAAAAAACTGTTGTATGGCCTCGTACTGATCTTCCTCGTACCACAGACCACGTAACAGGCATCTGGTAACCCATCATATGCTGCCCATTAAAACTGCAGCTCCATGAATACGAAAGTCAATAAGCGTCGAACTGGAGTAAATGTACTGCATGCTTGGACATGCAAGTGATAAGTATTTCAGCGCAAGCGGACAAATTAGAACCTGAGCCAAATTTTGTGTATAAAGAAAGGCTACGCAACTGATTTCTCATTCGGAAATGAAACCTGAACGCTGTTTGCTTGTGAAAATATCGCATTATGCCTCGCGCAAAGAGCAGAAACGTGTGCCAGCATGTGTCCGAATACAAAAGTGGCAGGATCGTAGTCTGTCGACATTGTTGGTTATCATTACGCGGCATTGTCGCTCCCGTTGGCACGCAGTCTGTGTGTTCAGGGCGGCCATGTTCAACGCCACGCGAGATCTCAACAGTCCCACGTGGCTAGCGCCCGAGAGGACACACATTGAGCACTCGATCATGCTGCATGGTACATCTTCGTCACGTTCCTTGAGTTTGGGAATATATTTGATTACAGCAAGCAAAGTAACCACGCGGACAGGGAGACAACTGGAGCAACGCGGACTGTCAGCACGACGGCCACTGTCGCGATTTCCCGTGACGCAGAGAGAGGCGATCCGGCCGGCCGAGGTGGCCGAGCGGTTCTAGGCGCCTCAGTCTGGAACCGCGCGACCTCTACGGTCGCAGGTTCGAATCATGCCTCGGGCATGGATGTGTGTGATGTCCTTAAGTTAGTTAGGTTTAAGTAGTTCTAAGTTCTTGGGGATTGATGGCCTCAGATGTTAAGTCCCATAGTGCTCAGAGCCATTTGAACCATTTTACGCACTGAAAAGAATCGAGGGTTCCCGAAGTGTGGCGGACAAAGCCGACTAGCGTAACGTCACAAGCTAGTCGCGGGGCCAGTGTTTCTCGTGGGCCGCTAAGGCTGATGAAGTCTGGCATAGAGCTCCAGCAGCTAGGAAGGACATACCCAATTCAGTCCGGATCGGTTTATAGACGTGTTAGTGCCAATGTTGCTGCCAGAGCTGGCTGCTCTTTGTATTGCAGTTCGCACCCCGTATACGCCCAAATTAGTTACAAATTAAATCAAGCTTTCTACCGACTGTACTGTATATGTACAATAAGTAATGTTTCGATATATGCTATCGGCGCTGGTGTTGTAATTTTAATGACCAGTAGTGTTGTCCGAAACCGGTAGTCTTAAATAAAAAACATGGTGCTGGACGGGTCACGAATAGACAGAATTTCATAACCAGTTCTCAACTGAACGAATATTGGCTGAGCTGATACGATCAACGATGAGGCCCTCTTGCAACAAAATACTGCACTGCAAATTGCTAGAACACGTACTTGCTGTTAGTTCATTCTGCATCGTTTCAAATACACTCCTGGAAATGGAAAAAAGAACACATTGACACCGGTGTGTCAGACCCACCATACTTGCTCCGGACACTGCGAGAGGGCTGTACAAGCAATGATCACACGCACGGCACAGCGGACACACCAGGAACCGCGGTGTTGGCCGTCGAATGGCGCTAGCTGCGCAGCATTTGTGCACCGCCCCCGTCAGTGTCAGCCAGTTTGCCGTGGCATACGGAGCTCCATCGCAGTCTTTAACACTGGTAGCATGCCGCGACAGCGTGGGCGTGAACCGTATGTGCAGTTGACGGACGTTGAGCGAGGGCGTATAGTGGGCATGCGGGAGGCCGGGTGGACGTACCGCCGAATTGCTCAACACGTGGGGCGTGAGGTCTCCACAGTACATCGATGTTGTCGCCAGTGGTCGGCGGAAGGTGCACGTGCCCGTCGACCTGGGACCGGACCGCAGCGACGCACGGATGCACGCCAAGACCGTAGGATCCTACGCAGTGCCGTAGGGGACCGCACCGCCACTTCCCAGCAAATTAGGGACACTGTTGCTCCTGGGGTATCGGCGAGGACCATTCGCAACCGTCTCCATGAAGCTGGGCTACGGTCCCGCACACCGTTAGGCCGTCTTCCGCTCACGCCCCAACATCGTGCAGCCCGCCTCCAGTGGTGTCGCGACAGGCGTGAATGGAGGGACGAATGGAGACGTGTCGTCTTCAGCGATGAGAGTCGCTTCTGCCTTGGTGCCAATGATGGTCGTATGCGTGTTTGGCGCCGTGCAGGTGAGCGCCACAATCAGGACTGCATACGACCGAGGCACACAGGGCCAACACCCGGCATCATGGTGTGGGGAGCGATCTCCTACACTGGCCGTACACCACTGGTGATCGTCGAGGGGACACTGAATAGTGCACGGTACATCCAAACCGTCATCGAACCCATCGTTCTACCATTCCTAGACCGGCAAGGGAACTTGCTGTTCCAACAGGACAATGCACGCCCGCATGTATCCCGTGCCACCCAACGTGCTCTAGAAGGTGTAAGTCAACTACCCTGGCCAGCAAGATCTCCGGACCTGTCCCCCATTGAGCATGTTTGGGACTGGATGAAGCGTCGTCTCACGCGGTCTGCACGTCCAGAACGAACGCTGGTCCAACTGAGGCGCCAGGTGGAAATGGCATGGCAAGTCGTTCCACAGGACTACATCCAGCATCTCTACGATCGTCTCCATGGGAGAATAGCAGCCTGCATTGCTGCGAAAGGTGGATATACACTGTACTAGTGCCGACATTGTGCATGCTCTGTTGCCTGTGTCTATGTGCCTGTGGTTCTGTCAGTGTGATCATGTGATGTATCTGACCCCAGGAATGTGTCAATAAAGTTTCCCCTTCCTGGGACAATGATTTCACGGTGTTCTTATTTCAATTTCCAGGAGTGTATTACTGGAAGCAAAGAATACAAGTTGTTTGCCTGAAGCGTAACAGAGTACAGTTTTCGTTGTTCCGCAGTACTGATTACTTTCACAGTCGTATCTGGCTGTGCTAAGGAAAATTTACACTTACCTCACGTATGGATTGCGTGTTTTTGGTAAACAGCTCCATAGTAAGGTTAATCTCATACTGTCTCGCAGTTGGGTACAAATAGTGTGCTGACTTGAACGCTCATAAAAATTCTGTGGTATGTCCTGTCGCTTGTACATGCTGGCCCACGAAAAACCGGCTTCGTATACTAAACTGCTCATTGTCACCCGCCAGTTGTCATATATTGTTTCGAAGTTGTTGCAGCTATATTTGTGTGAAGTAAATATCTCAGCGAGATCCTTCCTCTTAAGAAAGACTCGCAATAGTGGAGACGTACTTGTCTGCCGGATCATGTAAGGAAATGTGGGACATTTTTGCAAAGAAATGTCCTGGCATTTCCATACCAACAAAGAGCGTAACAAACTGGCGTACTACAGGGTCAGTTTTAAACGAAAAAAGGAATCAAGTCCACCTGCCGTGATCGCGGATATTCGTGCGCGAATGATCCAGAGTCCAGAGAAGTCGACAGGTAAATTGTAGCACCAACTGAATGTTTCGCGTAGGTCTTGTCAACGTATTACTTTTGAATGCATTATGGGAACAGCAGTGATCAATAAAATTGTAAATAATTACTATTAAAAACAGTCTTGATCACAATTTATTTTATAAGGTGACCGGTTTCGACCACTGCTGTGGTCATCTTCAGACCACTCAATGGTCTGAAGATGACCACAGCAGTGGTCGAAACCGGTCACCTTATAAAATAAATTGTGATCAAGACTGTTTTTAATAGTAATTATCTTGTCAACGTGTTCAACACTGTATAGGGATACAGCCCTGCAAACTGACACGTGTCCTGGAAATGAAGGAAGAAGATAATTCAAAACGTGTGATTTACTGCACGTGGCTATGTCAAACAATTGAGACTGGGATGATAGATCCTCTGCTTTATTTAATGAGTGATAATGCTTTTTTTCCATGTGACAGAGCATGTGAACTCCCGGAACACCAGAACTGGTCAACAAACAATACTTACACGCTTTTCGTAGGTGTCTACAGCTGTTAAATAATTTGTAAAAAGCATATCTGTACAACTGTGTGCTTATTTTCAGTCGGTCTCGATTGTTACGGTCATCTTCAAGGAGAAAAGCATCGTACATTATTGCATCAACCATACACATCCGTCATATATGAAATATACACATTACAGTTTCAAACATGGCTGCCTCTCAGCAACTGTATATTAAGTTTAACATAGGAGTCACACAGCCAACCGGTTGCAAATAACTGTTTGGTACACTGACCTAGGTTTCGACACCTCTAAGAATGTCTTAATCAGAATGAAATTTTGAGAAACTGTAAAGTTAAACTGCGAGAAGGCAAGAACGTGTTTAATTTTAATTTTTGACTTGAGCATGCCTGCTCGGAACTTTCACCATTGCCTTCTCGCAATGTAACTTTACGGTTTCTCAAAATTCCATCCCTAGAGGTGTCGAAACCCAGGTCAATCTACCAAACAGTTATTTGCAATCAGTTGGCTGTGTGATCCCTATATTGGAACCATACAAATGCAGGACATATACAATTGTCATAATAGTCTGTCATAATGCTCTGTACCTCGGCACAAATTATGAAGTGTGGAGTAATCATCAAATGTACACTGCTGTAACCGTGCCAAGGCACAGCGTGTTTATGTGTACCGTATTAAGACAGATTGTTATTGCAATTATATATGTTCTACATTTGTATGGCTCATATATCACGGAAATATATGGTTGATCCATGAATGTACAATGTTTTTCTCCTCGAAGATGACTAACAATCGAAATCGATGGAGAATAAATATAAAATTATACAACTGATGGCTAAATATTCTTTCTCCAAATCGTTATACGGCTAATGAGTTACCTCTTCATAATGAAAAAAAATCTGAGTTTTGTGCGCCGTGTCATCAAGTCGGATTGTGGTTCCTATATTTTTTTGAAACAACGGTAACCGCTGCTGTGTATATGCGAATATTCGAGGAATTTTAAACACAGTTGACCACCCCACCCCCCAGCCTCCCATGTACTTACGTATGCTGTCTTTCAACAGGATGGGACCACCTGTCACGCTTCACGGGAGTGAGTCTCACGAATTCATGAAATATTCACAAAAGGAAGGACTGTCAGCGTAGGATTGTGGCCGCCGCATTCGCCGGACTAACCACTTGAGGCTTTTATCTGTGGGGCAACGTAAAGAAAAAAGTAACACAATAACGTTAGAAGAGTTGAAGGACAATATTTATAATGAAATTTTGAGAACTGATGGAGCAGAGTTGCGCAAAGTGTGTAATTACCACGTTAGGGTGCGCGGAAAAGTGCATTGAAGCACAAGCAGGTCATTTTCAGCACGTAATGTAATGTAATGTATAAGACGAGACCGATTTAGTAAATAATAATGCATTAGCTTATTTGTTATTTTTTTATTATGTAATTATTACATGTTTATTTGTTATTCTATATGCTCGTGATGGGCAACAAATCGTGCGTTAATTGTTTAGTACTCCGTACTCGGGGCCGGTTTTCGTGCGCCATCCTGTACTGTTAGTAAATATCAGAATACAGTATACTCCAGTCGGGCGCAATACAGATGACATCCGTTGCCAGCGGAACGCAGACTGGTGGAATACAGGCCTGCCACTTTTTCACTTTCTACGACTTGAAGCTTATGAAGTCTGTTCTTATCCAGAGTTCGTCATCTCGGAACAAGATTCTGCGAAATGCGGTAAGCTCTGTGTTCGTGGCTACGAAGATAGCGCCGAGATCAAAGGGACCGACCAACTTTTGACTCACGACGAAGATAAGTATCTAGAGATTCCACCAGAAGAGCGCTTTTCGGGAAACAAAGAACAATAAAGGACTGTACAGTGGAATGTAGCAACTACATGACGTAAACACTGTTCAAGGATTGGGCATTACGCCTTTCCTAACTGACAGACAGTTGCCTATAAGACAGTACGAGGAACAATCTATGATCGTGGGACAGGGGATCGTCTTGTCGCCAGTCCTTCCAGCCGTGACTTACAGTAGTTGTGTCCTAATGATACCGCTGCTTCTTTATTCAAGCAGCTCCTCAACTAGCCTCACAAGGCTCGGTGAACGCCGTACCAAACCTCATAAGTCGGAAAAAGTACGAGGAGATATCGGGAATAATTTCGCTCCTTCTGTTTTTCATGCAGCGTGCAAAAGTCAGTTAATTCTTGAGTAAAAATCTCTCGGTGTACATGCCACGTCAAATCAGGATAAATCTCCAAGCTTTCGACCACTACCTCCATGGTCGTCGTCAGGGCTAAAACTGACTGTAGTGAACTAGCGAGATTAACCATTTGACGACTGTTTTCAAGAGGAATGGTTATTCTGCCGGTGAAATTAAATCAGTGTTGTCCAAGAAAGTAAGACACGATGCCGGCCACATACAAGAAGAGGACAAACACATAGCGCGGCTTCCTTTTTGCGGTGCTACAACGAGCAAGATAGCCAGAGTCCTGAAGAGGCAAGGAATAAAACCAGTTTTCCGACCACCAAGGAAAATTAAGGAAATGTTGAGACCAGTCAAAGATAGTCTCGGCTTAAGAGTACCGGGAATTTATACTATTCCTTGCGAATGCGGCAAGAATTACGTGGGCCAGTCTGTAAGAACCGTTGCCGACCGCTGCATCGAGCACCAGCGCCACCTGAAATACAGGTATTTGGAAAAATCAGCGGTGGCTGAACATAGCCTGCTTAACAAGCATAAGATTTTATTTGAAGAAACCAGAGTAATAGCCCACACATCGAATTACTGGGACTCTGTGATCCGGGAAGCAGTCGAAATTAGACTTAGCGATAATAACTTTAATAGAGACAACGGCTATGCACTTAGCAACACTTGGAAGAGTGCACTGGATAAAGAAAAATCGCAGAGAAAAACTTCCTGATTCAAGGGATGGCGCTGCAAGCAACGCGGGATAGCAACTACATCTATGGAAGTAGAGGGCACCACTTCGCTACGCGCCATATCGCTGACGTATTCCAGCCAATCAGAAGCCGTCCTTTGCATATAAAAGTGGGAACCTCGCTAGTTCACGACAGTCAGTTTTAGCCCTGACGACGACCATGGAGGTAGTGGTCGAAAGCTTGAAGATTTATCCTGTTTTGACGCGGCATGTACACCGAGAGATTTTTACTCAAGAAATACGTCGCGAAAGACTTCGTAGCCATGTCAGTTAATTCTGGTGGAAGCATACTAGTCCTGCAACTGTACATGTAAACGTTGTTTTGGGTTAGCTGTCTGACACGATACTAGTAACGTAGTAAATGTACGAGGTATGGTCAGAAAGTAAGTGTACTGTGACCATAATGGAATGTGTTTTTTTGTGTGTGTGTTTTGAGAAGTGGCAACACTGAGTGGTACATGAGGACCCCGTGACCACAGCGAGCATCGCAGGAACACGGTAGTATGTAAACTCACGTTGTAGTGTCCAGCTGCGTGAAAGATGTCAGTAAGAAATCCCGCCACTTGCGAGCCACGAGCTGCGACGTGCTTCCTACTCGCGCAAGGAATAAAACTTATCGGAATTTTTTCGCGAATCTAAACTGTTTACGGCGAAGGTGTTATGAGCAGAACAAGTGTGTTGAAGTGGTTGTAGGAAGTTTAGTGGCAGCAGAACAAATGTTCGTGACAAACAGAGGAGATGAAGACCTTCCATTTTGACTGATGAGTTGATGGAAAAACAAGAGAAAACTGTTCGTGAAGACCGCCGAGTGACACTGGATGAAATTTCTGTGACATTTCCACAGCTCTCCAGAACTCTCTTATACGAGGCACTCGCAGAAAAGCTGGGATACCGGAAATTGTGTGCGAGATAGGTTCCAATCAGCTGACAGAACAGCACAAGAAAAATCGGATCGAGAGCACCCGCCAGTTTCTTGAGCGACGTGGATTGGAAGGTGAGGATTTTCTGAGCTTTGTTATGACTGGAGATGAAACATGGGTTGCTCATTAGACGCCTGAAATAAAAAGGCAGTCGTCACACTGGTCACAATTTGGGAAAAAACTGCCTCAATGTTTTGGGATCGAAAAGGCATGATTTTGGTCGAACTTGTGCCTCAGGGGCAGACCATCAATGCACAGCATTAGTGAGACATCCCAAAAAAAACTCAAAAGAATGCTGGTGAGATGAGTGCTGCTTGCACGAAAACGCCAATCCTCACACAGCCTTAGCCACAAGGCCGCTCTTCAGCTCATGTGGTTGGGATGTTTTGAACCAACTCCGGTGTTCCCCTAACTTGGCACCTTCGGATAATCACCTTTTCACCTGCCTGAAGGCATCTGTGAGTGGAATTAAATTTTCAACCAAGGAGCAGGTGCAGAAAGAGGGTCTGAAATGGTGAAGGAGCTGGCGGGAGAGTTCTTCGAGGAGAGCATAAAGAAGCCTGTGCCAAAGCTCACCACATGCACTGAACGGAACGAAGGTTATGGGGAGAAATAGTCAACAAGTGTATCAACAGTATCCTATACTTTTTTCAAACACAAGTTTTCCAAAAAAATATGAAAATCTATTACACTTACTTTCTGAAAATGATTGCTGGTTAGTATCTGCTCAGTCCATTTATCGATCAGTCGAGTCACACAGCCAGTGACCCAGTTACCTTGCTCTTTGTTTCTTCAAGAAGTGACACTCCAATTACCACGGTTGAAATGTCGACCTTGGACATTCTTCGCCGGCTCTATGAAGAATCTCCACATCTGATACTCTACTACCATAGGATATCCTTTTTCTGGCACCCTCCCTCATCAAGAACATGCAGGTTGTCAGGATCAAATTCAGTGGTAGTGCTGCGCCACCGTACACACTAACCAAGGAAATATTTTACAACTTCTATCCAGTCACATTTGACGTAAAGGACAGTTTGTTCTGATTCTACTGTATTTGTAGATAAATGATTATGCCACCTCTTTATCATGGCTTGACATTCTGTTGAAGCTACCTGCCTTCTGTTATTACCCTGTAAAGATTCCGGAAAGACGATATCTGATGCAGTGGTCACATCAAGAATCGCGTTTTTGACGTATCTTCTTGACTTGGGAGACCTTAGTGATGAAAGAAATGTTTGTCGATCACACGTACCCTGTCCTGGTCTATTCTGACGACTCCTTTACATGTGTTTTATACACTGAAGAGCCAAAGAAACTGGTACACCTGCCTAATATCGTGCAGGGCCCCCGCGAGCACGCAGAGGTGCCGCAACACGACGTGGCATGGACTCGACTAACGTCATTAACACCATGAATCCCGCACAGCTGTCCATAAATCCGTAAGAGTACGACGAGGTGGAGGTCCCTTCTGAACAGCAGGTTGCAATACTCAGAAGAGTATTCCTGGAGCCACTCTGTAGCAATTTTGAACTTTTGGGGTGTCGCATTGTCCCGCTGGAATTGCGCAAATCCGTCGGAACGCACAGTGGACATGAATGGATACAGGTGATCAAACAGGATGCTTACGTACGTGTTACATGGCAAAGTATCTAGACGTGCCAGGGGTCCCATAACACTACAACTGTACACGCCCAACACTATTACAGGGCCTCCACCAGCTTGAGACCCTGCTGACATGCGGGGTCCACGGATTCATGAGGTTGTCTCCATACCCTTTCACGTCCATTCACTCGATAAAATTTAAAACGAGTCTCGTCCGACCAGTTAACGTGTTGCCAGTCAACAGTCCAGTGTGGTGCAGTCATCAACGGCACACGAGTGGGCCTTCGGCAACGAAAGCCCATATCGATGATGTTTCCTAAAATGGTTCGCACGCTGACACTTGTTGATGACCCAGCACTGAAATCTGCAGCAATTTGCGGAAGGGTTGCACTTGTGTCACGTTGAACGGTTCTCTTCAGTCGTCGTTGGTTCCGTTCTTGCAGGATCTTTTTCCGGCAGCGCCGGAGTCGGCGATTTGATGTTTTACCGGACTCCTGATATTGAAGGAACAGTCGTGAGATGGTCGTACGGGAAGCCGGCCGGTGTGGCCGTGCGGTTCTAGGCGCTTCAGTCTTGAACCGCTTGACCGCTACGGTAGCAGGTTCGAATCCTGCCTAGGGCATGGATGTGTGTGATGTCCTTAGGTTAGTTAGGTTTAAGTAGTTCTAAGTTCTAGGGGACTGATGACCACAGACGTTAAGTCCCATAGTGCTCAGAGCCATTTGAACTATTTTTCGTACGGGAAAATCCCCACTTCATCGCTACCTCCGAGAGTGCTCAGAGCCATATGAACCATTTTTCGTACGGGAAAATCCGCACTTCATCGCTACCTCCGAGATGCTTTATGAAACTTTTTCTCGCTAACAACACCCTGCAAAATGATGAAAGAAATAAGTTCATCGGTTACTACTTCGCATGAAGCATGATATGAAAGAGGATTTGGATTGCCTTGGTTAGTCGGTGCTGTTGTGTATAGCCACTTCGTCAGGGTGGCGTAGTTGTTAGCGAATCTGCCTAGTGAGCAGGAACCCTGGTTCTAATGCCTGCCTTGGTTCAAATTTTCATTTTTGACTTCAATATGTGTATATATGTTATAGATGTTGAGACTTGAAAAGGTGTCTGGAGCTAGATAGTTTCATTTGATAGCTCGTTTTCTAGCAGTCATGCAAATTTAGGCATTTGTCGAAGCGCTACGCAAGCTTTCCCATGTCTTCTGCATATTCAGTTGTTGAACCAGTCACTAACGTCCTCTTTCAGTTTTCCATATTGCTTTCCACCCAGTAAAATCTAATTAGGGTAAAATGTGGTAGTTAGTGGAGGCCAAGTCCGGGCTATAAGGCACTGTTCAAAAACTTTCCACTTAAACTTCGTCAACGCAGCAGAATGAGGGCGAGAGCTATCTTGAAGTGGCACAATACCGCTGGACAACAATCCACTTGTCTTCAACGGCGGGGGCTTATGAACTCTCCTCTAGGTGTGAAGTACATGAGGAGAACGCTCTTTCGATACCTAAACACTGTGGACATAACCTTTCTGGTGCTCTGAATATGTTTGGCTTTTTTGTTTCGTTTTATTGGGGAGTGTGAATGACGCCGTTCCACTGATAGGTGCTTCTTTCTCGTCACCACTACCAATGTGGTTCAAAAACTCCTCGTCATCCGTCTCGAACAGGCTGGCAAATTTTAGTGCAGTATCCGTCCGTTGTTTTCTATGTTCGTCTGACAGTTGTCGAAGAAGCCACCAGGTTTCCAGAATGAGATTTTCACTCTGCAGCGGAGTGTGCGCTGATATGAAACTTCCTGGCAGATTAAAACTGTGCGCCCGACCGAGACTCGAACTCGGGACCTTTGCCTTTCGCGGGCAAGTGCTCTACCATCTGAGCTACCGAAGCACGACTCACGCCCGGTTCTCACAGCTTTACTTCTGCCAGTATCTCGTCTCCTACCTTCCAAACTTTCCAGAAGCTCTCCTGCGAACCCTGCAGAGCTAGCACTCCTGAAAGAAAGGATATTGCGGAGACATGGCTTAGCCACAGCCTGAAGTATGTTTCCAGAATGAGATTTTCACTCTGCAGCGGAGTGTGCGCTGATATGAAACTTCCTGGCAGATTAAAACTGTGTGCCCGACCGAGACTCGAACTCGGGACCTTCGCCTTTCGCGGGCAAGTGCTCTACCATCTGAGCTACCGAAGCACGATCACGCCCGGTACTCACAGCTTTACATCTGCCAGTATCTCGTCTCCTACCTTCCAAACTTTACAGAAGCTCTCCTGCGAACCTTGCATATCAGCGCACACTCCGCTGCAGAGTGAAAATCTCATTCTGGAAACATACCCCAGGTTGTGGCGAAGCCATGTCTCCGCAATATCCTTTCTTTCAGGAGTGCTAGCTCTGCAAGGTTCGCAGGAGAGCTTCTGTAAAGTTTGGAAGGTAGGAGACGAGATACTGGCAGAAGTAAAGCTGGGAGGACCGGGCGTGAGTCGTGCTTCGGTAGCTCAGATGGTAGAGCACTTGCCCGCGAAAGGCAAAGGTCCCGAGTTCGAGTCTCGGTCGGGCACACAGTTTTAATCTGCCAGGAAGTTTCAATCCACGAGGTACACCCTTTTCTATAGTCCAACACCAGTAGCAATTTGATGAAGAACGCAGTATAAACTATTTCTAAACTACTCTGCTAGAAAAGCTAGAGTGCTGTACCAAACACGAAGCGTCAGACTGTTGGAGCCATATATTATCTGATAACACGAGAATGTAGCAGAAATCAGTTTCATTTATCAGCTATGTCGCTAATAGCCTCAAAAATCTCAGATTGTTCTCAGATGATCTCCCGAGATTTGTTATCGTTGCAGTGGAGTTATTCTGGTATTTACTGTCATCGTAAGTACGTTACGCTGTATCTCAGTGGCCAGCAGATTATCAGTCAGTGGCAAAGGAATTAAGAGAAATATTTACTGCAGTAATCGTCAGTTGTTCATTAATACCGCTTCACATGTCGTACATAACAGTGGACCAGAACTATACGTGGTTTGTAAGTTGTCCAGTAGACAAGCAAGCGTAGAATATTTTGCATGATTGTTTACCAACTGACACAGTCGCGATAATCATCAGCCAGTAGTAACTGAAGTGGTATGGAACAAGTTTAACAAACTGAACCTGAAGCAAGCAAGGTCCATCGATACTGATGATGGTGGCATTGTTGCGTCAATATTAATGCTTTATTCGAGTATGCAATAACTATCGAGTTCTCTCCTAAAACCATCTTTGTCATAATTTTAAGATAAAAGCTATCCTGAACATATGGAGATATTAGTTACCGATACTGTAAGTGAACCCGCTCAAGTGAGGCAACGAATCGTAGAAACGCTGTAAACAGCGCACATATGCAACTGAATGACCAATTTTCGTAGAAGTGATAATTTTTATTTTGGCTGGGGTCTCAGTGATTTTTTTTAATGATGCTGCCGCCATTTGAGTGCAATATTTTTTATTTTATTATAATATTATCCAGATTTCGACTTTAGGCCTGTATGACAAGATACGCTTTTTCGACGACTTGCATTTCATACCAGTCTGATGTCTTTTGAAATATAAATAAGTTTTTTTCTTGAAAATGCCCTATGGCCGAAATCTGGATCGTATTACAAAAACAATTATTAGTCAAAAGGCAGCAGCAGCATCATTCAGAAAATTCATAGAGGTGTTACGTACAAAATGTTCCCAACATTACCTGCTCTCTGTCGCGGTGGGCAGACTTGAAAACAATGGCTATAACCAGAAAAATCTTTCGTGTAATGGTTATGTGTAGAAAAATCTTTCGCGCTCGTACGTTAGTTTCATATCTTCGCAACGCACTATTCTAGTAAGCAAGTTCTCGTGCTTCTGTTCGATTCTCATTTACAATGACTGGAGCAAAGGATACAGACTTCCCAGGAGTTCAAAGTTACAGGCGACGAGACATGTTTGCACGGATACGACCCGGAATCCGAAGGCCAATGATTAACGTGTGAGATTCTCGGGATCCCCAACGATCAAGAAACCGTAACAGTTTTCAAGTAAGCTGAAGGTTACGCTCTTTTCCACTACCGAGGTAGTCTGACCTCGTGTCAGATTTTCCGTATATTTATGTTGTTGAAGGCATGACGATGATTATAAGATTACCCTGCACGCAAATGTAAGCACTTTCCTTTCGTACATTCTGTAGCAACCCACAAAGTTAGAAAACGTCTGGAGTAATCGACGCCGGCGTGGGTGCGTTTCATGTGATATCCCACAACAGTTTACACTACTATCGGTACGTGGCCTCATTTTAACCCATGCACCTTTTTATACTCGATCCCATGCTATTGTCATATTGATATTTTCCGAAACCTCGAGCTGCTGCATCAGACTTTTGATTCGTAAAACCCTCCCCTCGCCCATCCCCACGAGCTCGACAGTGCACATTGCTACCGTGATTCTCGACCCATAGGTAGACGACTGAAATCCAAAGGGAAATAAGAACTGCATCACAAGTAATCGGTCCCTAGGGAGGAAAGTTGGGAAAGGGGGGGGGGGGGGGCGGGGGGCAGGAGTGATGTGTAGTTCTTCGTCGTCCAACTGTCGAGTTAGACCTGAAGCCCTTCAGAAATGTTCATATGGTTGTGAATTCCTAGGGGACCAAACTGCTGAGGTCATCGGTCCCTAGACTTACAGAGTACTTAAACTAACTTATGCTGAGAGCAACACACACACCCATGCCCGAGGGAGGACTCGAACCTCCGGCGGGAGGGGCGCGCAGTCCGTGACATCCCGCCTAAACCGTGCGGTCACTCCGCGCGTCCCCAAGCCCCTCCCCAATGCCTGCTGGAGTGTGAGCTTGTGATACTGCTGATGGAGTTTCGCCTGTCGCATGGAGGGATTAAGTTTCTTGATCCCCTTTGGTAGTCTACTATTAGATAGGAGTAGGGAAAGAGCATGCTGTCTTTTATTTCTGTAGCACTCCGTAAAAAGTAAGAAATTTCCTCAGTCCAGAGTTCGAGTCTCCGTCCGGCATACAGTTTTAATCTGCCAGGAAGTTTCATATCAGCGCACGCTCCGCTGCAGAGTGAAAATTTCATTCTGGAAACGTCCCACAGGCTGTGGCAATGCCATGTCTCCGAAATATATCCTTCCTTGCAGGAGTGCTGTCTCTGCAAGATTGGCAGGAGAGATTCTGTGAAGTTTGGAAGGTAAGAGACGAGGTACTGGCGGAATTAAAGCTATGAGGACGGGTCGTGAGTCGTGCCTCGGTAGCTCAGCCGGTAAAGCACTTGCCCGCGAAAGGTTAAGGTCCAGAGTTCGAGTCTCGGTCCGGCACACAATTTCAATCTGCCAGGAAGTTTCATAACACTGCACGCTACTCCGCTGCAGAGTGAAAATTTCGTTCTAGGAATGAGAAAACTACTCAAAAAAATAGTCGCAGTACCGGCACAGCAAATGACAATTATACGAGTAACTATGGTTACTACCGACGTTCGGCCCACTCGCATCCGATAAACCAAATCGGAGGCTCACCAGACATATCTGTACAACGCTCCGCCGCGCCCATCCAGGTGCGGTCGCTCGCTGAAGCACACACGCTCGGTGAGCGCCCCACACATCCAAAGGTTCGCAGCCGACCGCAACGGAGATGCGGATGCACACATATTCCCCGAACTCTTACTGGATTTGGTAAGAATGTCTTCCACGAGTAATGAGTGTGTTGGCTAGGGACACTACGAATGTAGCGTGTGAACGTATAAAGTGAGAATGTAGGTCTCGCGGGAGGCATGCGCGAGATAGTCCCTGCCGTCGCACTATCCTCTGTGCCCTCGTTGGCTCAGATGGATAGAGCCTCTGCCATGTAAGCAGGAGATCCCGGGTTCGAGTCCTGGTCGGGGCACACATTTTCATCTGTCCCCGTTGATATACACTCCTGGAAATTGAAATAAAAACACCGTGAATTCATTGTCCCAGGAAGGGGAAACTTTATTGACACATTCCTGGGGTCAGATACATCACATGATCACACTGACAGAACCACAGGCACATAGACACAGGCAACAGAGCACTAGTACAGTGTATATCCACCTTTCGCAGCAATGCAGGCTGCTATTCTCCCATGGAGACGATCGTAGAGATGCTGGATGTAGTCCTGTGGAACGTCTTGCCATGCCATTTCCACCTGGCGCCTCAGTTGGACCAGCGTTCGTGCTGGACGTGCAGACCGCGTGAGACGACGCTTCATCCAGTCCCAAACATGCTCAATGGGGGACAGATCCGGAGATCTTGCTGGCCAGGGTAGTTGACTTACACCTTCTAGAGCACGTTGGGTGGCACGGGATACATGCGGACGTGCATTGTCCTGTTGGAACAGCAAGTTCCCTTGCCGGTCTAGGAATGGTAGAACGATGGGTTCGATGACGGTTTGGATGTACCGTGCACTATTCAGTGTCCCCTCGACGATCATCAGTGGTGTACGGCCAGTGTAGGAGATCGCTCCCCACACCATGATGCCGGGTGTTGGCCCTGTGTGCCTCGGTCGTATGCAGTCCTGATTGTGGCGCTCACCTGCACGGCGCCAAACACGCATACGACCATCATTGGCACCAAGGCAGAAGCGACTCTCATCGCTGAAGACGACACGTCTCCATTCGTCCCTCCATTCACGCCTGTCGCGACACCACTGGAGGCGGGCTGCACGATGTTGGGGCGTGAGCGGAAGACGGCCTAACGGTGTGCGGGACCGTAGCCCAGCTTCATGGAGACGGTTGCGAATGGTCCTCGCCGATACCCCAGGAGCAACAGTGTCCCTAATTTGCTGGGAAGTGGCGGTGCGGTCCCCTACGGCACTGCGTAGGATCCTACGGTCTTGGCGTGCACCCGTGCGTCGCTGCGGTCCGGTCCCAGGTCGACGGGCACGTGCACCTTCCGCCGACCACTGGCGACAACATCGATGTACTGTGGAGACCTCACGCCCCACGTGTTGAGCAATTCGGCGGTACGTCCACCCGGCCTCCCGCATGCCCACTATACGCCCTCGCCAAAGTCCGTCAACTGCACATACGGTTCACGTCCACGCTGTCGCGGCATGCTACCAGTGTTAAAGACTGCGATGGAGCTCCGTATGCCACGGCAAACTGGCTGACACTGACGGCGGCGGTGCACAAATGCTGCGCAGCTAGCGCCATTCGACGGCCAACACCGCGGTTCCTGGTGTGTCCGCTGTGCCGTGGGTGTGATCATTGCTTGTACAGCCCTCTCGCAGTGTCCGGAGCAAGTATGGTGGGTCTGACACACCGGTGTCAATGTGTTCTTTTTTCCATTTCCAGGAGTGTATATCAGCGCCCGTCAGCAGCTGAAGGTATTAATATTGAGGGAGCTCTTCCTGGTATCAGTGCTACGACTGGGGCCGGTGAACGTTAACTGCCGACCTTGTACCAGCCATAAACTGCCGGCACTACTCGCCCCCTTCGCCAGGTTCCAGCTCACCCCGGGCGAACCGTTTCACCTTCCCGGTCTCACTTTCCTTTCCCTCGCGTCTCCAATCTCCGCGTGAAGCACCACTCCTAAGGCAAAGATGTTCAACTAGAGACCTTGGAGCTACCTATCGATCGCGCAACGGTTCAGGTTTTTTCTTTCAGTTACAGACGCAGAAGAAGCGATAAGTGGCGTAAAAAGATCCTAGGATCAACTGGGCTTGAATCTCAGACCTTTGGATTTGAAATCAGACACTTAGTTACCTAACTACCAAGCCACTTTAATTATCTGAACAAGAAAAGGCTCTACGCGATACAAGCACTCAGCATACTCCTAATTACGAACAGAGTCTGCACCGAGGACAGAGGTGGGATCCTACCTTTACGTTTCGGTATATGTCACAGAAACGCTTTGATAAAGGCCCCAACTTCCGTATTCGAAGCAAAAGGGAAGGAGATAGGAAGGGACAGGATGACAATGGGGCGTTGTGTATATAAGCTTCTTATATATATATATATATATATATATATATATATATATATATATATATGGAACGACCGATTTTTAAATTTCATAGATGGGTAGGTGATCAGCAACAATTACTTACGCTGGAACTCCATACGACGGCACAAAATCACTCTGCTACACAATTAGGAGCTTAGTAGGTATGGAAGTGACGTGTGGCTAAGGCCTCCCGTCGGGTAGACCGTTCGCCTGGTGCAAGCCTTTAGAGTTCACACAACTTCGGCGACTTGCGTGTCGTTGGGGACGAAATGATGGTGATAAGGACAACACAACACCCAGTCCCTAAGCGAAGAAAATCTCCGACCCAGCCGGGAATCGAACAGTAGCTATAGGCAGCTACCTCTCTTGTTTCTTCACTGAGAGGTTGGTGGCCATTTTTCGAACACAGCGATACAGATGACGACTACATAGAGAAATGACAATGATGATGAAAACCACCTCTGATTGGTGTTTTTGACTCTATAAGCAAAGCTCTGAGCTCGCGGTTGAAGATCCACTGGCCGCAGCTGCCCAGCTATGTGGAGCACTCTGCGTGTTGTGCGGTTCGATGACCAATGGGGTCAGTGGAAGCGGAGGCCGGCGGAAGGAAGCACCAGCTGCCGCTTCCTGCCTCTGAGGGGAAATTGGACCATCCGGCCGGCCTGCGGCAAATCACCTCCGAACTCTGACTAAGGGTCCTCCCCCCCCCTCCCCCCTCCCCCTCCCCCTCACTGAGACACGAGCGTGCGACGGCAGCATTGTTGCAGTGGGCTCATAGGGGGAAAAAGCCACATACTTTATGACCTGGTCTTTTGTTCCCGACGAATTTTCCATATAGCATCATAAATTTGGAAGTGCTTGTATATATAAAGAGAAAGAAAGAGAAGGGTTTAGTATCTTCGCTGCTACTCCACACTGAAAAGGCTGCATGATTTGGATGAAATTTGGAATTCAAAAAAAATGGTTCAAATGGCTCTGAGCACTATGGGACTTAACATCTGAGGTCATCAGTCCCCGAGAACTTAGAACTACTTAAACCTAACTAACCTAAGGACATCACACACATCCATGCCCAAGGCAGGATTCGAACCTGCGACCGTAGCGGTCGCGCGGTTCCGGACTAAATTTGGAATTGAAATACCCTATATCCTGAATTAACACGTAGGCTACATTGTATACAGGGTGTCCTTTTTTACTACCCATCGGATCAAAAAAAGTTATAATTCCAATTTGTTGTCTCTGAAGGGGACATCGAACGATACCACACTAGACCCCCACCCTACCCCTTGCCTGGATGGCGGGCGACACTTTGAAATCTTCCATGAGGACCCCCGTTTTTTATTGCAGATTACGATTATACGGCAAAATCTACATAGATTTTTTCTGAAGCATTTTCTTCGTTTCGCTACAGATGAAGCTGTAATCGAAGGAATAGAAAAAGGTACACAGTTGCAATTTACGACACGCTACCCATTGCCCTTGAATATCCAGTGGCACGTGGGACGCCACCTCCATGCTGCGAGAGTAGGACAGGCCGGTATTTCGTAACTCCTAACTGGAAACCCCATTCGCAGCGTTGTATTCCTCCTACATAACGAACAGGGGAGTACTCGGCTCTTCACTGTGACCGTGACTCGAGGCGAATACTACTCTACTTCTCCAGTTAAAATATGTATTCAAACGTAGTACCTCTTTCAATTCACTTACTGATGCGCTTTTCAAATGACCTCACACAGGACAGAAGCATATCTGCGGGAATGTCAGCACAGGCGTTCCTGGTGCGGTCGACCATGTCTTCGCGGCCTATTGGCACTTGCTGGTAAACCTTTATCTTTTAAATATCCCCACAGAAAGAAGTCTGGCGACCTAGCGGGTGACTGATGACCATAGATGTTAAGTCCCATAGTGCTCAGAGCCATTTGAACCTAGCGGGTCAATTAAAAGGGCCACCTCTTCCGATCCACCGACCAATGTAAACACGGTCTAACACCTCCGTTGCATCAGTTGCTTAATGCGCTGGGCTGCCGTCATGCTGATACTTCGTACGTTGTCGAACATCCAGGGAAACACCCTGCAATAGTACCGGTACTTTGTTCCAAAAACGTTCGATATCTGCCTCCGTTCAATGTGCCGCCGATAAAATACAGATCAATGAGTTTGTTGTCGATGATGCAAGATCATACGTTCACCGACCGAGGACGTAGATGGTCAATTAACCGTAACCACTGGCGATTGTCTACACTCCTATAATGTTACTTACTGCTACCTTGGTTTGACTGTACTCATGGAAATAGTAGTATCTCGGAAAAGAAAATGTGGGGCGTTTGCGCATTTGTGGACGTGCCCATTCACAAAACACTATCCGGTTACGATAATCGGATTCATGAAGTTCTTGGTGTGATATGGATCATACTCATGGAGATCCAGTATTGTGACAATACTACGTATGGACATACCGGAATCGCGGTGTAATTGCCGGGCGCTTTTCCGTGGGTTGTAGTGCATTGCCGCTAGTACAGCTGTTTCATTAGCTTCTCCTGTAACACGTTTGCTTTGTTTCCTTTTGCCGGTCTGTATGCTGCCATCAGACAAAGACGTTCGCAGCCTTGTTAAAGAACGAACGAGAGCGAGTTTCCTCTGGAAAACGCTCGGCATTCAAGGCAACAGCAGCCTCAACTTCTCCTAGATTCTCCGTAAATCAGCGTCATTTCAGTTTTTTCTTCTGTGGCTGTGGCATTCATTGTCGACTTGCACGTCTGTTCTCCAGATGATAGGTAGGTGTGCAGGCAATAAACACTGCGCAGGTATTACAATGTTCGGAGCCGCTATGTAGTCTGTCTGCACGTTACGTGAGCTCCGGTCGCAGTGTTCTGCCTGCTATGATACGTCGTATTCGCTACACGCCCATGTTCGATATGTCTGAGGAATACAACGTTGCGAATGGAGTTTCCAGTCAGAAGTTGTGAAATACTGGCCTGTCGTACCGTCCCAGCATGGAGGTGGGGTCCCATATGCCAATGGATATTGAAGGGCCATTGAGCAGCAGCATGTAAAATGACTGTGTATCCATTTCTACTCCTGCGACTACAGCGCCGTCTGTGGCAAAACAAAGAAAATGCTTCAGATAAAACGTATGTACATTCTGCAGTAGAATCGTAATCAAAGATAAAAACTGGGCTTTCCGTTGAAGATTTCAAATTCCCCCTCCCCCTCCCCGTCCCCTCCCCCCCCCCCCACCCCACACACACACACACACACACACACACACACACACACACACACACACAACCGCACCGATCACCGGGCGAGGTCTTGTGTGGTATAGTTGGATGTCCCCCTCCGAGACAAACAGGTTGGGATTATAACCTTTTTTTGATAAGACAAGTAGTTTTCGAGATATTTCAATGTCTTCAGTTAGAATGAACACGCTGTATACCTAACTATCATAGGTGTGGGGGTGGGGTGAAAAAAAATTGTAGCCCACGACATGCGAATATCCATACTTTATTAATCCAGTATCTGAGAATAAGAGACGTAGTGACTTGCAGCAAACTTTACGAATAATATAAATTCTTCATAACATTTTTTTCTCGCTGATAACCACACAAAATGACAAGAGGAAAAAAGTTTATCGCTTACTACACCTTCAATGTTCGTACAGTAAAACTGCCGCAAATGTGTGTACAACTGCGTGTGACATATGTTAAGTATACGTGAAATATATATGGCATATGCGTACGCATGCATAACCACGGGTAAAAACCTGATTCTAAAACCCTGGAATGAGTTGGGCAGCCAAATTTGGTAGGCATATTATTTACGATCTGGAAAGAAATACGTTGGGTATAAGAACAGCCAGCCTACTGTTGGGGTGGGGTAATAAAGTGGAGGGAAAGAGAGAGAGAGAAGGAAAGAGATGGACAGACAAAGGGAAGAGGTCGAGATGGACAGAGGAGGGAGGAGGACATAAACAGCGCGAGAAGTGGGAGGAGATGGACAGAGAGGAAGGAGAGGAAGATGGATAGAGAGAGGTTCGGGAGGAGATTGTCAGTCTCTTCCGAACTAATAGAAAGCTGGAATAAATACATAACCGGACTTTTTTATTAATAACTGTGTAACCACGGGTAATTGTGAGCCTATGCAAGTCTTGCATTCCCAGAAGAAGTGATTCTCACACATATTGGCTGTCGCTGCCGATTCGGTCACTCCGTTCAGTGAAATTTCAAGAAAATTTCAGATAGAAACTTCAACATTTAGTGTCATTGTGCCGGGATGGGTGTTTGAATTAGTTATGAAACAGCCCAACGATCATTGGTTTGGCTTGGCCCGTCAATATTTTGGAAATGTCAGGTTGCAAACCGTACCACTAGATTTCCAATTTTCTGCTATAAGTTGAGGTGTTACCAATGTTTGATCGATTGATATGTCTGAGCTTTCATTCAATATAGTATCAGTATTCCATAAATCCAGCTTGAGGATTTATTCAGTGCAATATAAGGAATTAGGTGGCTGCAATTAATTCCCGGTTTTTGGTCCCAGAGTTCACTTTTGCTGTCAGGCTTTATAGCTTTTTCGATTAAATTTTTGTACGTAAATCATGATCTTTTCTCCTCCAAATTCTATTGAATGCATGTTATTTTTCAATACACCTGTTTAATTGAGTGTAAACATTACACAACAGCGTTCTTTATACATATAAGATACAATTTTGAAGTTAACCAGAAGAGTTGGTTCCGCACGAAACATCATCTTACTACGGTCTTCAGGTGCTACCGATTCTCAGTACATGGCAGCAAAATACGGGATGATGAATTAAATCGGTTTCAACATTTGAAATATGAATTTCTTACAAGAATCCTAAAATACAATTCTGAAAGGATTTTATTGTATCATCAAGCACTCAGCAATATTGAAGTGTTGTAATAAATAAGTTTCACGCATGGAAAAAAAGGGATTCCCATGGCGCAAATTTTTTTGATTAGGTTATTGAGCTTCTTGTTGGTGTCATGATCGACTTCGCTTCGATAATCGATTATGAGATTATAGCTCAAAGTGATAAAATCATCGGTCCATCTATTCGAGTAGTATCTACAAAACATTTCCAATCAATACAAGTCGCCGATGCACTCCACCAACACAATAAAGAACATAAGCGCACAGTGGCGAATCACGTTACAGGTCCTGAGAATCTTTTGAATTCCTAGTGTTCATTACCTATACAAAACCATTGTTCCCACTGTGAAATTTGTTCGGCGAAGCATTGTATAATGGCTTTTGTTTTCTTGGTTTAGTCGTGGTCCATTGGCTCAGTGGCTTTAGTTCCTTGAACCTTGGATGCCTTTGCCTGCCAAGCGGTAGTAGACAAGTCTCTGCTTTTTATGCGGCGACAGTAATATAAATTTACAGTTTGGCGCTTTATTATGCATGGAATTGGATGTTGTTCCCAGTTGGGTACACGTGCCAAAAGCTACGTTTTGTTTTAATGTTGACTTGAGCACAGCTGCTCAAAATCCTGACTACTGCTTTTTACGACTAGAAATGTAATTTTACGATTAAGTGATTATTCGTGCTGATGAAGATACCCCTAGTAGGTGTCGAAACCTAGGTCAATGTAACTAACATTTATGTGCAACCGGTTGGCTGTTTAACCTTATATTGAAACTAATATACGGTTGCTGAATAACAGACATATTCAGAACTGTAATGCAGACAATTATTTAATTTATTTCGACAGCCACTCCCTGTAGTTCGAAACTGATAGCTTCCACTGTTATCAAAGCTTCCATTCATAAAATGGGAGATTTGCCGACACTCGTGGGGATGAAATGTGTAGCCAAAGGCGTAATCTCAACACAATTGTGCACATACAGGTGAAAAAGCAAAACAAGACCACCACAGACAAAAGCGTTCACCTTGCTGCATGGGGAATCCAAGAAATAAACTTTTAACGCCTTGGGCATCGTAGTGCAGTTTGTTTCTACAAAGACAAACCATTACAAAGTGCGGTCTCACAGCGCAGAAACTGAACAGTTCCGGAGGAGGAATTCATCGTGGATTCCCAATGATTAATATTGAGAAGCTTCCTTTCACACGATTTACTAAAGCACGTATTGCGGATTCCCTCTGAGCTAGCCACAGACAGCAGAGTTAGTAATGTCGTATACCCCTGTATCCTGTCGCGGTGATTCTGCATGGTATGACAGAGTACCCAGAATTGAAGAGTGATGTGCATTTCACTCGAAGCTAGTTAGAAGAGACTGTCGTCATCCACAGGCTCGTCATTCTCGCCGTACAGCCTCACTGCAGTCTTCGTGCTAATGCATGCATGCATGCATGGCGAAGTACCTAAGCCCGATGATCCAGCCAAGTCCAAATGCTCTGAAATAAATTTCTTGCCCGTTCTGTCTCGATTTGTCACTCAGTTGGCCGGTACAAGACCTGGCCTTATCACAAGCGTTACTCCAGTCACCATGGCAATAACGGTGCCTGTCTTCAATGAAACAGCAACCTCCAATTTCTCATTAGTGTTGGATGGATATCGAGCAATAGTACATCGAATGTATAAGATTACGATAAATTCCAAGAACCTAAGTATTGTACTTTTATGTATGCACTTGATAAGCATCTAGTCATAGATCTAAATGCAGTTTTATTATTTTCCTTTTATAATATATCTTTATATTACTTTTATTGTCATGCATTTTGTACTTTTTCATTTTAATTAATTGAAAATCTTTTTTTTATTACGTAGAACCACCACTAAGACATAATAACTGCCTGACATTGTTTCGACCTCTGTTATTGTCCACAATGTTGCATATGAGTGATGCCCCTTAGACTATCGTTTTTATGGAGGCAGGCAGCGTAGTATGTTAAAAACGCCGTTCTTTTATCACGTACGTTGTCACACATTTTTGACAGTCACACAGTTAATTCGTGTGTACACTCTTTAACCCCGTTACAATATTACGTGCAGTTCTGTAAGCTGTTACATGTTGGCAATATCAGAAATAATCCGTTTTATGCCTTAGATCTGAAGATGGCTAGGTTGTCAGCCGAAATCCAAATAAAGATGATTCCATGTGCAATCTTGACTTCATAGCTTTTAAATCCCTAACATAAACAAAAAAATCACACTAATGTATTAGTTCAAAGGCTCCACGTTGGACTTTTTAACCCATTTCCCGTACGTTATGTCCCGATGATTGCCGATAACGTGAATGTGCGATCTGTATCTCATTAGCTGAAAGATACAGTTATTAAGTTGGTGTTGTAAATTTTAATCGTTCACCCCTTTACGTGTACATCTCTCGTTGATGTAAATGGTTGCCTCTTTTTGTGCAGTGTCAACACATACGGTGTGTTCAGAAATGGTTCAAATGGCTCTGAGCACTATGGGACTTAACTTCTGAGGTCACCAGTCCCCTAGAACTTAGAACTACTTAAACCTAACTAACCTAAGGACATCACACACATCCACGCCCGAGGCAGGATTCGAACCTGCGACCGTAGCGGTCGCGCGGTTCCAGACTGTAGCGCCTAGAACCTCTCGGCTACCATACAGCGTGTCTTTTGCATCAAAAGTGTTTATTGTGGTCTAGATGAACAAACATAAAGTGATCTCTCTAATAGGGCGTTGTTTAATCGTGACAGAGAATTGTAGCTAATTCTGTGATGTGTTACACAAACAAATGATGCATCATAATCAGCGAGAGTTCCTTACTGTCCCGTTCCACATTTTTGTATTACATTACATTTTATGCGTCCTGTTTGTTTCCTTATGAGACAAGTTAAACCCGTGTGCAAGAGCTGTTCTGACTGAATCATCGGTGCATCTCTCACTTGCCAGCATATTTCCTTCTAACTTTCACAGCGGCAGGTGTCGGAGTTTCGAAGGAATCTCTTTAAAATAATCATGTGTATATCGCTGCTTTATCTCACAAAGAATACTGAAATGTACCGACGCTTCGACAGAGCTGAAACGGTCTTCCTCAGGGCAAAGAATGATTAGCTGGCGTGTGGGTGTCACTGGACAGCCAGCGTCACATCTATTATATAAAGGGGAGAAATGCTACATTACTACTAAACCATCGTAAATTTTCTATTCCAGATTTTATTCAAAAAAATTTTTGTAGGCAGCATATAGTTAGAAATAAGAAGTGCGTTTTTCATAAAATGAGAGTTACATTTGTTACACAGCATACATTCGATAAATTTTATATTTGAAAGTCGTAGGTAGTCGAACTAAACGAAAAAATGACCTAAAAAAGGCATTGTACTTCTTTTATCCTAGAACCGTCAGTTCTTATATTTTGAAGAACTGATGTATTCGCTCTGACTGAAAAGCAAATCCATCTAGTCATCATTTCCTTTTGGCCTTTGCCGACTGCAGCACGGGGGTCGGCCTTGTTACTATGGAATTTTGCAATGTTAGAGGGTGGCCGGATGACCTTCTTACCACCACCCCATACCCCCACAGGACGGAATGACTGTACCACAGCTACCTGCGTCGAGTGTAAGCCATGAAATAGTGTGAACGTTTTTTCAAATGGCTGCGAGTGGTGTAACTGAGGCGGGACGTGGGGACCAGCCCAGTATTCACGTAGCGGGATGTGGAAAACCGCCTAAAAACACGTCCAGGCTCGCCGGCACACCGGCCCTTGTCGTTAATTCGTCGGGCGGCTTCGATCCGTGGCCGGCGCGCCTACCTGAGTCCACGAAGCAGCCTATTAGCGCTCTCGGCTAACCCAGCGGGTGAGCAAATCCATCTAGTGCTTCGAAAAATATTTTCTATTTTGTGAAACAAGCGAACCGACTAGTAGCGATGTATGGACACACTTCTGCTTGTCGACTAAAGCGAGAGCACTCGCCTGCGCCTGCCTACAAAACTTGTGTATAGGTGCCGTGCGCAAATTCATGTCTCTGTTAACATCTTTGCATCTCTAGAGCGCCTTCCATTTCAATACACTAAGTTAACCGCAGTCAGATGAATGGTTGGCTGACAACGGTTTGCTGACTAGCGAATAATGTTGGTGCACTGCAGAGATACTGTAAACGCGGGCTATTTTTAATGGTGAACACGGGATCTTGGTTATCTTTGTTGCTCTTTGACCGTTGTTGGTGCACTCAACCGCAACTATACCGTAGATATTACGACGGCTTAGTAATCTGGGGTTAAAAAACGTTGGTGGGTATAACGTGAGAGGGAGAGGATGTGTTTCCGACTATTTGTGGGCTGGACGTTCCGTAGCCAGTTGGTAGTCACCTGAACTATTGGCCCTGTTCTAACGACCGAGAATTCTACTGATCGTTATATACCGTGCTTTTCCCCGCCATCGAGTCAATAGGTTCTGTCACAACAACATAGCCAATTCCATTCAGAGTAAAAATAAACTTAAGTTTCAAGACGTCCAGCTATCTTATATAGCCGTGTAGTTCGTTATGTGCTGCTTTAATCAGTTGTGTTCTGAGTGGTTTGATCCTGCCTTCCCGAATTCCTTTCGTGAGCCAACCTCTTCAACGTAAAGCTTTCTCCAATACCATCCAAGTTGTTCCTTGATGTCTTAACACGTCTCCTAAGAACCAGTCCCTTTCCTTGTCTGTGGTTTCCATATATTCCTGTCTTCGCCGGTTCGACGGAGAATCGCCTCATTCCTTACCTTATCAGTCCACCTAATTTTCAACATTCTTCTGTAGCCCCACATCTCAAGCGCATCAATTCTCTTCCGTTCCTGTTTTCCCATTGTCCATCCTATACGGTCTACCACCACATAATTCTGTGTTCCAGACGTGTACTCCCGGAAATTTCTTTCTCAAATTAAGGCTTATATTTGGTAGCAGTAGACTTCTCATGGCAAGGGATGTCCTGTTTGCCTCTACTGGTCTACTTCTTATGGCCACCTTGCTTCGTCCGTCGTGGATTGTTTTGCTTCCAAGGTAGCAGAATCCCATTTTTCTTTACTTCATAGTCACACTTTTCATGATAATTTTATCGTTAACCTCATTTCCACGTAATTAATTTGTTTCTTCGGGTTATTCTTAATCCACATTCTGTACTCGTTAGGCTGTTCATTGCGTTCAACAGGTCCTGTACTATTACTTTATCTTCACTGAGGATAACCATTTCAACAGCGAATCTTATCACTGGTATCTTTCTCAATGAATTTTAATCCCACTCTTTAACCTTTCTTTTATTTCTGTCATTGCGTCTTCGATATACTGTGTGATCAAAAAGTCAGTATAAATTTGAAAACTGAATAAATCACGGAATAAAGTAGATAGAGAGGTACAAATTGACACACATGCTTGGAATGACATGGGGTTTTATTAGAACCAAAAAAATACAATAAATGTCCGACAGAGGGCACTTCATCTCATCAGAATAGCAATAATTAGCATAACAAAGTAAGACAAAGCAAAGATGATGTTCTTTACAGGAAATGCTCAATATGTCCACCATCGTTCCTCAACAATAGCTGTAGTCGAGGAATAATGTTGTGAAAAGCACTGTAAAGCATGTCCGGAGTTATGGTGAGGCATTGGCGTCGGATGTTGTCTTTCAGCATCCCTAGAGATGTCGATCGATCACGATACACTTGCGACTTCAGGTAACCCCAAAGCCAGTAATCGTACGGACTGAGGTCTGGGGACCTTGCAGGCGAAGCATGACGAAAGTGGCGGCTGAGCACACGATCACCACCAAACGACGCGCGTAAGAGATCTTTCACGCGTCTAGCAATTTTTTTTTTTGGTTCTAATAAAACCCCATGTCAATCCAAGCATGTGTGTCAATTTTTACCTCTCTATCTACATTATTCCGTCGTTTATTAAGTTTTCAAATTTACACTGACTTTCTGATCACCCGGTATATTGAAGAATAGGGGTGAGAGCACATTCTTCGCTAATCGGAGCACTTCGTTCTTGTCTTAGTGGCTGGTAAATCTTTCACGTTGTATGGTCGTGGTCATGGACGTCTCAAACACTTCGATTCTGTTCCTTTCCCGTTTTCCCACAGCCTACCATCAATCTCCATACAGTTCTGTGCTCCAGAAGTACATTCTCAATTGAAGAATAGGGGTGAGAGCGCGTTTTTCTCTAATCGGAGCACTTCGTTCTTGTCTTAGTGGCTGGTAAATCTTTCACGTTGTATGGTCGTGGTCGAGGACGTCTCAAACACTTCGATTCTGTTCCTTTCCTGTTTTCCCACAGCCTACGAGTAACCTCCATACAGTTCTATGCTTCTAAAGTACTGCGAGGTGCCGGGGCTAGCAGTGTATTGAACACTAAATTCTAGAATTACATACGTAAATGATGCTCTAAGCCCCCCCCCCCCTATTCTAACTCCGACTTTTGCTGTTGCACAAGGATTAAAAAATATATGCGAACTGACTGTAATCAACCCTGCAAGTGGAGTAGAAAAGAGTTTGGCACCTGCAATAATTTAATTTGATAAATAAGTTAAATAAAGGAAGGTTTCATTAACGTAGTGAGAAATGATGGGTTGCTCTACTGATTAACAGAATGAAAGTTCTGTCCAAAATAACAATATGATTTATTAAGACTAAACACAAAATAACAAACAAAAACACATGAAACATTTATAATACATCAAATTGGCTCAAATTGGATACACAAACAAACGCTGTGAAGGTGAAGTTGTCCCTAAACTAGATTGTGAGGTTTATGACGAAGTGGTATGTGGAGCCAATTCCTTGCCACTCAAATCTTAAGAGAGACACACAGCTAACCCAACATTAATTGCTGCTACTCAAGACAGAACAAAGTTAGAAAAAGACGAACAGGCGCGCTCTGCTGAGCTCTGATTATCACCTAGGAAAATCCCTATCTGCCGGTGCTGCGGACATACATTACCAAACTGTCTTCTTAATTGCCAGAACACGATCTGGCGTACCGGAGGCGATGGCTGGTTGCTTCGACGCCTCGACTGAAAGGCGAGAGCCGACTACCCAGAGCACCCGTACAGGCCGAACACCGAACATTCCCGCCCCCACCACAGTGGCCGTGGTTAAACGTTCCAATCAGCAACTCGAAAACCGGCGGAAAATTCCACTTCATTGCCGGAGCACTACCATTCCACCAATGGAGATTCTTGGCGCCAATTTCTGCGCTGATTTTGCTACGTCACGGAGCTATGCCCTGAGTAAGCCAATCACAGTTACTATTTTGCAGAAAGCGCGGGAATTTTCCCGCCACAACTGCCTGGGTACACAAGTCATTCCCACGCCTCGCTGGTAGCCCGCCAGAAAGTGTTTTCGCTAAGATTCTGCGAAGTAACGGAACCCCTAGCCCAGCCGCTACTTCAGACCCCTCTGGGCGTGTCTTTTGACAATGTCGGCGTCTGCAAAGCATTCACTCGACTTCCTCACACCCGTCGGCTTAACCCTCTCCAGATCAGCAGAGCCCGCCTGTGACCGGACCACCCGGGTGACGAGAGACGCTGCGTGGGAAGTCCGCGTGTGAAGGAATAACAACTTTTCACCGCATGCAATTAGAGATGAAAATCGTAAGATAGAAATAGGAGAGGGGGCTCATGCCACCTCTCAGTACATTCTCAGAAATTCCGAGTTACCAGCATCTAAGTTCGTTTTTGGTTTTCAGTTCTAATTTCGCTCGCGGTTGTTGCACATATTGGATCTTCGACGTATTTTCCTAGAAATTTCGAACATTTTACATCACAATTATAGGTCAACATATCCCATGAACGTCTCTCGAATTTTCAAAAGACTTGCTCCCATTATCAACTCTACGTAGAGCTGGTGCCCATAAACCTGTGTGTAAGCCAAACGGATCTCATCTAACATAACTTCAGTTTTCTTTCCCATTCTGTATATTATTAAATTCGTCATTGGTTCATTGAAATTCTCGTTGTTCACGAGCGCTAAGTCTAGAAACCGTTTCAGCTCGACACGGCAGTCGCGACGGAGCAGCATCAGCTGTGGCGCATCTGGGTGGAAAGTGTGCGGGGGCGGATGGGTGACCGAGTGCGACTGGAAAGCTGGCGACCTCCCACCTCCCCACCCCCGGAGGAAGGCACTGCTGGCCGACTGGTCTCGTCTGCACGCCCCCTCCGTCCACGCTACGGTAGGCTCGGCTAGGCAGTTCCTGCAGTCTTTGAGAAGGCGAGATCCCACTCTCCGTATCCACACCTGCGTCACCAGGAGCACCAATAGCCTGCGGCCTAGAAAGTCGCTGTCTCGCCGACGTACGAAGAGGTTTAGTGTTGATATACAAGAAAGAACGTACGGTTCGAGAAAAGTCGGGCAATATATTATTCTGCCACATAAGTTTCGCGAAATTAGCACATGCGAGAAAATCCGAGGAATTACTCATACGAGATCTTTCTTCCCAAGTACCATTTGCGAATGGAGCAAGGAGTACACACGCATAACATGTTTTACATCGATAAACTACTAGAGCTCTAGGTTCAAAAATGGCTCTGAGGCCTATGGGACTTAACTTCTGTGGTCGTCAGTCCCCTAGAACTTAGAACTATTTAAACCTAACTAACCTAAGGACATCACACACATCCATGGCCGAGGCAGGATTCGAACTTGCGACCGTAGCGGTCGCGCGGTTCCAGACTGTAGCGCCTAGAACCGCTCGGCCACTCCGGCCGGCTAGAGCTCTAGGTCATACATACTAATGCATTAAGAGTCCTGAGAATAACTAAGCGAAGCATTTAAATAACTTAACCATTTTACTTTAAGGAGAAAATTTTTCTCATCATTCACATGTACATTGTGGTTTATACTTTCATGAACAAAATCTATCTGTCTATAACGGCTGCAGAAACCCTAACATTTTTCGAACATCTTCTATCGTTACAATCATTTCCGAAAGTGTGTTTCATGCTTCAAAACCAAAATATTGTTATACAGGGTGTTCCAAAATAATGTATACACGCTATGAAACTGAACATCTCTTTAATGAAGGGGGGGGGGGGGTTAGAAATACGATTTTAGTGGTGTTAGATGCCTCATGGTCCGACTTAAGGTGGTAAATGTTCAAACTGGCGTCTGTCCATCGAAACACATCGTCGATAACGACTTACGACTGAGCGACATGCCAACTTTGTTTCCAACGGAATAGAATCACAGACTTGCTCAATTTGCTCTCTAAGATCATCCAGTGTGTGTGATCTCGCAGCGTACACTGTGTACTTGAGAGTACCCGACACAAAGGAGTCTAGAGGAGTTAAATCTGGAGATCGAGCGGGATACTCCACACTCTGTCTTCGTTCTATGCATCTGGCAGGGAATGTACGACTGAGAAATGCCCTCACATCCAGGTGATAGTGAGCTGGCGGCCCATCCTGTTGAAAGTAATAATCTTCATTCCCAAACACAACGGTAAGACCAGGAGTAATCATTTCCCACATTTTCAAGTACGAGTCGCCCGTGACAATGTTGTGAAAGAAGTACGGCCCGATTAACCCTCTAGATTCAAATGGCGCTAAGCACTGAGGTCATCAGTCCCTAGAACTTATAACTACTTAAACCTAACTAACCTAAGGACATCACACACATCTATGCCCGAGTCAGGATTCGAACCTGCACCCTTGCAGCAGCGCGGTTCCGGACTGAAGCGCCCAGAACCGCTCGGCCACAGCGGCCGGCAACCCTCTAGAAGACTGGTAGATTAACATGCCTTTGCTCGGTTATGTATGGATTCTCCCTGGCCCAGTACACGCAGTTATGGCAGTTAATTGATCCATCAAGTTTAAATGTCGCTTCATCTAACCAAAGAATTCGATCTTGGAAACGTTGCTCTTCTTCACATCTGGTAATCAACCACTCACAAAATTCGCATCGCCTATCAGAATCATCCTCGTTAAGAGCGTGTAGAAGTCTTGGAATGTAAGGCTTAAAGTTCTGAGATCGCAAAATTCCATGAACACTGCTTCTGCAGATCCCAGTCTCACGAGAGCATTGCCTCACGGATTTCTTCGGGGATCGGGTGTATGCGTGGATTACTGCATCAATATTCTCATAATCTATTGAAGTTCTCTTTCGTCCACTATGTCCCTTCTTCATATCGTGCAACGTTCCTTCGACTTCAAACTTATCTCTCATTCTTGTAATTGTTACTGTTGTCGATGTTGGTGTTCCAAATTCAACTCTCCAACGTCGGCGTACAGCACTCATATTCTCTGTTCTCCAGTAACACTTTAGCACCCACTTCCGTTGTTCAAACGATAACGCCATAGTTGCTGACAATATTGAAACAAAAGTAACATTGTTATGTTTTTCACCGCCTTCTAAATTATTACCTATAAAAATTGTATTTCTGTATCCTTTAATTAAAGAGATATTCTGTTTCAAATAGTGTATACATTGTTTTGGGCACCCTGTATATCCAGAAATTCGAGGTAAGCTTCCAAGTCCTCCATAGGATGTAAAATTCACGAAATAATGCTACGCTCTCGTTAATCCTGCGCTCAGTAATACGCCTCTCCGTAACGTCCTGCATCATTTCGCTCAAACAGAAATTAAGCACAGGATAATGAACAATCGTGCATTACAACGACGTTGGTTAGTTACAATTTTAAACAATCCTATAATTTTTATAGTTGAGTATTATGGCTACTAAAAAAAAACACGAAACACCATACCTCAAGCGGAAACTCGAAATGTTAGATAAGTTGAACCCAGATTCTTCGCAGAGTGTCATTGCTGCTGAGTACAGTGTTGAACGAGCAACTGTTTCTAACATCAAACAGGATGATGGTGTTATTCGATAGTACGCAACCCAAATGGAGAGCGAGTTCGGAAAATGGAGCGTTATCCGAAAGAGTGAGAAAGAAAACTGGGAGTAGCTATCTATAGATGGTCCACGCAACAACCCAATAAGGGAATTTCAGTAAGTGGCCCGATAATAAATGAAAGAGCAGTTGCATTTAATAAACTACTTGGCGGCAGTAGCTTGTTCGCAGCAAGCGGGGATTGGCTATCAAACGGAAAAAAAACGGCGTGCATGAGCTGAAATTCACGGGGGAAAGTCGATGAGCTAACGAAAAAAATGCAGATGAATTAGTAAACCAGATACGAAAGATAATAGCGGAAGAATATTTAACTGCTGGTATCTTCCACAATGCTGGTCAAACCGGCCTCTTCTACAAGATGTATTCGCCATACCCACAACCTGCCATGAGATCGCCACATTGCGTACCGTGATTCGCCACTCCACATGTTTTTCCACTGTTAAATCATCCAATGTTTACGCTCCTTATACCAAGGGAGGCGGCGTTTGGCATTTACCGGCGTGATGTGTGGCTTATGAGCAGCCGCTCGACCATGAAATCAAAGTTTTCTCATCTTCCGCCAACTGTCTTAGTAATTGCAGTGTATCCTGATGCAATTTACAATTCCTGTGGATTGGTCTGGATAGATGTCTGCCTATTACACATTACGACCCTCTTCAACTGCCGGCGGTCTCTGTCAGTCAACAGACGAGGTTGGCCTGTACGTTTTTGTGCTGTACGTGTCCCTTCACGTGTCCACTTCACTATCACATCAGAAACAGTAGAGCTAGGGATGTTTAGGAGTGAGGAAATCTTGCGTACGGACGTATGACACAAGTGACACCCTATGACCTGACCACGTTCGAAGTCCGTGAGTTCTGCGGAGCGCCCCATTCTGCTCTCTCACGATGTCTAATGACTACTGATGTCGCTGACATGGAGTACCTGGCAGTAGGTGGCACCACAATCCACCTAATATGAAAAACGTATGTTTTTGGGATCGTCTGTATACTTTTGAGCACATAGTGTATTTAGTTCCCCGTTCTCAATTGCAACAAATACTGTAGTTTAGATACAGAAAAAAAAACAGTCTTGGTGCACAAGATAGGTTTATTTAATCTTCACATGTGACGCGTTTCGCCTATTCTAGGCATCATCAGACAATCCGTGAAGAAACTGCCCCATGGACACAAAACTTGGCAGTCTAGTTGCCGGATGACAGTGCCTTGCTCAGTGTTGTAAACGTTCCAAGTTGACTTAATAGATTTTTTCCCCGTGATATTGTCCAAATATTCTGAAGGCGAGGGGTTGTAATTCCCATTCGACCATGTAGATTTAGGTTTTCTGTGGTTTTCTTAAATCTCTTAAGGCGAATGGTGGAATAGTTGCTTCAACACGGCCAACACCGTATATTTCCCATAACCTACTACAATCTGAGCTAAAGCCCCGCTGCCAAGGACTTCTCGGTCCACAGGACTCTGAAGTTTCCATCCAGATTCAGGTGAGACAACGTTTCGCTTTATGTGATAAGAGCTACCTGTGCTTGTCGCAGAATGCAACTGGTAGGGGCCATCTGCTGGAAGCAATCATCCTGGCTGATGTCACCTCCGACGCACACGAAGATATATAATTATAAAGTGCTGAGGATTCCACAGGTAGGGTGCCATTTCCTCTTCCTATAAAATAGTGGCAGAAGTGCTAAGCGGTAGTCTTAGCGATGGAAATGGAACTTTGTAGTATACTAGGAGGCAAAAAGTTTAAGGATTAAACATGCCGTCTGCAATATAGCACATCAGGGATACAGGACGTATCATTTTCGAAGGAACTATTCCGGCATTTGACTTAATAAATTTAGGGTAATCACGGAAAACGAAAATCGGGATTAACGGATAGGGAATTGAAACCCGGGCGTCCCGAATGTAGATTAGAAGTTCTAAGCGTTATGCCACATCGTTACGTTGTGTAGTGTAGTAACTAATGTCATTGTTCTAGGCGCCAGTGGACAGTCCAGAGTCAACAGAGTAGCAACTGTGTATTTACTCCTGGGGCTGTTTACTTGTGCCGCACAAGTGCTGTCAGACAAATGAGTATCGTCATCCAGTCAGTGACGGCGCTTCTCTGTAGATGCTCATGGAAGCGCGACGGCAGCTTTGCTGTGGTAGTTAGTTTGCGCAGTTGCACTCGCGTCTTGCAGAGACGCTGCCTGGTGAACAGTCCGTTGGACTGGAATCGTCAGGACGTCGTTAGCTGATAGCCATCGCCCTCGTTCATGTGCTACGGTTGCTTCACAGACACGAGGGTTTCTCTAGCTTTCTGTTGCTGCATCCGTGACTCTGGACTAAGAACTGCCCGCTGGTATTTTCAAAGAACTGTGTTTGTTCCCACAGTAAAAGCTAACCACAAAAGCTAACAATGTACGGGACTCGAAGTCCGATTTAACTCAGTCAAACGTGTTGACATAAAACATTTAGTACAACAAGAAGCGGTGCAGATGTATGCAGAAAAGCTTTACCGAGCGAGATGGCGCAGTCGTTAGCACGCTGGACTCGCATTCGGGAAGACGACGGTCCAAACCAGCCTTCGGCCATCCAAATTTAGGTTTTCTGTGATTTCCTTAAATCAATCCAGGCAAATACAGGGATGGTTCCTTCGAGAGCGCACGGCAGATTTCCTTCCCTATCCTTGAAACAATCCGAGCTCTTACGCCGTCGCTAATCTACATCTACATTGATACTCCGCAAGCCACCCAACGGTGTGTGGCGGAGGGCACTTTACGTGCCACTGTCATTACCTCCCTTTCCTGTTCCAGTCGCGTATGGTTCGCGGGAAGAACGACTGTCTGAATGCCTCCGTGCGCGCTCTAATCTCTCTAATTTTACATTCGTGATCTCCTCGGGAGGTATAAGTAGGGGGAAGCAATATATTCGATACCTCATCCAGAAACGCACCCTCTCGAAACCTGGCGAGCAAGCTACACCGCGATGCAGAGCGCCTCTCTTGCAGAGTCTGCCACTTGAGTTTATTAAACATCTCCGTAACGCTATCACGGTTACCAAATAACCCTGTCACGAAACGCGCCGCTCTTCTTTGGATCTTCTCTATCTCCTCCGTCAGACCGATCTGGTACGGATCCCACACTGATGAGCAATACTCAAGTATAGGTCGAACGAATGTTTTGTAAGCCACCTCCTTTGTTGATGGACTACATTTTCTAAGCACTCTCCCAATGAATCTCAACCTGGTACCCGCCTTACCAACAATTAATTTTATATGATCATTCCACTTCAAATCGTTCCGCACGCATACTCCCAGATATTTTACAGAAGTAACTGCTACCAGTGTTTGTTCCGCTATCATATAATCATACAATAAAGGATCCTTCTTTCTATGTATTCGCAATACATTACATTTGTCTATGTTAAGGGTCAGTTGCCACTCCCTGCACCAAGTGCCTATCCGCTGCAGATCTTCCTGCATTTCGCTACAATTTTCTAATGCTGCAACTTCTCTGTATACTACAGCATCATCCGCGAAAAGCCGCATGGAACTTCCGACACTATCTACTAAGTCATTTATATATATTGTGAAAAGCAATGGTCCCATAACACTCCCCTGTGGCACGCCAGAGGTTACTTTAACGTCTGTAGACGTCTCTCCATTGATAACAACATGCTGTGTTCTGTTTGCTAAAAACTCTTCAATCCAGCCACACAGCTGGTCTGATATTCCGTAGGCTCTTACTTTGTTTATCAGGCGACAGTGCGGAACTGTATCGAACGCCTTCCGGAAGTCAAGAAAAATAGCATCTACCTGGGAGCCTGTATCTAATATTTTCTGGGTCTCATGAACAAATAAGGCGAGTTGGGTCTCACACGATCGCTGTTTCCGGAATCCATGTTGATTCCTACATAGTAGATTCTGGGTTCCCAGAAATGACATGATACGCGAGCAAAAAACATGTTCTAAAATTCTACAAGAGATCGACGTCAGAGATATAGGTCTATAGTTTTGCGCATCTGCTCGACGACCCTTCTTGAAGACTGGGACTATCTGTGCTCTTTTCCAATCATTTGGAACCCTCCGTTCCTCTAGAGACTTGCGGTACACGGCTGTTAGAAGGGGGGCAAGTTCTTTCGCGTACTCTGTGTAGAATCGAATTGGTATCCCGTCAGGTCCAGTGGACTTTCCTCTATTGAGTGATTCCAGTTGCTTTTCTATTCCTTGGACACTTATTTCGATGTCAGCCATTTTTTCGTTTGTGCGAGGATTTAGAGAAGGAACTGCAGTGCGGTCTTCCTCTGTGAAACAGCTTTGGAAAAAGGTGTTTAGTATTTCAGCTTTACGCGTGTCATCCTCTGTTTCAATGCCATCATCATCCCGTAGTGTCTGGATATGCTGTTTCGAGCCACTTACTGATTTAACGTAAGACCAGAACTTCCTAGGATTTTCTGTCAAGTCGGTACATAGAATTTCACTTTCGAATTCACTGAACGCTTCACGCATAGCCCTCCTTACGCTAACTTTGACATCGTTTAGCTTCTGTTTGTCTGAGAGGTTTTGGCTGCGTTTAAACTTGGAGTGGAGCTCTCTTTGCTTTCGCAGTAGTTTCCTAACTTTGTTGTTGTACCACGGTGGTTTTTCCCGTCCCTCACAGTTTTACTCGGCACGTACCTGTCTAAAACGCATTTTACGATTGCCTTGAACTTTTTCCATAAACACTCAACATTGTCAGTGTCGGAACAGAAATTTTCGTTTTGATCTGTTAGGTAGTCTGAAATCTGCCTTCTATTACTCTTGCTAAACAGATAAACCTTCCTCCCTTTTTTTATATTCCTATTAACTTCCATATTCAGGGATGCTGCAACGGCCTTATGATCACTGATTCCCTGTTCTGTACATACAGAGTCGAAAAGTTCGGGTCTGTTTGTTATCAGTAGGTCCAAGATGTTATCTCCACGAGTCGGTTCTCTGTTTAATTGCTCGAGGTAATTTTCGGATAGTGCACTCAGTATAATATCACTCGATGCTCTGTCCCTACCACCCGTCCTAAACATCTGAGTGTCCCAGTCTATATCTGGTAAATTGAAATCTCCACCTAAGACTATAACATGCTGAGAAAATTTATGTGAAATGTATTCCAAATTTTCTCTCAGTTGTTCTGCCACTAATGCTGCTTAGTCGGGAGGTCGGCAAAAGGAGCCAATTATTAACCTAGTTCGGTTGTTTAGTGTAACCTCCACCCATAATAATTCACAGGAACTATCCACTTCTACTTCACTACAGGATAAACTACTACTAACAGCGACGAACACTCCACCACCGGTTGCATGCAATCTATCCTTTCTAAACACCGTCTGTACCTTTGTAAAAATTTCGGCAGAATTTATCTCTGGCTTAAGCCAGCTTTCTGTACCTATAACGATTTCAGCTTCGGTGCTTTCTATCAGCGCTTGAAGTTCCGGTACTTTACCAACGCAGCTTCGACAGTTGACAATTACAATACCGATTGCTGCTTGGTCCCCGCATGTCCTGACTTTGCCCCGCACCCGTTGAGGCTGTTGCCCTTTCTGTACTTGCCCAAGGCCATCTAACCTAAAAAACCGCCCAGCCCACGCCACACAACCCCTGCTACCCGTGTAGCCGCATGTTGCGTGTAGTGGACTCCTGACCTATCCAGCGGAACCCGAAACCCCACCACCCTATGGCGCAAGTCGAGGAATCTGCAGCCCACACGGTCGCAGAACCGTCTCAGCCTCTGATTCAGACCCTCCACTCGGCTCTGTACCAAAGGTCCGCAGTCAGTCCTGTCGACGATGCTGCAGATGGTGAGCTCTGCTTTCATCCCGCTAGCGAGACTGGCAGTCTTCACCAAATCAGATAGCCGCCGGAAGCCAGAGAGGATTTCCTCCGATCCATAGCGACACACATCATTGGTGCCGACATGAGCGACCACCTGCAGATGGGTGCACCCTGTACCCTTCATGGCATCCGGAAGGACCCTTTCCACATCTGGAATGACTCCCCCCCCCGGTATGCACACGGAGTGCACATTGGTTTTCTTCCCCTCTCTTGCTGCCATTTCCCTAAGGGGCCCCATTACGCGCCTGACGTTGGAGCTCCCAACTACCAGTAAGCCCACCCTTTGCAACTGCCCGGATCTTGCAGACTGAGGGGCAACCTCTGGAACAGGACAGCAGCCATGTCAGGCCGAAGATCAGTATCAGCCTGAGACAGAGCCTGAAACCGGTTCGTCAGACAAACTGGAGAGGCTTTCCGTTCAGCCCTCCGGAATGTCTTTCGCCCCCTGCCACACCTTGAAACGACCTCCCACTCTACCACAGGTGAGGGATCAGCCTCAATGCGGGCAGTATCCCGGGCAACCACAGTCGTAGTCCGATCCAGGGGATGCGTGGGACGAGCTGACCGTCCCCGACAAACCCCCATCCGGACCCCCACAGTGATGCCCATTGGCAACAGTCTCAAGCTGTGTGACCGAAGCCAACACTGCCTGAAGCTGGGAGCGAAGGGATGCCAACTCAGCCTGCATCCGAACACAGCAGTTGCAGTCCCTATCCATGCTAAAAACTGTTTTGCAAAGAACGTCTGAACTAATCTACAGAGAGCGCAAACAAATCGACAAAATTTAAACGACACTGCTCGGCGGCGGAAGGAGACTAAGCGAAATTACACTATTCAGGTACTAAAACGCGATGCTACACTCTCAAATACTATAATACGCCAGAAATTTATGAATTAAACAATGCAAGTACCAAAAACACGCAAAGAAATTAAGAATTAAACTATGTAACAAATGAGTGAGCTAGGAGTATACGACTTGCTGCTTATCCAACGGCGGCAGGGAGCACACTGACTGTGACCAACCGACACCGGCCGTTCAAAACAAAAACAGTAGACAAACGACTACGCGAATTTACACTATTCAGGTACTAAAACGCGATGCTACAACTCTCAAATACTATAATACGCCCGAAATTTATGAATTAAACAATGCAAGTACCAAAAACACGCAAAGAAATTAAGAATTAAACTATGTAACAAACGAGTGAGCTAGGAGTATACGACTTGCTGCTCAGCTGCTTATCCAACGGCGGCAGGGAGCACACTGACTGTGACCAATGACTAATGACCTCGATGCCGACGGGACGTTAAACCCAGTCTTCCTTCCTTCAGAACAGCTTATCCAAGTTTGGCCTCGGGGACCTAAGTATTTATGTCTACGACCTCACGTTAGCACTGTTGGATACAGATGTCCGTCCTATGTAGGAAGAAGGAATGTTGGCAAGGGAGCTCTCCATCAGACTAATGTGTTGACAACGAGCACTGGCGAGGTGAGTATAGAAGCCTGCACCTCGAGTGACGGGTTGCCTAGTTTACCTTCTGCTTACAGAAAGAGAAGCCACGAGTTTCTCTTCTCGAGCTTTCGTGTCTGCTGTCCCGGGAAAGCATGCGTTTAGCGCCACTTGCAAGCTTACGATGAATGTCGGAATATGTGAAGCCCGGAATTGTCAGACGTTCTAAACGGCAAATCTTATATTTGTAAGAAGAATCAAGAAACAGTGCATCTCTTTTTTTACGTAGTTCATTTTTATCCAGGAAACTGATAATGTGTTCTTATACCACAGAATCGTGCTGCTCACATCATCTCTTATAACAATGCCATAAATTATAAAATAAATAAATTGTTAACAGCGCTCTACGTGCCACACTAGGGAACTGACTGGCTGTAAGTGCCAATGAGAAATTTTTTGTTTAAAAGTGTCATCAATCCTGAGGCATGCGTTCTATTTGCGATGACATAAATACAGATTTACAGCATTATACGAAGGTTGGAACTTAAATAGTGCCAAATATTTATTCACAACCGATACAAAATAGTTACATGTTTGCATTTGTTACTGTCGTTACTGTCCTTCAAAGTAGTCACCAGCGTTGTGTAGAACCCGTTGGCAGCGATGCGGAAGGCGTAGTATACCGTTAGCAGAGCCTGTTCTGTTGATGGTGCGAATGGAGCGGTCTACTGCGAGTCGAATCTCTGGAACAGTTCTGAAGCGAATGCAACGAAGCCAAAACTGAAACGCCAATCCAACGAATGGCACCATTTTGGGTCGCCGCGAAAGTCGAAAGTGCGTCAGAGCCCCAGTATGGTGAAAGTTATGGTGATTCTCGTGTACGACTGTGATGGTCTTATCCTAACGCATTACGTTCCTCCACGGCAGACCGTCAATACACAGTATTACTGTTCGTTTCTGGGGCATCACCTGCGACCAGCTTTGCGAAAGAAGCGGCGGCAGAGCGCAACCCACCCATCATATTGCACCTCAATGTGCTGGCGCACACAGCGCAAGCTGTGGCTGCTCTGTTAGGTCGATAGGCCTGGTAAGTACTGTACCATCCACCATACTCCCCGGACTTAAGTCCTTGCGACTGATTTGATTCCGATGATGAAGAACCACTTCGTGGCATTCGCTTAAGAACTGTTCCAGAGATTCGACAGGCAGCAGACCGCTCCATTCGCACCATCAACAGAACAGGCTCTGCTAACAGTATACTACGCCTTCCACATCGCTGGCAACGGGTTCTACACAACGCTGGTGACTACTTTGAAGGACAGTAACAGGTGCAAATCTGTAAATCTTTTGTATCTGTTGTGATAAATTGTTGCCACTATTTAAGTTCCAACGCTCGTATTTGCTGGGTTGTCACACATAACATATCTGCATCTTTTGATTTCGATGATTTGCAATAAAACTAATAAATAAGTTCCTTCTTCATTTTCACTCTTTATTCTGTGATAATGACCAAACGTTTGTGCGGTATACCATGGCATTTACAACGGTACTTGAAGGAAGCCTGAAACAATAATATAAACTATACTGTAGTAACTGCTTCAGTTAATTCACTACGATAAATGAATTCGGACACTAAACGTGAGGTCACAAATACTATTTTCAAGATATTAGCTAAATAAATGGAGGAAGCTGGTGTTGTTCAAACACTAATAAGAGTTACTAAGCTCAATGTTCAGTAGCCCTTTACTAGGAACTCTCTTCTCTTTCATAGCATTTTCCAGACACGTATTTTTGTCTTCACTCTCTGTCTTTTTTACTGTTTTTCAAACTCACATTATCTGCTTTGACTATATGAATGTTTTCTTGGTACAAACAAAATTTTACAAGCACTCTGCTTACCACGTAACCGTGAATCAGGACCATGACGCACGGCACTTTGAACTCCTGAGCGAAGCACTGTTTGGCGCAAAGACCATGCACCAACTAAAAATGAATCTTTGAAACACTTTCTCCATGATGTGGTACCTGCAACAAATCTAGGAACATGTAACAGTGTACCGAGAACACAATAGCATTAAAAACCTGGTGATATAAGACTAGACCTCCGCTGAGATATTGTCATTCAGCAGCCGCTTGGAACCGACCATTTCTGAATGTGACCCCTATTTTGACTACACAGAGCTCATTGGACTAGTGTCAGAAATGGTGCAGCATTTCTGTAATTGGTGGCACCTGCAGAGATGAGGCACACACATTCCTTTTAGAAGAGTGTTATTTTTAGTCGATATATTCTATGCCTGCAGATGTATGGCAATGTTTTTACTTTTACCGCCGAAGTTTTCTAGGTGTATAATTCCACCAAAAGTCTTACGCCAACATACTTAATTTGAATGAATTTCATTTGGGGAATAGTCCATATAACGTAAGTTATCATTTACTGGAACCATGTAAGCCGGCAGAAGACAGCGCCTGCAGACATGCTAATGTCTAACGGTTTCTCTTAGCAGCTCTGCAGCCGTGAGGTCACGGGCTGTTCTTCCTTAACTGGAATGAATAGGGCTGTTGGCGAGATTTACAGTACCTGCTGAGCGTTGGTGTCGTAGCCAGACTTGCCGCTAAAGTGTTACAGCAGGGCTTCACAGCAAACGAGCTCCGCTAGCACCGAACACTATAGCTCATCCATGGTCACAGGGAATTGGATGGAGGCAAGGAAATCGATCCTGATGTAAATGCTTGATGAAATGTAGGATGGATTTATGTTACCTGTCGCACTGCAGATAATTCAAGCGGCATGTCAGCGCGAATTGGGTGCTCGAAGATTTTTTTATGTTTCCCATTCAATTGCGCTACGAATCCTAATTTGTTTCACAATGTAACTGTCGCGCCCCGTCTGTAGATACAAACGAACTAATCACCATCTATGAAAAAGACTTTACTAACAGTAGCGCAGTTCTTCATCCAAACCACAAAGACACACACACACACACACACAAATGGTTCAAATGGCTCTGAGCACTATGGGACTTAACGTCTGAGGTCATCAGTCCCCTAGAACTTAGAACTATTTAAACCTAAGGACATCACAGACACCCAAGCCCGAGGCAGGATTCGAAGCCGGCCACGGTGGCCGTGCGGTTCTGGCGCTGCAGTCCGGAACCGCGGGACTGCTACGGTCGCAGGTTCGAATCCTGCCTCGGGCATGGGTGTGTGTGATGTCCTTAGGTTAGTTAGGTTTAAGTAGTTCTAAGTTCTAGGGGACTTATGACCTAAGATGTTGAGTCCCATAGTGCTCAGAGCCATTTGAACCATTTGAACCAGGATTCGAACCTGCGACCGTAGCGGTCGCGCGGTTCCAGACTGTAGCGCCTAGAACCGCTCGGCCACCCCGGACGACACACACACACACACACACACACACACACACACACACACTTGATGTGTCTCCCTATTCTTCTTTCACTTAAGAGAGCTTTTAAGTTTCGAAACCGCTTGTGCCCTTTCAGATGATTCACATCTCCTGTTGCGATGTTCTCTGACGTGGTAAGACATGTAATACCTTTGTAAATTCTACTTCCTTGAAGTATTCAATCTCTTATGATACACTAAACATTTTTCGAACCCATCTTTTTGTGTAAAACAATCAGATTCCTCGAACTGCAGATTGAAATGCGAAGACAGTGTCCGTGTTACACGGTGCTGACTCCCTAATGCTGCTGTTAGACGGAGTTGCTGTCAAAACTGATCCATTCCGCTTTCACAATTGGCGCTTGTCACATGCTGTCGCGACTGGGGTCCACGAGAAATACGGGCCCTGCAACGAACTTCTGATGTCACATTACTCGCATTGCCCGCCATACTTCGCGAACGCTCTACTCCGTGCAGGATCCACGGGAAATCTATATGTCAATGAAACGGTACCCTCTAAAGGACTTAACATTGTCGTGTGCTATCGAGAGCTTGCAAGCATTTAAACGCGCAGTCAAGAATTATTAAACTCGTCTGAAATAGTTACTAGCTCCCGCCGAAGTCCACTGCTGGCACGCTTTTAAGACCGGTAGTGTCACGTGCTGTGACGTACGCGTCTCCTTGTCCTGGGCCTCGAGGCGCAACCACATGATGTGACGCGTTTCCGTCACTACCCACCACGCCGCAGCTCTGCTCGGGAGCAAGAGCAAGCACAAGTGCTCACGCGCAAAATCGATGAGTTGTTAAGCCGTTTGTTAGAGGTCCTCAGGTAGTCTCCCAGTAACATAAAATTAAAATAGAACAATGTGAGATGCCAAAAACCAGCTCTTAACACAGAAGTGCTGTGAGAGGGGAAAAAGGGAACCACCAATGGGAACACCAGCGCTTGAAAGCCAAGTATCCTGTACTTCTGGCTGATTAATTGGAAGACCTGAGTGTTTAAACAGTGTCCCAAGTTGAAGCTCGCGTTGGTCGGACAGTCCCCATGGGTGTACAATGCGTGTAGTGGGCTGTTTGGGGGAGCGAAGACGCTGTTCGACAGTGTTACGTGTTCTGAAGCTGCGGTTCTAGGCGCTTCAGTCTGGAACCGCGTGACCGCTACGGTCGCAGGTTCGAATCCTGCCTCGGTCATGGATGTGTGTGATGTCCTTATGTTAGTTAGGTTTAAGTAGTTCTAAGTTCTAGGGGACTGATGACCTCAGATATTAAGTCCCATAGTGCTCAGAGCCATTTTTGTTCTGAAGTTGGTACAGTCGCCATCCTGACAGCAAAAATCACGTGGCCTTTAGTCGGGACAGCAAATTCACACGAATATTAAAGTTTTTCACTAACAAAATCCAAATCTGAAAGTTACGCCTCCGAACACTCGTCGCTGCAGGTCCAGAAACAGTACATACCAACTATGTGCCTGGAAAAGTTGATCACTGAGTATTTTTTAGACCACCAATAAGCACACTTTAGTTTAGGCATCTACGTACTGGAATAAGTTTGAAAAATTTATTGATCTATAATGGGTCTGTGTTAGGCATGTGGAATGTTAGATCATCGATATTGATTTCGAGTATATCATCGACATCTAAACATTCATGAGCGGTAGTAATCTATCTCAAAACATTTATGTTACGTGATAAAATTTTAGTACGACGTAAAAAGCAAGAAAAAATAATACATTTAGTAACCAATAAATACAACAGTAGATATTTCACACTTTTCACAATTCTGTGTGTGTGTAAGGACTGTAGAAATAACATATTTGAGAAAAATTTTCCCCCCTCAGTATACAGCGTTAATGGTGATGCCATAGGATTTTGCTGTTCACCTCATCACTCCAAAAAAAAGTGAGACAAATCAGAAAATAATTCATCAAGAGCATTCTAGATACCATACCAGGAAACAGATTAGCTCTAAGTGCTTTTGAGAACCGTCTTTCAGAAGCTTATTGAACATTTCAAATGATAGTATATGATTCCAGAGACCTTTCCCGGTCTCAAACATCTATGATGTATATATGCAGACTGAAGCGACGGATGAAAAAATAGTACGAAGGCTAGAATTCGAACCCGGGTCTCCTGTTCACTAGGCAGATGCGCTAACCACTACAAAACACTGCCGCAGTGGCTTTGCGCAACTGCGCGGACTATCCTAGCACGCCTCCCTACTCAGTCCAAATCTTAGTGAGCAAGGAAGCGGGGTTCGAATCCCGCCCTTGGTACAACTTTCCATTCGTCGCTCGTAGCTGTCAGTCTGCGTACATGCGTCATATGTGAGACTTGAAAAGGTCTCTATAACTATATAGTTTCATTCGATTAAACACATACGCCTGGATTTCAGGCATAAACCCCGTTTGTTTCGATGCTGCGGTGCTATTCCAGTACTGTTGGGGAGCCTGTACAATGCTGTTCGAGTTTTGGGGGAATACCAAGTTGACTGAGGCGTAAATGGGAATTTGTATTGAGGAGGGAAGCGTGGTAGGGTATTCTGTGCGCTTGTGCAAAGCCACTGTGCCAGGGTAGCGTACTGGTTAACGCATTTCCCTAGTGAGCAGGAGACCTGGGTTCGAGTCTTAGCCTTGGTAGAATTTTTCATTCCTCGCTTCAGTCTATGTATATATGTCACAGAATTTTTTGTAGCTTTGGATAGGCACTACGGATGATGTGACTGCACGTCCAATCGATGCACCAAGGTATCTTTGAGATAATATAGCTGCGATGATACGTTCGTTTCATTTCTTTCCTATGCCAATTCACAATATTGATTGCGTACATCATATTTGCTTTCTCTGTATTCCAGTAATGTATAAGCGCTTTGTCCAAATTATTTGATACCTTTTGTTGTTGTTGTTGTGGTCTTCAATCCAAAGACGGATTTCATGCAGCCCTAAATGCTTCTCTATCTTGTGCAATCGTCTTCCTCTCTGGGTAACTACTGCAACCTACAATCTTCTGAATCTGCTTAGAGTATTTATCTCTCGGTCTGCCTCTACTATTTTTAGCCCCCACGCTTCCCTCCAATACTACACTGGTGATCCCTTGGTGCCTCAGAATGCGTCCCGACTAACCGGTCTCTTCTTCTACTCAGGTTCTACCACATATTTCCTTTCTCCCCACTGCTATTCAGTACCTCCTCATTAGTTGCGTGATCTACCGGTCTGATCTTCAACATTCTTCTGTTGCAACACATTTCAATATCTTCTATTCTCTTCTTGTCTAAACTGCTTATCCTACACGTATCACTTCCATATATGGCTACACTCCATACAAACACTTTCAGAAAGTACTTTCTGAAATATAAATCTATGCTATATGTTAACAAATTTCTCTTGTTCAGAAGCGCTTTCCTTGCCATTGCCAGTCTGCATTTCATATCCTCCCTACTTCGACCGTCATCAGTTATTTTGCTGCCCAAATAGCAAAACTCATCTACTACTTTAAAAGTCTCGTTTCCTAACGTAAAACCCTTAGCATCACCTGATTTAATTAGACTACATTCCATTATCCTCGTTTTGCTTTTATTGATGTTCATCTTACATCCTCCTTTCAAGATACTGTCCGTTCCATTCAACTACTCTTCCAATTCCTTTGCTGTCTCTGACAGAGTAACAATGTCATCGCCGGCCACTGTGGCCGAGCGGTTCTAGGCGCTGCTGCTACGTTCGCAGGTTCAAATCCTGCCTCGGGCATGGAGGTATGTGGTGTCCTTAGGTTAGTTAGGTTTAAGTAGTTCTAAGTTCTAGGGGACTGATGACCTCAGATGCTAAGTCCGATAGTGCTCAGAGCCCTTTGAACCATTTTTGAACAATGTCATCGGCAGACCTCAAGGTTTTTGTTTCTTCTCAGTGCGCGATTCACGCAACAGCCCTCATTCTTTTTGATTCGCGCTCCATACGAACTATCTTTACCAAAGTACTAACGGGCGCCGGCCGGGGTGGTCGAGCGGTTCTAGGCGCTACAGTACGAAGACTAGGATTCGAACCCGGGTCTCCTGTTCACTAGGCAGATGCGCTAACCATTTTAATTCCTACTGCAAATTTTTGTTTTGTTTTCTTTACTGTTTGATCAATATATACATAGCGTTGAATAACATCAGGGGTAGCTTAAAATCCAGTCTCACTCCCTTCTCAACCACTGCTTCCCTTTCGTGCCCCTCGACTCTTTATAACTCCCGTCTGGTTTCTGCACAAATTGTAAATAGCTTTTCGCTCCTTGTATTTGACCCCTGCCACCTTTAGAATTTGAAAGAGAGTATTGCAGTCAGCACAGTCCACAAATGCCAGAAACGTAGGTTTGCCTTTCCTTAATCTTTCTTCTAAGATAAGTCGTAGGGTCAGGATTATCTCGTGTGTTCCTACGTTTCTACGGAATCCAAACTGACCTGTCCCGAGGTCGGCTTCTATCAGTTTTTCCGTTCTTCTGTAAAGGATTCGTGTTAGTATTTTGCAACCATGAGTTATTAAACTGATAGTTCGTTAATTTTCACATCTATCAGCACCTAATTTCTTTGGAATTGGAATTTTTATATTGTTATTGAAGTCTAAGGCCATTTCGTCTGTCTCATACATTTTGCTCACCTTTTAGGATGAACTAAAGGAACAGATTTTGGACGTCATAGACGAAGTGAGGCGCACGATTGGAACGTGAATGAGTGACCTGTGCAGTGCAGTGCAGCTGGTAGGTGAGTGTGTGGCTGTACAGGGGTAGATGTGTCGGCGTGTGCGCGCCGCTGCTGACCGGATGGGCGCGGCTGGGGCAGCGCTGGTGCGCTTTGTACGGCGTGGCGCACGCGGCCATTGAGCCCTCCCTCCCTGCACAGTCCACAGCCAAGTCCGCAGTTCCGGTTCGCCGGCCCGTGTCCGGAACTCGCCTGCCGCTGCTGTGCACCCGAAAATCGTGACTTCTCTCCGCTTGCACACGCCATTTAACGTTTACAACAGACCGAGCCCGTCAGTAAAATGGTTCTGAGCACTATGGGACTTCTGAGGTCATCAGTCCCCTAGAACTTAGAACTGCTCAAACCTAACTAACCTAAGAACATCACACAAATCCATGCCCGAGGCAGGATTCGAACCTGCGACCGTAGCGGTCGCGCGGTTCCACACTGTAGCGCCTAGAACCGCTCGGCCACCCCTGCCGGCGCCCGTTAGTACTTTGGTAAAGATAGTTCGTATGGAGCGCGAATCAAAAAGAATGAGGGCTGTTGCGTGAATCGCGCACTGTAGAGCTGGTCAGGGGACCCGCTTAACCGGCGAATGTGTCGCAGTTCCGGTTATCTCCGGTACTGCCTTAGGGGATGGCGAACAAGTGGGAGCTCCACCGGATCAAACGGATAGAGGGGTGAAGGCAGGGCAGTCATGTAATTAGAGTTTAGCTAGTAACAGGATCAAGTTAGTTAACGGGTAAATCGCAGCTTTCGATGAGTTATCTCTAGTGCTATGATAGGAAGTTCAATCGAAGAGCAGTTTATCCTCTATTTGCTGGGATATCCGTAAACCAGAGTTTAAGATCCAGTCCATCAGGCAGTGCCGCTGCTTACTCAGTATTACCCAGGAGACAAGTGTAGGGTATTAAAGACTGCCTTGTTCTTCTCAGTGGCAGATTACGGCTGTCCTATGTGGCTGAACAGTGCACATAGTACTAAAGTTGACACCCAGCTGAACGATAGACTCAAGGCAGTACCATCCACGATCATATCGACACCTCTACCAGTGTTCTGCAAAGTTTCATCTCCCTCCCCCCGCCCCCTCCCCCTCATGTGAGAGCCGGCCGGAGTGGCCGAGCGGTTCTAGGCGCTACAGTCTGGAACCGCGCGACCGCTACGGTCCCAGGTTCGAGTCCTGCTTCGGACTTGGGTATGTGTGATGTCCTTAGGTCGCTACGGTCGCAGGTTTGAATCCTGCCTCGGGCATGGATGTGTGTGATGTCCTTAGGTTAGTTAGGTTTAATTAGTTCAAAGTTCTAGGCGACTGATGACCTCAGAAGTTAAGTCGCATAGTGCTCAGAGCCATGTCCTTAGGTTGGTTAGGTTTAGGTAGTTCTAAGTTCTAGGGGACTGATGACCTCAGAAGTTAAGTCCCACGGTGCTCAAAGCCAAGCCTCATGTGAGAAGACAAACAGCTGTGCTAAGAGAGTGGCAGAAGTGTCGCAGTAATCCTCAGCTGCGTTCACATTAGGACTGCACTCCCCAAAACTCAGAGAGATTGAAGTCCTGGAACCCATCTCGAAAGCGTGGTGTGAAACAACAGATCAAATTTCGACGGTGCTCAGACCTGGCTTGAAATCCCTTCCACCGGTGTTTCATCAATAGTCCATACATAGCTCTGTCTTTAAATAGATTGACAAATTTTGGACGATTTAATGTCTCTCTTAATGAATGGGGAAAATTGAAAATCCATTCTGCGACTGCGACAGTGGGCCACAGACCACCCAGCACGTGGCGAAGGAAAGCCCAAGAAGGAGATTTTAAGTAACTATTCAAAAAGTACACAGTGCCACCGTTGATGTTGCGAAATGTCTGGAAACACTGGGCTTTGCTTTTTAACATATCTCAATATTACCTACATATACTGAGGCAATGAGTAAATTTGTGACACTGTCTTTTCAATGTAGGGAACCGGCACTACAACATTGTGACATGTAAGTTTGCAGTTTGGTTCTAGGTACCTACAACCTTCCTCTGTATCGGTGCAAAAGCCTGGCGCACTACAATCCCATCCTCGCGCTTGCTATATCTTCAAACAGCAAGGTGTCGGCACATGGGAAAAATAGGCCACAGCTCAGAAGTTCATGCGAGCGGTCACACCCGACAATTCGCAGCCTGATGAGCAACAGGACTACACTCTTGACAACTTTTGACTCTGCTGACACCACTGAGGACGATTCAGTCCTCCTCTAAAGACCTCGTGGGCCAGTAACCCCACTGAACACGATAGCACCACTTCGGAATGCACTGCAATAGCAATTTTTGCTCCGGTGTATAAGGTGGATCCAGTAGGGACCGTTGAAAACCAGTCGACGAAATTTGAACGCCATCCGAAGCAGCAAAGGTGTTAATGCTTCTTCAGCAATCCTGTTTCGCGCCCTCCTGTGGCGTGATGACAGATGGGTGCGATAAACACACACGCCCGTGAATAAAAAGGAAAAGACCAGCCGGTAGGGCAGCACCGTTGGTACCATCTTGCTGAGCGCCTAAAAATGTACCTGTAGAGACAGAACCTGTGACGAGAGACCTAGACACCGCAGGCAGGCTTGAAACCTACCCTTAGAAAAACTTATAATGACTGTGCTGATAAACCTCTGATCAAAACTGAACGTACTCAGACATTTCTCTCTTTAGTTATTCTGACCATCACTAAACTGACACACAATATTTTTAGCGCAACGCAATCTGACTTTCAATAATCCCTACAAAAGAATGGCCCTGACTAACAATAACCTATAACTTTCATGAGTCACTTACCTTACAAACATCTTCGTTACTGCATAGTCAGCAAATGAAAAATTTTGATAGAGAACGAACAATGTATTTGCCTTAATAGTGTTCAAAAGTCATTTATATATATATATATATATATATATATATATATATATATATATATATATATTTTACAGGGTGTTACAAAAAGGTACGGTCAAACTTACAGGAAACATTCCTCACACACAAAGAAAGAAAATATGTTATGTGGACATGTGTCCGGAAACGCTTACTTTCCATGTTAGAGCTCATTTTATTACTTCTCTTCAAATCACATTAATTGTGGAATGGAAACACACAGCAACAGAACGTACCAGCGTGACTTCAAACACTTTGTTACAGGAAATGTTCAAAATGTCCTCCGTTAGCGAGGATACATGCATCCATCCTCCGTCGCATGGGTTCCCTGATGCGCTGATGCAGTCCTGGAGAATGGCGTATTGTATCACAGCCGTCCACAATACGAGCACGAAGAGCCTCTACATTTGGTACCGGGGTTGCGTAGACAAGGGCTTTCAAATGCCCCCATAAATGAAAGTCAAGAGGGTTGAGGTCAGGAGAGCATGGAGGCCATGGAATTGGTCCCCCTCTACCAATCCATCGGTCACCGAATCTGTTGTTGAGAAGCGTACGAACACTTCGACTGAAATGTGCAGGAGCTCCATCGTGCATGAACCACATGTTGTGTCGTACTTGTAAAGGCACATGTTCTAGCAGCACAGGTAGAGTATCCCGTATGAAATCATAATAACGTGCTCCATTGAGCGTAGGTGGAAGAACGAAACTAAAATGAGCTCAAACATGGAAATTAAGCGTTTCCGGACACATGTCCACATAACATCTTTTCTTTATTTGTGTGTGAGGAATGTTTCCTGAAAGTTTGGCCGTGCCTTTTTGTAACACCCTGTATATCATTTCATGCAATCCAGTCTTACAAATTTCGTTTTTCTGACGACACACGTCCAGATCGTCCGCTCTCAAAACTCTGCCATCTCTCTTCCCACATCCACTGCTGGCGGCTCACCTCCAACAACGCAACGCAACGCGCTGTTCACATCCAGCTGCCCAACACTACAATAGCGAATATTCCAACAATGCCAACCAGCCACAGACTGCACACGGCACAGCTAGTGATTTTCATACAGAGTGCTACGTGACGTTACCAACATAAAAACCTAAACAGCCTACTTACAGGCTTCGCTACTGCTCTACACCTGCTAGTAGGCTTCCCAGAGTCAGTGGGGCGTGGAAGGAGTTGCCTGTCTGCAAACGCATAAGACTTCGTCACACGTTCTCTCTGAACAGGTACATTTTTAAAAGTGCCCAAGAAAGGTGGATGGATAGCACCGAGAATGTTGCCGAAATGGGAAGGGGGGGTCTTAGAAAGACCCCTTGCCGAGTTTTATCCACGCATTCATTGAACTCTCTGCCAGGCACTTTATCGTGAATAGCAGAGTAATCACGTAGATGTAGATGTGGTTGCATGCCAACGGTGTCCTTAGAGAAGGGTTGAATAATCTGAGGGGTGTCAGAAGTATCAAAGATTGTCAACTACGTCGTTCTATTGCTTGTCGCACAGGGAACTGTCGTTTTCGACCGCGAAATGTTTGGTAATCAACGCCCCAATGGAAGTGGTGGTTTCATTGATGTCGTTTATGCCAACCCCAGAGGCCATTTCGAGTCCATTCTAAGCGACGGTATCTGAAACTCTTCCCTCGGCCGCCCACAAGAAAACTGTGTCATGTCAATGTTGGGCATCGCAGTGCTACCCTCCATCGCAATAGCCTCGAAAGGTGAAATGTGAGTAGGAGTGGGTATGGCGACCTTCTCATCGCGTGCATAAATAACGTTAAGTGGAGAAACATTTGTAATGAAAATTTATTCAGTAGTGGAAATATCAAATCTTTTTATCAAGGAAAATGATTTTCGATGTTAAAACCTTATGTTCTGTCTTCTAAATATTGTTTTGAAGAGTTAGTGAGTATATATTTTCTCCAAAAAATAAATGTAGATGTTTTGAAATGTTTTGGACCACACTTATCCTAATCTTTAATTTCTCAGGAGTGTGGAGAGTTTACATTACACATTACTCAAAAACATCCACAAAAATTTTGTTTTTGTCATTAGTAAATACTATTATAATTTTTGTTCTTACATTCTGTTATACAAGGTCCAACAGAATTAAAGGAGCACTTTGTCGAAACCCTGTAGCTGTCTCCCATTGCGACCAATAAGTTTTAAATTTGGCTCAAAGTCGCCTTCAACCATACTCTGTAATGAAGTGCAGTGCGCCCTGTGACGCCACTCTCGGGCTCGATGACACTGCAACCTGCAAAGTCACATGCGAGAAGAATACCAGAGCTCAGATGGTCATGTGACGTGTAATTTGAGTCACTGATGTCACAATAGCACAAAATTTCACCACAATTACACCCAATGCCGCTGTAGATGTGTCACACGATAGGAGGGTCGTCACAGCCAATCTTACCCACATTGCACCCATATTTTGACGCCTCTGCGGTGGAGGTCAGAGCCGCGACGGCCGAGCTATGAAATCAAACGATTTTCTTTCGAGTGTCAGAGGAAAACATTTCAGACACACCGCCGCTCAGAATGGACCTGAGAACGTCACAGTGGGTGGCATATAAGTCGTCAATGGAACCACCCCTTTAACTGGAACGGTGATTCTCACACGTTTCACGGTCGAAATCGACAGTCTGCAGTGCGAAGTGCAGTCTTTGATACTGCTGTCATCCCCTGACGCTTCAATCATCCTCTAACACATTGTGGGTAAGCAACACCAATGAATGTGATGTCACCCCTTTGGAGTACAGTGCGACAGCAATTTCTGCTCTGGTGTACAGGGTGAAATCACTAGAAACCATTCAAAATTATTCCACGAACTTTGAAAGTGATCCGAAGCAACAATGGGTGCTTATGCTTTTACAGTGTGTAGCAGGCCTTTTCCTGTTTTCGCTTTTTCGTCTAATAGGTGAAAGTTTGATTTTATTTTTTACACATTGACCGTCATTGAAGGATTTTACTTTTATTTAATATTGTTCCAGCTAAGTATCAATTTGATTACTTTTAAAACCCAATGTTAAACGTGGGTCACTACACGTTTGGTTTTCCCAACTCTGAGAGAAAAAATCTTTAGTAGCTTTACTACCAATGTTTACAGACGACGATACTTTAACCCCAGATCACGTGATCTGGGCTTTAACCTTTCGTTCAATTGTTTTAGTTACGAATCGCTAGTTTGTTCTTGGCATAGATCACGTAACCTTAACGATTATTAATCTAAGTTAAATTAATGTTTAAGACTTGTATTATGTTTCAAATTAACAACGTCAGTTTATTGACAAGAATGATTAATAAATAGGTTCACTCATACGATCTCATTCAAAGAAGTTCTTTAATTAGATGTCTAAGTAGGATTCCCGCTAGCACCAGAGATGTTAGATAATATCCAATCACTTTCGGTAAATAGGTTATTTCTATTTAATATCCGCAAACTGTCATTAACTATGATCACTAGTGGCGTGAAGTTAAAGTTTCCCACTATCACTATCCAAAGTCCGAAACCGGTTAAAATTCTCAATTCAGTAAATCGTTTAAATATTCACACGAATTGACATTAAAGCCAAAGAGATTACTATTCACCTTCCCGTTTATCTAATCTGATAAATGTCCAAATTAAAGTCTTGAATTGACAATCCTCAAAAACAATCTCGTCACGATCTGTTCTTGATCCCCGTTTAATAAAGTCCCAATTGTTGTTCTCTAAAGCTGTACGTCCTAAATAACTTCCGAACTAGAACAGACTAGAGACTGGAGTATCGTAATTACAACGTATGGCCATTTATACTTTAATAAACACTATCTTTGGTGTCCCAGACCTACGTTCTATGACTATAATATTGATTTTCTTACGAATTGGAATAACTAATATTTTAATATTTTCTACTGGTTTTCCCCCTTCCCATTATTCTAAAATTTATAGTTAAATTTTTCTTTTCTTTTCTTTTGCTTTCTATACTAGATATTTCCCTCTGTTTGTTTTTTATTTATTTTTCGTAATTACTACTTGTGGAGGGCCTTGGGTCATTTTGTGAATTGATATTTTAAGGACATGGAAGCTAATTTGGGAGCTATTTTTGTTTTTTCAACACCGAGAGACGCTGTAGGTGTTGCAAGTGCTCCTATTTCAGTCCCTCCAGTGGAGGGGTGCGACATTGTGACATGTATGAATACAACCGCAAAGGGTCCCTCGCTACCATTTCGGCAAAATCCTCAGTGACAGTCGCCCACATTTACTGAGGCTCTTAAAAATGTGCCTTTACAGAGAGAACCTGCGAAGTAGTCTTAGGCGCCTGCAGGCAGTCAAGGGCGCCTGCACGCAGTCAAGTGACATCGGAGATTTGTCAAGTGGTTGCCTACCTGCAGGCGCGTACGAATACTTCGCAAGTTTTGTCTGTAAAGGCAAATTGTCAAATATGGGTGGGTGCTTGCGAAGGTTTTGCCCAACTCGGGGGTTTTAGAGGCACCGTTTGCCATTTTACTAACGCATGTGTCAATGGCGCATCCCACCATGATCATGTCACAGGAGGGCGTGAAACAGCAGCACTGAAAAATTATAAGCTCCCTTAGTTTCAGATCAGGCAAAAATTTCGACGAATGAGTTTGAAAGGTCCCTGCTGGTTTCACTCGGTGCACCAGAGCAAAAATTGCAGCCGCACTGCACTCTAGGGCGGTGAGATCACATTCAGTGGGTCTTTAGAGAAGGATCGAAGCTTCAGGGTGATGTCGGCAGTATCAACGTTGCACATCGCACTGCGAACTGTCGTTTTTAACCACGAAATGTGTGGGAATCAACATCCCCATTAAAGGCGTCGTTTCATTAATGCTCTTTGTCACCTGAGGTCTCTTCGTGCCAATTCTGAGTGGCGATGTGTCTTAAATATTTTTCTCTGCCACTCATGAGAAAACGACGTAATTTCAACGCTGGGCGTTGTGATTCTGAGCTCCATCGCAGAGGCGTCAAAAGAACGGGTGAAATGTGGGTAAGAGGGGCTCTGATGACTTTCCCATCTTGTGACATGTTCACAGGGCGTTGGGCAGAATCGTGGTGAAATTTTATGCCGATGTGGCATCATTAACCCACTTTGCAAGTCTCATGAACTTCTGAGCTGTGGCCATGTGTGGACGGACACCTTGCACTTTGAAACGCTATCGAAGTCGAGGGCCACGCTTTCGCACCATTACAGAGAAAGGTTCTAGGCACTTTTGAGCCAAATTTAAAACTTATGCGTCGCAAGTGGCAGACAATGAAGGAGTTTCGAAAAACTGTTCCTCTAATTCTGTTGCGCAATATACACTACTGGCCATTAAAATTGCTACACCAAGAAGAAATGCAGATGATAAAAGAGTATTCATTGGACAAAAATATATTATACTAAAACTGACACGTGATTACATTTTCACGCAATTTGAATGCATAGATCCTGAGAAATCAGTACCCAGAACAACCACCTCTGGCCATAATAACGGCCTTGATATGCCTGGGCATTGAGTCAAATAGAGCTTGGATGGCGTGTACAGGTAGAGCTGCGCATGCAGCTTCAACACGATACCACAGTTCATCAAGAGTAGTGACTGGCGTATTGCAACGAGCCAGTTGCTCGGCCACCATTGACCAGACATTTTCAGTTGCTGAGAGAACTGGAGAATGTGCAGGCCAGGGCAGTAGTCGAACATTTTCTGTGTCCAGAAAGGCCCCTACAGTACTTGCAACATGCGGTCGTGCAGTATCCTGCTGAAATATAGGGTTTCGCAGGGATCGAATGAAGGGTAGAGCCACGGGTCGTAACACATCTGAAATGCAACGTCCACTGTTCAAAGTGCCTTCAATGAGAACAAGAGGTGACCGAGACGTGTAACCAATGGCACCCCATACCATCACGCCAGGTGATACACCAGTATGGCGATGACGAATACACGCTCCCAATGTACGTTCACCGCGATGTCGCCATACACGGATGCGACCATCATGATGCTGTAAACAGAACCTGTATTCATCCGAAAAAATGACGTTTTGCCATTCGTGCACCCAGGTTCGTCGTTGAATACACCCTCACAGGCGCTCCTGTCTGTGATGCAGCGTCAAGGGTAACCGCAGCCGTGGTCTCCGAACTGATAGTCCTTGCTGCTGCAAACGTCGTCGAACTATTCGTGCAGATGGTTGTTGTCTTGCAAACGTCCCCATCTGTTGACTCAGGGATCGAGACGTGGCTGCACGATTCTTTACAGCCATGCGGATAAGATGCCTGTCATCTCGACTGCTAGTGATACGAGGCCGTTGGGATCCAGCACGGCGTTCCGTATTACCCTCCTGAACCCACCGATTCCATATTCTGCTAACAACCATTAGATCTCGACCAACGCGAGCTGCAATGTCGCGATACGATAAACCGCAATCGCGATAGGCTACAATCCGACCTTTATCAAAGTCGGAAACATGATGGTACGCATTTCTCCTCCTTACACAAGGCAGCACAACAGCGTTTCACCAGGCAATGCTGATCAACTGCTGTTTGTGTACGAGAAATCGGTTGGAAACTATTCTCATGTCAGCACGTTGTAGGTGTCGCCACCGGTGCCAACCTTGTGTGAATGCTCTGAAAAGCATATCGCAGCATCTTCTTCCTGTCGGTTAAATTTCGCGTCTGTAGCACGTCGTCTTCGTGGTGTAGCAATTTTAATGGCCAGTAGTGTGTATTTCGATTTATTCGTAAAAAAGATGGTTCATCATAACCTCACTTAACCGTTCAGGTGTGAAACTGCACGGCACACAACTCTGACAACTCACGAAATTTTGGCGCTGGCGTCTAAACGAAAACGACCACTCGTGAGAGCCGAGACTCATCACAGGAATAAAACACCACGGTCGTTGCAGTAGAGTTATTACCACGAATAGTCGATTGAGACAAGGAAGTGACTCGTGTAACAGGGTGCAGCGAAATAAACTGTTCCACTTCTGGCGTCGACGTTCCGCAGCTTACCGGGAGTATGGTTGTCAGTGTGTGGCGACCTTGAATCGCGCTCGTGCCTTGGCAGGCTGTGTGGGGGCTGTTGGGCGCGCTTGGCATTCCCGTCGCCTCGGGCAGCCAGAGGCGTCCGGGAGCGGCGGAAGCTCTCTGCACGTCGGAAGGCGCCGCCGGGGTCATTGACACTGCCGCGACAGCCACTGGCTGTGACGTAGCAACAAGGTAGCGAGCCAGCGACGTGAGCTGGCGGCGCACTCGCCAGGCGCTGGATTCAGATTCCCACACAGCTATCCAGGGAATTTATGGATATGGGACCTGGATAAACTGAAAGAACCAGAGGTTGTACAAAGTTTCAGGGAGAGCATAAGGGAACAATTGACAGGAATGGGTGAAAGAAATACAGTAGAAGAAGAATGAGTAGCTTTGAGGAACGAAATAGTGAAGGCAGCAGAGGATCAAGTAGGTAAAAAGATGAGGGCTAGTAGAAATCCTTGGGTAACAGAAGAGATACTGAATTTAATTGATGAAAGGAGAAATACAAAAATGCAGTAAATGAAGCAGGCAAAAAGGAATACAAACGTCTCAAAAATGAGATCGACAGGAAGTGCAAAATGGCTAAGCAGGGATGGCTAGAGGACAAATGTAAGGATGTGGAGGCTTATCTCACTAGGGGTAAGATAGATACTGCCTACAGGAAAATTAAAGAGACCTTTGGAGATAAGAGAACGACTTGTATGAATATCAAGAGCTCAGATGGAAACCCAGTTCTAAGCAAAGAAGGGAAAGCAGAGAAGTGGACGGACTATATAGAGGGTCTATACAGGGGCGATGTTCTTGAGGACAATATCATGGAAATGGAAGAGGATGTACATGAAGATGAAATGGGAGATATGATACTGCGTGAAGAGTTTGACAGAGCACTGAAAGACCAAAGTCAAAACAAGGCCCTGGGAGTAGACGACATTCCATTAGAACTAGTGACAGCCTTGGGAGAGCCAGTCCTGACAAAACTCTACCATCTGGTGAGCAAGATGTATGAGACAGGCGAAATTCCATCAGACTTCAAGAAGAATATAATAATTCCAATCCCAAAGAAAGCAGGTGTTGACAGATGTGAAAATTACCGAACTATCAGCTTAATAAGTCACAGCTGCAAAATACTAACGCGAATTCTTCACAGACGAATGGAAAAACTGGTAGAAGCCGACCTCGGGGAAGATCAGTTTGGATTCCGTAGAAATGTTGGAACACGTGAGGCAATATTGACCCTACGACGTATCTTAGAAGAAAGATTAAGGAAAGGCAAACCTACGTTTCTAGCATTTGTAGAGTTAGAGAAAGCTTTTCACAATGTTGACTGGAATACTCTTTCAAATTCTGAAGGTGGCAGGGGTAAAATACAGGGAACGAAAGGCTATTTACAATTTGTACAGAAACCAGATGGCAGTTATAAGAGTCGAGGGGCATGAAAAGGAAGCAGCGATTGGGAAGGGAGTGAGACAGGGTTGTAGCCTCTACCCGATGCTATTCGATCTGTATATTGAGCATGCAGTAAAGGAAACAAAAGAAAAGTTCGGAGTAGGTATTAAAATCCATGGTGAAGAAATAAAAACTTTGAGGCTCGCCGATGACATTGTAATTCTGTCAGAGACAGCAAAGGACTTGGAAGAGCAGTTGAACGGAATGGACAGTGTCTTGAAAGGAGGATATAAGATGAACATCAACAAAAGTAAAACGAAGATAATGGAATGTAGTCGAATTAAATCGGGTGATACTGAGGGAGTTAGATTAGGAAATGAGACACTTAAAGTAGTAAAGGAGTTTTGCTATTTGGGGAGCAAAATAACTGATGATGGTCGAAGTAGAGAGGATATAAAATGTAGACTGGCAATGGCAAGGAAAGCGTTTTTGAAGAAGAGAAATTTGTTAACATCGAGTATAGATTTAAGTGTCAGGAAGTCGTTTCTGAAAGTATTTGTACGGAGTGTAGCCATGTATGGAAACGAAACATGGACGATAAATAGTTTGGACAAGAAGAGAATAGAAGCTTTCGAAATGTGGTGCTACAGAAGAATGCTGAAGATTAGATGGGCAGATCACGTAAGTAATGAGGAGGTATTGAATAGAATAGGAGAGAAGAGGAGTTTGTGGCACGACTTGACAAGAAGAATGGACCGGTTGGTAGGGCATGTTCTGAGGCATGAAGGGATCTCAAATTTAGCATTGGAGGGCAGTGTGGAGGGTAAAAATCGCAGAGGGAGACCAAGAGATGAATACACTAAGCAGATTCAGAAGGATGTAGGTTGCAGTAAGTACTGGGAGATGAAGAAGCTTGCACAGGATAGAGTAGCATGGAGAGCTGCATCAAACCAGTCTCAGTACTGAAGACAACAACAACAACAACAACAATGTGGATTAGGAGAAATTTAATAACACTAAAAATGGGATACCTAAACCGGAACCAGAGGGAGTGAAATACCTATGTAGCTAACTTGACATTAGACCACTGAAACTGTAAAGTCTCCCATCGTTCGGACGGTACATCTCATTAGCATTGCCGTTTAAAATGGATGTTCTTTTTGTGAATCTGAACAGGCAGTGGTAATGACAAGTGCCATCCGAACGTTGAGAGACCGTATTATTTCAATATGAATATATGAAGATGGTATCTGTTCTCCCGGGCATGTCCGAATGAGCAGATACCATCTTCATATAGTTAAGGCTAACTGGCCATTGACCTTCTGTGCTGCATGCACACGCATTGCCCGAACTCTTACGGGTCTCGGTAAGATTGTAATGAGTGTAATGGTTAGGGGCACTACGAATGTGGTGTGTGGATATTAAGTTGGGAATGTGGGTCTCACGGGGAGCATGCAAGGGATAAATCCCTGCAGTCGCACTATCCTCTGTGCCTTCGGTGGCTCAGATGTATAGAGCTTCTGCCATGTCAGCAGGAGATCCCGGGTTCGAGTCCCGGTGGGGGCACACATTTTCAACTGTCGACGGCTTAGGGTCTTGATTTAATTATCATTTCATTGTATTATTTCAATGTCCTGATGTTTAATTAGCTATGTGATTACTTCACTCTCTCCTTTTTTGGTTAGGTACCCCATATTTGCTCCTAATCCACAGTGTACGTTTATGCAGAGGTCTTTACCTGAAGATGCGATTACAAGATCGCGAAACCGGTAATATATAATTTTGGAATAAAGGCTTATTAGCAGCTAATGCTGTTCCAAGACGTTTTTTAGAAGATTTTAATTAAAAAAAAGAGGACGCCCCTGCAGCGTTTTCGTTGGGGAGTGTTTGATATTGTCAACCACACAGCCAGGACTTGGCTCCCTTTGATGTTCATCTCTGCTCACATGAACCTCTGGCTATAAAGACAACATTGCCACAGACAACGAACTGCAGGCAAGCGCAGATAAGCGGCGGCTGCCTTCTAAGACGAGATTATCGGAAAGTTGATACAACGCTACAACAAATGTCTTAAGTTGCAGCGCGAATTTGTAGAGAAGTAGCAAACTGTTGCAAATAAAACATTTTTTATTTTCTCTCCGGTTCCATTTCGCGACCGATGGGACCTTACTTTCTGAATAGCAAAATGTCAGTCGGTGGTGTAGTCGAAACACGAGTTACTAGAAATTGGTTGTAATAGGGGAACTGCGGCTGCTGTTGGCCATTAAGCCAAAACTGATATAAAACTTTCGTTGTTGCTTCGAATCTGTGAGGCAGTTGCAAATTTTCTATGAAACCGTAATCCAACTCAATCATAGCTAGCAGTATTACCTGGGAATCAAATCTCCCATGTGTGCTCTAAGTATTTCTTGGTAATCATCTTTTAATATTGGTTTGAAGAACACCATATGACTTCTCCTACCCTACAACTTATATTTGTATCCTTTTGAATGCAGTTCTAAGATCATTAAAACGATCGGCAACATCCCATTCGTTCGTTTCTCCTTCGAAATACTTTAAACCACATGCTTCATGGCAGTCTCTGAACACTCTCCTCTCCCCTTACCGGCAGCCATTTTGTTCAGCCTTGGCATCGTACCCATTTCACCCAACTCTAGTATGGCCCATACTACCCGACTAACATTGCTCATTAAAGCATGGCGCATTCACAAATCAGTTTAGTGAACGGAATTTCATTATTGCGATATAATCTACATTAGCCTACTTAAATATTAATGCTAGTGAGATAGTATTACTTCTTGCCTTTACAACTGTAAACCGATGCAATCTTCGACACGCAGAAACTAATAATCTTTACTTGTAACAAAAACTCAACAGTTACATCGACAGAGTGATGTCTGCGCTTTATTTCAAGCACTGCAGGCGCTTGCTGTTTTGTGGCAAACCGGAGAAATACCAAGTAGCCCGTATTACCCGCCGGCCCATGTCAAACGCCGTTGTCCTATACGGTGAAACGTTGAAAAAACTGTGACCATTCTCTTTCGTGTGATAACTTATTTTGCTTTTAGCAGTTCCAAGCTGTGTGACCCACCTTCAGACGAGTTCTAGGTTAGGAATGTCAAATCAAACACCTTTCAGACGTCTAATTTCTAAACTGTTACTTTGTTGGGCTAACAGTTTCGGCGATGTATACCTTTGGGGCCCTGTGTACAGACAACAATAGCAATAGCATAAACCATAAAAAAGGGGAGCTGCAAGTCTTATATACAGTGATATGTAGTAACATAACGATACCAAACATAACAATACCAAACTGTACAGGAAGTTACATCAAAGTTACAGATAAATTAAGGAATAAAATAAGAGATCAGTTGCATACTGTATTAACATAAACTATGGAGAAAAATATATCTGTCATATAGTCGTAAAAAAGAACCCACTAAACGGAGATAAATCCTAAAATAAAATAAAAAACTTGTTGACAAGACGAGGACCTTATGTGAATGAATGCTTAAGATGCCAGCATGGACTAAGCAAGGAGGGGAAGAATCAGAGAAAGAAATTACATCCATGTCAGATTGAGAGCAACATGTATTACCAGGATTCCGGTGCTAGAAACCATTAAAATAAACCGTTTCAATGTGAAACCGTTAAACCAAAAAATGAGACTCATTTCATCAACACACAAAGTGCTAAAGACATCGTAATGTTATCTAAACATCAATGCTAAGTGAACAAAACCTATGAAAACCCAGGTGATGACTAACATCTGTATAAAAAAGAAAAAGAAGAAAAAAGAGGGAGCACACGACTTAGCATTGTCGTTTAGACTACATTACGATGTCTTTAGCACTCTGTGTTGATGATATAAGTCTCATTTTTTTTTCAACTATACTGTTTTACTCTAGTTGTGTATATGTTCTCGTTCTCCAGGTATTTTTTTTTCTTTCAACGTTCACCTTACGGTGTATAATTTCGAGTGTAGTCATTCTATGATAAAAATTTTAAGTGGTTGGGCAACTAATCCGTTTACAGGTTAAATTTTGGGACATCGTACATTCTCTCTAGCCAAGTGAAGTGAAAAGTTGTGAGTAAAAGCCTGCCCCTGTTCTCTCGCTAGTATACACTACGTATTAGCAGCATTTTATAAAAACTCAACTTCTGAGGTCATCAGTCCCCTAGAACTTAGAACTACTTAAACCTAACTAACCTAAGGACATCACACACATCCATGTCCGAGGCAGGATTCGAACCTGCGACCGTAGTGGTCGCGCGGTTCCAGACTGAAGCGCCTAGAACCGCTCGGCCACTCCTGCCGGCGGCTTACTCGTCAGTCACTGAAGTTCGACCGCTTTGAAATGTTCTACTCACTTAGAAAAATTTACGTGGTCCATACTGCTTTCACCATACTGTAAAATCATTCGGGAAATTATTTTAGCCGGTTTTACATCTTCAGAAAGCAAGAAAGTTCCAATGGGTACGACATTGTTAAATGTAGCATTGAGGTTATAAAAAAAAAACTATTTTTATCTGTCATCTGCTCTCAGCTCATCCTAATGATACCCAACTAAAGTCGCCAAATACAAAACTACTACTACAAACTATTTCATTTCTACGTTAGTTGTCTCTTTAATTACTGAATCTACCTCGTTATGGATGTGTTGCTCGCCAAATTAAATAACCATATTCTTCTGAATTACGTTATCTATTCGTCAGCCATTTCTGGAAAACTAATATAGTTTACATATTTATTCTACGTAGGAAATATATCAAGAAAATTTGTAAATACTACTTACCAGCCTTTAAGTAGCAAGCGTTATTTAGAGGCGGTACGGGAGAGAGGGGTCGTGGAATTTTTCGTGTTAACGACGCGATTGTGAGACTGAAACAGAGGATGACAGACTAAAGGCCGAAATACTAAACGTCTTTTTCCAAAGCTGTTTCACAGAGGAAGACTGCACTGTAGTTCCTTCTCTAGATTGTCGCACAGATGACAAAATGGTAGATATCGAAATAGATGCCATAGGGATAGAAAAACAATTAAAATCACTCAAAAGAGGAAAGGCCGCTGGACCTGATGGGATACCAGTTCCATTTTACACAGAGTACGCGAAGGAATTTGCCCCCCTTCTTGCAGCGGTACCGTAGGTCTATAGAAGAGCGTAGCGTTCCAAAGGATTGGAAAAGGGCACAGGTCATCCCCGTTTTCAAGAAGGGACGTCAAACAGATGTGCAGAACTATAGACCTATACCTCTAACGTCGATCAGTTGTAGAATTCTGGAACACGTATTATGTACAAGTATAACGACTTTTCTGGAGACTAGAAATCTACTCTGTAGGAATCAGCATGGGTTTCAAAAAAGACGGTCGTGTGAAACCCAGTTCGCGCTATTCGTCCACGAGACTCAGAGGGCCATAGACACGGGTTCACAGGTAGATGCCGTGTTTCTTGACTTCCGCAAGACGTTCGATACAGTTCCCTACAGTCGTTTAATGAACAAAGTAAGAGCATATGGACTATCAGACCAATTGTGTGATTGGATTGAAGAGTTCCTAGATAACAGAACGCAGCATGTCATTCTCAATGGAGAGAAGTCTTCCGAAGTAAGAGTGATTTCAGGTGTGCCGCAGGGGAGTGTCGTAGGACCGTTGCTATTCACAATATACATAAATGACCTTGTGGATGACATAGGAAGTTCACTGAGACTTTTTGCGGATGATGCTGTGGTATATCGAGAGGTTGTAACAATGAAAAATCGTACTGAAATGCAGGAGGATCTGCAGCGAATTGACACATGGTGCAGGGAATGGCAATTGAATCTCAGTATAGACAAGTGTAATGTGCTGCGAATACATAGAAAGAAAGATCCCTTATCATTTAGCTACAATATAGCAGGTCAGCAACTGGAAGCAGTTAATTCCATAAATTATCTGGGGGTACTGATTAGGAGTGATTAAAATGGAATGATCATATAAAGTTGATTGTCGGTAAAGCAGATGCCAGACAGATTCATTGGAAGAATCCTAAGGAAATGCAATCCGAAAACAAAGGAAGTAGGTTACAGTACGCTTGTTCGCCCACTGCTTGAATACTGCTCAGCAGTGTGGGATCCGTACCAGATAGGGTTGATAGAAGAGATAGAGAAGATCCAACGGAGAGCAGCGCGCTTCGTTACAGGATCATTTAGCAATCGCGAAAGCGTTACGGAGACGATAGATAAACTCCAGTGGAAGACTCTGCAGGAGAGACGCTCAATAGCTCTTTACGGGCTTTTGTTGAAGTTTCGAGAACATGCCTTCACCGAAGAGTCATGCAGTATATTGCTCCCTCCTACGTATATCTCGCGAAGAGACCATGAGGATAAAATCAGAGAGATTAGAGCCCACACAGAGGCATACCGACAATCCTTTTTTCCACGAGCAATATGAGACTGGAATAGAAGGGAGAGCCGATAGAGGTACTCAAGGTACCCTCCGCCACACACCGTCAGGTGGCTTGCGGAGTATGGATGTAGATGTAGAGGTTTCTGGAATAAGTGGCCAAACTACGTCTGGCAGCCTTTGAGCTGCCACAAACAAATTAGCTCATTTTTTCCCTTAACGTCGGTCGTATTAGTTTAAGCTTTGCATCGGTTAACAGAACTGCCAGAGGTACTGCAAGGATTCAGCACCCTTCAATGGCTTGCTACTAGTGAAAAGCCTATGGAAATGCGTGAACGCAACGAACACCTGTCGCTCTTTATGTCACTTCAATCTTAATTATAATCTGACAATGGCACTCGCCGAACGACGTTATAAATAAAGACAAACGAGGTATTTTATTAGCTTCTTGTCTGATACCGGGTGTCTAGTTCCAACCAGTATTCCGCGTTCAAAGTCTTGATTCCAGTCGTGCATCCATAATTACGTCGGAAACATTTTCACGTGAATCAGTTGAATATCAATGACGGCTCCGGCAATGCATTGCCGTTTTATATCTTGTGCTATCACGGGATAGCAATAAGCACACATACAGATGACGGTAGCAACACGCACACAAGAAATAAAACACGCAATGCATTGCCGGCGTTGTCATTCATACTCAGCTGATTCACGTGAAAATGTTTCCGACGTAATTATGGACGCACGACGGGAATCAAGGCTTTGAACGCGGAATACTAGTTGGAACTTGACGCATAGGACATTCCCGTCAACAGTGTGTCGAGAATACCAAATTCCAGGCGTTACCTCTGACCACTGACAACACAGTGGCCGACGGCCTTCATTTAACGACAGAGGGAGCCGGCGTTTGCGAGAGGCGTCAGTGCTGACAGACAAGCACCACTGCTTGAAATAAACGCAGAAATCAATGTCGGACATACGACGAACGTATCCGTTAGGACAGTTCGGCGAAATTTGGCGCTAATGGGCTATGGCAGCAGACGACCGACGCGAGTGCCTTTGCTAACAGCAAACTATATCGGTTGGACCCTAGACGACTGGGAAACCATCGCCTGGTCAGATTAGTCTCGATTACAGTTGACAAGAGCTGAGGGTAGGGTTAGGGTGTGGCGCAGACCCCAGGGAGTAATGGACCCAGGTTGTCAACAAGTCACTGTGCAAGGTGGTGGTGGCTCCATAATGGTGTGGGCTGTGTTTACACGGAATGGACTGGGTCCTCTGGTCCACCTCAACCGATCATTAATTATAAATTTCTATATTCGACTACTTGGAAACCATCTGCAGCCTTTCGTGTGGTTCATCTATGCAAACAATGATGGAATTTTTATGGATGACAAAGCACATTTCACCAGGCCACAGTTGTTCGCTATTAGTTTGAAAAACATTACTGACAATTCGAGCGAATGATTTGACCACGCAGATCGCCCGACCTGAATCCGATGGAACATTTATGGGACGTAATTGAGAGGTCAGTTTGTACACAATACTCTACACCGCTAACACTTTAGCAGTTATGGACTGCTATAGAGACAGCATGGCTCAGAATTTATGCAGGGGATTTCCATCGACTTAGGTCAATGCTACGTCGAACTGCTACAATACGCAAGAGAAGGTCCGACACGATGAGCCATGATTCTTGTCGCCTCAGTGTAGATTTGTCGCACAAATTGACAATGCCAAGCGTTTACGTTACACAAATGCATGAAAATAAGTTGCGAACTACTTTCAGCAGCATCTCATTTGATAGTTTGGCGTGCTGATGGATGCAATTCGAGAGAGGAATAGCGGTGAATGTTAAGTTAGTAGATCTCATTCAGTTTTCACCTAGACACCAATTGGGGTCTGCTGTCAGCGTTTGTCCGTGACTGGAGCTGTTAGTGTGATATTTCGTTCAGTGAAAGGTCAACGATGCGATCTGGAACATCGCAGCTCCTTGTAGCCTTCGCGCGGGAGTTCACGTTTAGCGCATTAAAGAGAGTGATTTAAATCCTTCCCGATTAAAACGTCACGAGTAAGTACAGCAGGGTAGAAGATGCCCTTCGCGGGCAGTTAAGAATTTTCATCTCCCTTGACGAATACCTGCATTTAAAACGGGAAAACAGGTTCTAGTGCCGTAATGGGTATGTCCCGCGACGCAACTTCTTTTTCTCTCTGTGCAGCAACTGAGCTTTCGCCAAGGATAACAGTCTGTCCCCTGCTAGAGCACCGCCGTGGCTCGCTCGTATTGAATGCAGTGCAGCATAAAAGTTGAGCAAATGATTGATGTGGTCACACCTGTGATCTATTCATCAAGAGACCAAAATCAGATAGCTGTAGAAAGTCGTAGGCAGAGATAGAGAATTTTTCCTCTAAGGTGAGTAGGTACTCTCGCGCGAAAGTCTATGGGCGTAAGTCGTGAACGAGATGTCGTGAAATCGCAGAACGGTCGGAAAACTATTTGGAAGTTTCCTCAGCAATTTCAGGATTGTCATATAAGAGTCGAGGGGCATGAAAGGGAAGCAGTGGTTGGGAAAGGAGTGAGACAGGGTTGTAGCCTCTCCCCGATGTTATTCAATCTGTATATTGAGCAAGCAGTAAAGGAAACAAAGAAAAATTCGGAGTAGGTATTAAAATTCATGGAGAAGAAATAAAAACTTGGAGGTTCGCCGATGACATTGTAATTCTGTCAGAGACAGCAAAGGACTTGGAAGAGCAGTTGAACGGAATGGACAGTGTCTTGAAAGGGGGATATAAGATTAACATCAACAAAAGCAAAACGAGGATTATGGAATGTAGTCAAATTAAATCGGGTGATGCTGAGGGAATTAGATTAGGAAATAAGACACATAACGTAGTAAAGGAGTTTTGCTATTTAGGGAGTAAAATAACTGATGATGGTCGAAGTAGAGAGGATATGAAATGTAGGCTGGCAATGGCAAGGAAAGCGTTTCTGAAGAAGAGAAATTTGTTAACATCGAGTATAGATTTAAGTGTCAGAAAGTCGTTTCTGAAAGTATTTGTATGGAGTGTAGCCATGTATGGAAGTGAAACATGGGCGATAACTAGTTTGGACAAGAAGAGAATAGAAGCTTTCGAAATGTGGTGCTACAGAAGAATGCTGAAGATTAGATGGGTAGATCACGTAAGTAATGAGGAGGTATTGAACAGGATTGGGGAGAAGAGGAGTTTGTGGCACAACTTGACTAGAAGAAGGGATCGGTTGGTAGGACATGTTTTGAGGCACAAAGGGATCACCAATTTAGTATTGGAGGGCAGCGTGGAGGGTAAAAATCGTAGAGGGAGACCAAGAGATGAATACACTAAGCAGATTCAGAAGGATGTAGGTTGCAGTAAGTACTGGGAGATGAAGAAGCTTGCACAGGATAGAGTAGCATGGAGAGCTGCATCAAACCAGTCTCAGGACTGAAGACCACAACAACAACAACAACAACAACAACAACATATAAGCATTTTCCACACTGTCTGGAATTTGTAAGACCAGACTGACTCGAAGGTGGTAATTTAAGATAGTTTTCAGTTGTTTCCACCTCGAAACTAGACACGAAGACTGTGAAGCGCTTGCGAAATCTTCCAAACTGTGGCATCGAAGCCGTGGTTTCGGTTCTGGCATAGCACAGTTCAAAAGAGAGAGTACAAGTAAAAGAGTGTCTATGTTTCTTATGCCTCAACCAACAACCTGTGTGCAAGTATGACATTTGTAGACTATAAATTAAACACATGTTTCAATTCTTACAAATTACTTCTAGGGTGGCTTTCGTATTTATGTGTAAGTGGATCAGTGGGAGTTCGGATATGTTATCGACAGACCTCTGGCCTGAGAACTAAGAGAGCAGAACATGAATTTGGGCCATCCACAGTCTGTAGACATGTCGAAACGAACTGTCGTCAGCTCACACATTACGAACTGAGAAAAGGGAAAAAAAACAGAAAGAAAGAAATCGATGTACCACGTAGGCGTTATCCGAATAGGACGGAAACAGTGTTATGTTATGTACATCTACAGTTAAACATGTGATTAAAATTTCAGAAAAACTGGAATTTGCTCACGATAAAGAGCTTCATAAATTGAGCAAGTCAATAAAGCGTTAGTCCACCTCTGTTCCTTGTTGATGTTGTGGTCCTCAGTCCAGAGACTGGTTTGATGCAGCTCTCCACGCCACTCTATACTGTGCAACCCTCTTTATCTCCCAGTACTTACTGCAACCTAAATCGTTCTGAATCTGCTTAGTGTATTCATCTCTTAGTCTCCCTCTACGATTTTTACCCTCCACGCTGCCCTCCAATACTAAGTTGGTGATCTGTTGATGCCTCAGAACGTGTCCCACCAACCGATCCCTTCTTCAGGTCAAGTTGTGCCACAAATTCCTCTTCTCCTCAATTCGATTGAGTACCTCCTCATTAGTTACGTGATCTACCCATCTAATCTTTAGCATTCTTCTATAGCACCACATTTCGAAAGCTTCTATTCTCTTCTTGTCTAAGCTATTTATTGTCCGCGTCTCACCTCCATACACGGCTACACTCCATACGGATACTTTCACAAAAGACTTCTTGACACTGAAAGACTATACTCGATGTTAACAAATTTCACTTCTTGAGAAACGCTTTCCTTGCCATTGCCAGTGTACATTTTACATCCTCTCTACTTCAACCATCATCAGTTATCTTGCTCCCCAAATAGCAAAACTCATCTACTACTGTTAGTGTCTCATTTCCTAGTTCCGTCAGCATCACCTGATTTAATTCGGCTACATTCCATTATCCTCGTTGTATGAAATCAGCGGAAGGAATCGGTCGTGTGTCCGGCAGTCCAACCAGCACAGTCAATACACCTAGTGAGCTGAAAAGAATGGGGTACAGTGATCCAACAGCTCCTCATAAGCCTCCCACTACTACAGTGCTAAGCGACGCTTGGGGTGAGCGATGGCATTGGACAGTGGAGGACTGGAAACGAGTGATTCGGAGTGGTGAACCATTCTGTACCGAGAGGCAATCCGATGGGAAGGCTTTGGCGTGGTGAATCCCTGGAGAGCGTTATGTTCCCTCATGTGTAGAGGCAGTACTGAAGTATCGAGGATGTCGTGTTAAGGTATGAGTTTTATGTAGGTAGGGTGTGGTCCGCTTATTGCACATAAGAAAACTCTATATGCGGAAGTATATGGATACGTTTTACAGCGTTGTGAACTGGATGCAGTAGAGGAAAAGTTCGGAGACGATGGTTCAAATGGCTCTGAGCACTATGGGACTCAACTTCTGAGGTCATCAGTCCCCTAGAACTTAGAACTACTTAAACCTAACTAACCTAAGGACGTCACACACATCCATGCCCGAGGCAGGATTCGAACCTGCGGCCACAGCGGTAGCGCGGTCCCAGACTGTAGCGCCTAGAACCGCTCGACCACTCCGGCCGGCCCGGAGACGATTATCACATCAGCGTGACAGTGTACCTCGACACAAAGCAGCATTCGTGAGGTTGTCGCGTGTGGTCAATAATACTCCTGAAATTCACTGGCCTGCCCAGAGTTCCGAACTGAATCGAATGGAACACCTTTGGATTGAGCTGGGACGTAGTCTTTGCTCCAGCCGCATCATCGAAATATTGCCATAAAAGCGGAAGGTGGGCACTTAGCATATTAGTGCGATATTCCAGTGCCTGTGTTATTCTGATTACGATGCAAAGTTCCTGTGGTTGCATGCATTGTGTAAAAGAATATGGGAAACTGGGGAGTGCTCGATTGACTGGTCAAAGTCTCTCTTCACCCCTTACACAAGAAAGGGTCTATCAGGAACTGTTCCAACTACCGAACTATTGCCCTCATGGAAATGGAAGAAAATAAAATTTTTCTCTACATTCTGAACCGACGTTTGACGCCGTACATTCAGCCTCTCATATCTACAGAACAATCAGGTTTTGTTGAAGGGAAAGGAATTCGTGAACAGATCCACAACATAAAACAAATAGAAAAATCGCAAGATTTCTGTGTTCCTGTTTTCATCTGCTTCCTTGACTATAGGAAAGCCTTTGACTGTGTTGTCTGGGAAAAGTTGTGGCAGTGCTTGCAGAGTTCGGTGTCCCACCCCATCTGATACATTGATCAAAAGTCTATACAATAATCACTGCGCAGTTGTAAAGACAAGTGCTGGCACGTCTGATTCCTTCAGAGTATCAAAAGGTGTGAGACAGGGCTGTGCCCCATCCCCACAACTGTACAACATCTATGCAGAACATGTAATTAGGAAAGTTCTTGATGAATGGACCAAAGGCATCTCAATTGGTGGGAAAACTATCAACAACCTCCGTTTTTCTGATGACACTGTGCTTTTAACCAACAGCGAAGATGAACTTGTCGAGCTAGTAACAAGAATAAAGGACATTAGTCCACTATATGGATTAGACATCAACCTCAGCAAGTCCAAACTCATAATAACCGATCGAGAAGAACAGATCTAGCTCACAGGTCGATTACAGGAACTGGAAGTCGTGTATTCCTTCATCTATCTTGGGTCAACCATCTGCAGCACGGGAAGTTGTGAAGATGAGATAGCCGCGCCGGATTAGCCGAGCGGTCTTTGGCGCTTGGGTCATGGCCTGTGCGGCTGGTCCCGGCGGAGGTTCGAGTCCTCCCTCGGGCATGGGTGTGCGTGTGTTTGTCCTTAGGCTAATTTAGGTCAAGTAGTGTGTAAGCTTAGCGACTGATGACCTTAGCAGTTAAGTCCCATAAGATTTCACACACATTTGAACATTTTGAAGATGAGATAAGAAGACGGATCACGCTACGGCGATTAGCGACGATGCAGGTGACCAAGATCTGGTTGAGCAGGACAATAACAAATAGCACAAAGACCCGACTAGTTGAAAGACTCGTGTTTCCTGTCTTCTTTTATGGTTGCGAAACATGGACACTCACGGCCAAAGACAAACAGCGCATTGATGCGTTTGAGCTTTGGTGCTGGCGTAGGGTGCTACGCATAAAATGATCTCCGGCCTACCTCTTCGCCAGGCACTAAGAGAAGCTGGCAACCGTCCAGGATGGAGACGCTTGGTTCAAGGGGTCGCGACGCTCAGCAACGAACACAGCGGCTTATAATGATGTTGATGTCCAAAGGAAGAGGCACTGCGGCGACTACAGGCGCTAAGATACACGTTAAATGAATTCGCAATTGCGAATTAGGATAACCATCAGCTGTAGAATGGAATGACGATAACGAAAATTTGTGGCGGGCCGGGACTCGAACCCGGATTTCCCGGTTATAGCGAGCGGTTGCCTTACCATTCGGCTATCCGTGCATTCATTGTCGTCATTCCATTCCATAGCTGATGTTTGTCCTAATTCGCAGCTGCTAATTCATTTAATGTGTATCATAACGGCTGCAGACTAAAAAAAACCATGCATACATGTCCAAAGGAACCTCGCATCGTAATCAGAAGACACTGCGATATCGTATTTATCGATACTGGGCAAGTGACTGACCTGTACGGGAATATACATAATGGATGTACGAGTACAGGCCGTAGACGCATGGTTGACGACATACGGAAGTTTGGGTCCCGCCGTGAGTCATGCTCGGATAGCCAAATGGTAAGGCCACGGGTCGCTATAACCGGGAAATCCGGGTTCGAGTCCCGGCCCGCCACAAATTTTCGTTATCGTCATTCCATTCTATAGCTGATGATTGTCCTAATTCACAATTGCGAATTCATTTAATGTGTAACATAGCATAGTAATGTCCACTAGTAGGTGTCCGGATAGTTGTTATCCGGTAAATGACTCTGAGCACTGTGGGACTTAAATGTCGAGGTCATCAGTCCCCTAGAACTTAGAACTACTTAAACCTAACTGACATAAGGACATCACACACATCCATGCCCGAGCTAGGAGCTAGGAGCATGTAGTTGTGCCGCTGTGAAATGGGATCGTGCGACATTCCATCTCCAGTTACTCAGATCCCTAGGACAGACAGACACGTGATCGTCTTTCACTCGCTAAAGCGCAGTAGCCTCCTTCAACAGACCGGCAATACCGAGAGACGGCACCTTCTACTTTGAGAACGTAATACAGAAAGTTGTTGAACTGCAGCGGCATGTAACTCCGGTGACTTATCTCGGGATACCAGAGCACCAAAGTATACAACAAGCTTACAGCTTTTTGTCCTTCGCAAAGAACGCAAGTCGTAGCGGATAACAAATTTGACTGTCCTAGAATGTATGTGTATTTTGCCTGACGTGTAAAAACTTTTTAATTACTCCGTATGTCTGACTTAGTACAAATTTTGCCACAATTTACATATTATCCTTTTTTTTGTTAATGACAATCGTCAATCAATGGTTGTTCAACAAATGATATTGTCTCTCCACATTGTACTTATTACAAAAATTGACATTGCCTTTTTTCAACAGAATGTAGATAGGCAATAGAACTCACTTTACAACAATTGATTCGGTATTTTATTGAAAAAAGTCAGTATATCAATTTTTCTATCCTGGGCACTTTGGTAATTCCGATTACAATGCTCCCGACCACATCCCCCAATTTAAAGCAGTGCCTCCTACCGAATAGAAAGAAGTAGGCGAACGAATAAGACGGCACAGTCATCGCCAGTACTACATTCTGCGACCTTCTCGGTTTTTGGGTCCAGCTATTTAGGTAAGGAAGAGTGTCCGTCCTACAGCGCACTGTCGTGAAGTAAGCGACGAGTTGGCGCGGTTTTAAGCATAAGCTGCGGTTTGTGTGGTGTGAGCTGTTATCTGCCAGCTTTAGGAGCAGCGCCGGCGCCAAGGTTACCGCGAATGGTGTGCAGCACCAAACAATGACTCATATATTACCCCGTGAGCCGGAACACGCTCTCCTCTGAGGACTTGACGCTGGCGCTTGTCTAATCTTGTAATCAGTGGGAAGGATTTCTTTCGCAAAGATTATCTGTTTCCGGTTAAGGAGGAGTTCGACAGAACACACAACTCACATGTATATATATATGCATATACACTCCTGGAAATGGAAAAAAGAACACATTGACACCGGTGTGTCAGACCCACCATACTTGCTCCGGACACTGTGAGAGGGCTGTACAAGCAATGATCACACGCACGGCACAGCGGACACACCAGGAACCGCGGTGTTGGCCGTCGAATGGCGCTAGCTGCGCAGCATTTGTGCACCGCCGCCGTCAGTGTCAGCCAGTTTGCCGTAGCATACGGAGCTCCATCGCAATCTTTAACACTGGTAGCATGCCGCGACAGCGTGGACGTGAACCGTATGTGCAGTTGACGGACTTTGAGCGAGGGCGTATAGTGGGCATGCGGGAGGCCGGGTGGACGTACCGCCGAATTGCTCAACACGTGGGGCGTGAGGTCTCCACAGTACATCGACGTTGTCGCCAGTGGTCGGCGGAAGGTGCACGTGCCCGTCGACCTGGGACCGGACCGCAGCGACGCACGGATGCACGCCAGGACCGTAGGATCCTACGCAGTGCCGTAGGGGACCGCACCGCCACTTCCCAGCAAATTAGGGACACTGTTGCTCCTGGGGTATCGGCGAGGACCATTCGCAACCGTCTCCATGAAGCTGGGCTACGGTCCCGCACACCGTTAGGCCGTCTTCCGCTCACGCCCCAACATCGTGCAGCCCGCCTCCAGTGGTGTCGCGACAGGCGTGAATGGAGGGACGAATGGAGACGTGTCGTCTTCAGCGATGAGAGTCGCTTCTGCCTTGGTGCCAATGATGGTCGTATGCGTGTTTGGCGCCGAGCAGGTGAGCGCCACAATCAGGACTGCATACGACCGAGGCACACAGGGCCAACACCCGGCATCATGGTGTGGGGAGCGATCTCCTACACTGGCCGTACACCACTGGTGATCGTCGAGGGGACACTGAATAGTGCACGGTACATCCAAACCGTCATCGAACCCATCGTTCTACCATTCCTAGACCGGCAAGGGAACTTGCTGTTCCAACAGGACAATGCACGTCCGCATGTATCCCGTGCCACCCAACGTGCTCTAGAAGGTGTAAGTCAACTACCCTGGCCAGCAAGATCTCCGGATCTGTCCCCCATTGAGCATGTTTGGGACTGGATGAAGCGTCGTCTCACGCGGTCTGCACGTCCAGCACGAACGCTGGTCCAACTGAGGCGCCAGGTGGAAATGGCATGGCAAGTCGTTCCACAGGACTACATCCAGCATCTCTACGATCGTCTCCATGGGAGAATAGCAGCCTGCATTGCTGCGAAAGGTGGATATACACTGTACTAGTTCCGACATTGTGCATGCTCTGTTGCCTGTGTCTATGTGCCTGTGGTTCTGTCAGTGTGATCATATGATGTATCTGACCCCAGGAATGTGTCAATAAAGTTTCCCCTTCCTGGGACAATGAATTCACGGTGTTCTTATTTCAATTTCCAGGAGTGTATGTATCATTTCCATACGCGTGACGGCCAAACACGATTCCCTCAGGACGGATACATCAGATTTCGTTTCCTCTCGCAGGAATACATGTCGCGCTGCGAGCGTATTGGCGTTTGACGAACTGGTAATTTGGGTGGGCCGAGAAGTATGGCTGTTGGTAAAATATCGATATATCGATACTTTTCCTAAATATGTCATGCATTGGCGATATTTATTACCGTGCATATCGATATCGAAATGGCAATATCGAGTGCCGATATTTTTATTTTATATTATATTATTTTCGCAATTTTCGGTAAATCTTTCAAATTGTTCTTTTGAAATTGTATTAGAACGTAATTTTACTTTCACTGTGTGCAGGAGTCTTACTAGTTTTTGAGCTCCCATCACGTCCAGTCTTTCTCTTTGACTGTGTGAAGCAAGTATAGGTGGCACAAAAGAACAACTCCGATTGAAGTGGGGGGGGGGGGGGGGGGGATGGTGGTGTGAATGGAATAACAAGATTTCCGATGTGGAGAAGTAGCACAACAGTTGCGTTAAAAAACAATTTTTGATACAACTAGCGTGCTATTTCTTCACATCGGCATCCTTCAAAAACAGTTGCTGAAAAGAATGACCATAATCTAAATGACAAGATTCTTTTTTGCGACGGGCGGAGACGTGTGAGGGGACAGGCGGAGGTAATCAGCGCTCGGCTCTCGACTCTACCAACAGAAACTGCAACGTTTAACTTACCCACGCAATTTTGACACCAGGACTGCTATATCGCTGGCGTTTGCAGAAATGAAAAAAAAAAAAAAAAAAAAACAGGGAAGTCGGCATGAAGTGTTCCAGACAAATCCGACATGTGACGAAATCGAACTATGGACCCATCGGACACCTTTATTATACCACTTATATGCAGTCAGCATTGTTAGCGAAGTGGTTGTCGCCAAGCGTGAATGTGCATCGCTTTCCTTTCAATTCTTGCTCTAAGGAAGATAAGCAGGGAGATAGCGTGTTGGTGTACAGAACATATAATAATAAAACAACACGAAAGTATACAGATCTAAAACCGGCAGTATAATTCTAATGTGCAGCCGATATTTTTATAGGCCGGTTCGTCGACAGCTTTTTGTCGATGCATCGATATATTTTTCGATGTGTCGGGGGCCGGTAACGATATTTTTTTTAATATCGATTTATCGGACGCGCCGTATTTTCAAAAATATCAGTAATATTACTGAGAAGCGTGTACGAATGGACGAGGCGATTAAGGCAACCGTTTTAGAGAAGTGGAGTATCCGTGTCAGAGTTTCCGTCCGGTATAAATTTTCAAATCACATAAGTGATTGATTTCAATGCCCTAAGGCGGCCGCCGTCGGAAAAATTTCCCTTTATATTCAGAGTTTTTATTAATTTTTCTTGAACTTCAATTACCTTTCCCAATTTCTCCTTGGTTTCCGTTAGTGCTTTCCCTATAACACAGATTGAATAACATCTGGGTTGGGCTACAACCTCGTCTGAGTCCCTTCCGAACTATGGCTTCCCTTTCAGGCCCTTCGAATCCAATGTACAAGCTGTACTTTATCTCTGCTACGTATAAAAATTCAGAGGCTGTGGTCGTAATTTGGTGAACCGCGATGTATTTCTTTCAGCATGGAAAACTTAGAGGATTTGTAAGACCGTTCGCCTTGCGCGGTTTTCCGGTTTCTGTCTAGGCAAGTGCGCGGTGCAGGTCAAGCACACGTGGTTGGTAGGAAGTGGTTGGCATCTGACCGCGAAGTCATTACGTAGCTGCAGATGAGATTTTATGGAAGAGACAGACGTAATTACTAGAGCGATTGTTATTATTTAGTTTTCTCAGTAATCATTGCTCGGATATGGTGCGAGCGTCTGGACTCAGACTGCAGCTGATGAAGCCAGCCTCAATAGTGAGAAAAGTGGCGTACTACTAAGATCAACGGGGGCCTAAGGCACTACCCAGAATGATGCTTTGTTAGTAATTCTAGGAATATGCCCAGGGAACTTGGAAATTAGGAAAAGGGGGAGCCTTTTCCTGCTTAAAGAAAGGCGGTCAAATGGAAGTACGAAGGGTCCTTGGAACTGAGGCCAGTTCGAAAATGGCAATAAAAGATCGCATATTACAGTTGTGGCAAAATGGATGGGACACTTCAGGTACTGGCAGAAGAACATACGAAATTGTCCCTAACATCATGGAGAGTTTATAAACGAGATTTCTTAACCCATCGAGTCGATTGATACATTGACTGACTGGCCATGGGCAATATGTCGCGTATCTATACAAGATCAGAAGACAGATGGATAGCGGCGCCTGCGACAGTTTGGACACACCAGAACACCTATTGTGGGACTGCGCGCTCTATGAAGATGCAGCGGGTAATGGACGCCAGGTATTAAGGATATGGTATCTCAAAGCAGCACTAAGGAGCGAGTCGGCCTGGCGCATCTTGGATGATACTGCAGCTGCAGTGTCGAGGAAGTCCAAGGGAGACTTCACGACGCATTAAACCATAAGTCGTCATGCTTCCGTCCAGACTAGACAACATACTCTGCAAATGGAAAGAAGGTAACTGAGGCCGGCGACCACCGAGTGAAACACTGTCCCAAGAATCTAGTTTGCTTTCGTGCAAGTGATCATGGAAGATTGGACTTAATGAAGCAACAGTGATGGGTGGAATTACTCACTATAGTGGAAACGCCGCTGATGTACTGCCCGATGCCCAGGGAATCCAGCAGACTATGGCTTTTGGCTGGGGTACCATGAGGGCGGATAAAGTAGCGGAAACAACCATGTACAAGTTAAATGCACCAAAATTAATGAAAAAAACAGAGAACAAATTTTATGTTTGTTTTGATTTTATCCATACTGGATCAGAGGTCGTGGTTGTCAATTTCAATGTTAAAAAATATATCGGCTCAACCACTTGTTTATAGTGTAAAACACTAAGATTGACGCGTTTCGGAAGTCAATCTTAGTGTTTTACACTATAAACAAGTGGTTGAGCCGATATATTTTTTAACATTCTATGTTTGTAGTAAATTAGTATCTGGGTAATTGGTTCAGGGTTTTAATGCAATTTTGTAGTAGTAGAAATAGTTGTAGCTTTTCGTTTTTTAATTTCTTTTTTTTAAATTATCAGACATAAGTAATTAATACATAACCTATAACTATCCAAGGAAATGTGATTTGTATGGCCTATTTTAGCTGCTCAGATTATCAATTATCAAGAATAAATAAACAAATAAATAAAATAGTCCTCGCTCACTTAGTTGTTATTAATTACTCAGTTCCTTATTACTCGTAAATTAGTAATCAGTTAATTATTAATCGTGACGTTAAGCCAGCTATCGCTTTTGTATGATACGTACCCCAAACAGCTGTTGAGGCAGGCATCATTGGGCTAGCAGGTCATTCGAAGTCGCTCATCTAAGGCAATTCGCACATAAAAAAAAATGGTTCAAATGGCTCTGAGCACTATGGGACTTAACGTCTGAGGTCATCAGTCCCCTAGACCTTAGAACTACTTAAACCTAACTAACCTAAAGACATAACGCACATCCATGCCCGAGGCAGGATTCGAACCTGCGACTGTAGCTGTCAACTCGCACATCACTTAACAGCATGTAGTCTCCGTCCAAAACACGTAACTTTATAAAGTGAATATGACAAAATGTGCGATTTGCTCGTACTGTCCAATGATGGCTACAGAAATGTAATCAGCCCCGCCATTTAAATCATTAATAGTAGTCAATTACAAGAACATAGTCAAAATCTTATCTTCTTTCATTGCTGCTTCGTGTCTTCGGGGAACAGCTCACCGCTAAGGTGTTAAATCTTTGACAACACGGAGTACGCTTCATGAACGCTGGTATGAGCCTATTGTCAATGTGCATAGAGAAACAGAATCAGCCCATCGATGGAGCCGGCCCACCGATATCAGCCTTACCCCATAGAATGATTTATCAGTTTTGGGCTCAACCATTGTTTACTCATTACTAGTCTCGTAGTCATTTGGGATTCAGAACTGACAATATTTCGTCACACAAGAAAGTTCGACCATCGAGCAAATAGATGTCTTCAGGTCCAAAATTAGGGCATTATTTATTGAACGACCCTGTCACAGGAACGAGGACTGGTAATCTTGTTTCTCCCACCGCTCCCCAATCCTGAACAATGCGCAACCTCATTCTGTTTGAGCGGTTAAGACTCACTGATATTCATTGCGTACTTTAGAGAGAAGGGGAAATGAAAGGGCCTGCTGTAGCTGTAACCCTAGTTTTACATACAGAAGCTCTGTTGCGCTGAGCGTCAGTTTTGTTGAGAATGTGCTTCGAGTTGCTGTATACGGTCTGAATGCAGAGAATAAAGAACAGGTTATGTTCGCGAAGAAAGTCGTCGCGGAAGCATTGTGTAGCCAGAATAGTGGCAAGCAGGCATTGTTCGTCGACTTCTCCCACGCCTGAAGCCGGCGGGCACGGTTCTTAACGACACACTGCAGCAGAAGACGTAAGCTGGCAAGACCGTGCCGTCTGGATGGGGGGACAGGGCCTGCAACTCTGAACAACGGCACGCCAAGCAGTACGAAGCCGTATCTCCATTTAAGTGTACATAACACTGCTGTCCCAGTGCCCTTCAAAGCCACTGTGTGATGTACTTCGTCCATCCCTTAATGCAACGATTCCAGGAAAGCTGCCACTTGCTCAGTCTTGATGGAGCCACTGTGATGTTTATGTGGGTTCCTGGTCACGTCGGTCTCACAGGTAACGAGGCCGCTAACACTGCTGCCAATGCTGCAGGCCTCGTACCTCAGCCCGCTAGTTCTTACATTCCCTCATGTTGCTGTCTGTTAGCAGGTGGTGTCACTTTGGCATCACCACTGGTCCTCCCTTAATGGGAACAAGCTCCGGGGAATTAAGTCTCTCCCAGAGGCTTGGATGACCTCCTCTCGGCCCTCTCGCCGTGAGGAGATCATTTTAGCGAGGTTGGGTATCGGGCACTGTCTTGTTATCCATCGTCATTTGTTAAGTGGTGCTCCCGCACCAATTCGTACCCACTGCGCTCAACCTTTAACGGTCCTCCAATACAAACAACGACTCTCGTGCCAAGTTTTCGATTTTTGGGTAGTTTGCTTCTGGAAGAAACTTGTAAAACTAAACAACTTGTCCTCTATTGTGCCACCAGCTCGCAGAGCAATGGTTTCCTCTTTGAGTGCTGCGTGAACACAAAATTGTTTGTATCTTCCTCAAAGTGGTTCAAATGGCTCTGAGCACTATGGGACTTAACATCTGTGGTCATCAGTCCCCTATAACTTAGAACTGCTTAAACCTAACTAGTCTAAGAACATCACACACATCCGTGCTCGAGGCAGGATTCGAACCTGCGACCGTAGCAGTCACGCGGCTCCAGACTGAAGCGCCTAGAACCGCACGGCCAAACCGGCCGGCGTTATGTACTAGATACATTACATAATTGCACAGGATTTTGCGGCCAATGTTAGACTGAATACAATTCTGGGAAGGAGGGGAGGGGGTCGACCTGAAGAGAACCGCTGCAAAGACTATCGAAATGTCGACTTTAACAGTTGTTTTAGTTCCAGAATGACGTGGCCTAATGCCCAGAAAATTTTGCTTAACACATTCCCACAAGTTTGTACGCGTACCAGCTAGCAGCATAAATACCACCAACTGATAAGCTCAGCATACGAGCATGTACTCGTAGCTCGTAGATTGTTTACTTATGTTTAGTGAAGATGTCTGTCGGCACAAGAAACCTTGGCTATATTGTTAATGAAATAAAGACTTCAATTTATTTCACGCATGGCCCAGCCACAGGACAAGACAGGCACACAGGGGTGGGAAAAACCTACCGGTTAAAACGGATACCGGTATTTTAGTTTTTAATGACAGGTATTTTTCGGTACTTGTTTGATGTTGGCTATAACATGTTTTTATTTTTTACTAGTAAGTGGGTAAGAAAAACGAAATACCATTTACCTATTTTTCATTATTAAATAAAATTTTTCAAAGAAACAGTAATTTTTGTTCGTAAAATTTGCATTGTTTTGAAATACTGCGTTATTATAGAAAATGGGGAAAACCAATCAGAGCTTTTTAAGAACGTTGCCGACAGATACGAGCAACAAACTCATGGGATAACAATTGGTACAGCACTGCTGAGACAATAATGTACGTGTTACCATGTGGTGTGTTGTATTACATGGTACGCGTGTACATGCGGGGCCCAAGATGTGCCCCATCTGGTCTATATGGTAGGAGATTGAGGCTGCTGCTTCTCCTGGTTGTATGGCTGGATGGCACCACCCCTAGTCTGTAAGTATTTTACGAAGTGCGGTAACAATGAAGTATAATGCCCCACTTGCTTCAAACAATTAAGAACGGAAGGACAACAAGCTTGCGACGTAATATAAAGAGAATTTAAAACTTCAGTCGTAATTTACAATAAAAATAGAAAGCAGTTGATCTGCTGGCTGTGTCTACACTACGTACATTTATCTGCTTTAAGCCCTCTAAAACAGACAATTACGCCTAGCAAGAAAAATAGAAATCTTCATCCTCGGTTTTCACCCTTTATCACTGACCATTCCTAATGTGCAAATAGTGGCAGGATCCCCGATGATTTCTTAGTAGAGTTAAAAAAAAAAAAAAAAAAAAAAAGAGTCAGTAGAAGAATGCTGGTGACTTTTTGTAGTAGTCAACCACTTATCACTTTTCGAGGAAAGCAGCGAATGGTGGACGGACCAAGTTTTCTTTTATGTGCCTGTTTAATTTAATATTTTGATTCTCGTACGTATCTTAAACCTGAGGCAGGTCATATTTTTCTGTCTGTTCGATTACTACGATTATTACCCAAATAATAGGAAAAGGAACCGGAAATGGGTTGTTTCGTAAACCGTTTATTACAAGCGGTGTTAAGTCATCTTAAACTGGCGTTGAAAGAGTAAAAATATAAACGAAAACCGGTTATTTCAGCGATAACTGCCATTCTTAGCAGACACTTGCGCCGTGGCGGTCTGCTTCCGCCTGTTCTCGCCACGGGCGGCGCGTCGGCGGCTGGCGTGGCCTTGGAGCCGACGACCCCGTATGGCCGGTGCAGGTAGGTAGGGAGAGAGAGAGAGAGAGAGAGAGAGACAACCACCGCCTTACTTACGGCAGCCGTCTCCAGCCTCCAGGCGCACGCGCCTGCGCACAAACGACCCGCTGTTGCAGCCTCGTTCTGCTATCTGCCTAGTCGTTCCGTACATTTCCTATTCCCCAAGGGCACTATAGCAGGCACGTTACTAACAGTTAAAACATAGTGCCAGACCGAGACTCGAGCTCAGAACCTTTGCCTTTCGCGGGCAAGTTCTCTACCATCTGCCAAGAAGTTTCATATCAGCACACAATACGCTGCAGAGTGAAAATCTCATTCTGCATGCAGCTCTCCACGCTAGTCTACCCTGTCACAGCCTCTTGATCTGTACAGAAGTACTGCATCCTGAATCCATTTCAACCTGCTTACTGCATTCAAGCCTTGCTCCTCCCTTCACTGTTTTTACCACCTTCCCTACCCACAATTCCTTTACCAAAACTGAGCATTCCTTGATCCTAAGAATGCATCCACTCAACTAGTCCCTTCTTTGGTCAAGTTGTGCCACAAATTTATATTTATCCCAATTCTGTTCAGCATCTCGTCATTAGTTATTGCATCTACTCATCTAGGTTTCAACATTTTTCTTTAGCACCACAGTTTAAATGGCTCAAGTACCGTCTTATATAAGCTGCTTATCGTACAAGTTTGGTCTGTCTGGTGACATAACTCATATTGAAAGTGTCTTATAGTCAGGAGATCCTCAGATTATCTGACTGCCAGTATGTGCTAGTTCATTTAGCGTTACCCAGGCTGCACGTGTAGTGTTACACTACGGATGTGAACTAGGTAACGTTTGTTGTATTAGTGATTTGTCTGTTTCTTATGTGTCTATATTGCCATACGATAAACAAAATAAAATCGTACAAGTTGGTTGCGTACAGATACACGCTCCATACAAATGCCTTCACAAAAGACTTCCTCACACTTAACTTTATATCGAAGTTTACAATTTTCTTTTTTGCAGAAACGCTTTTTCTGCCATTGGCAGCTCGCATTTTGTATTCTCTCTTCTTGGTCATAGCCATTTATTCTGTTCCGCAAATAGCAAAACGCACAGATTACTTTTAGTGTCTCGTGTCCTGGTCCAATTATATCATCACCTGATTTAATTAGACAACATTACGTTATCGTTGTTTTACTTTATAATTTTTTCAACGACACGAGTATAAAGTGGATGGATTCAGGAGGCCATACTAAAGGCCATACTGGATCTCAACTGCTCTACGCGACTAGCATTCGAGAGGGCCGACATTATTGTTCGCTCGGCCGTGCAGTGTCGAATAGCGACTTCTCGAAACTTGAGACAGCGAATGACCTTGTTCACACGAGCAGCCAAACGACTTCAGGGACGCTACTGTGAACACGGCGAACATTTGTTGCGGCTTGCATTCGAGATACTGTAATGTTAGCCATTTGATGTTATAAATCTCGAAGTGTTTGACATATAACGGCAGTAGTTTCTTTGCGTAAAACGTGTTCCTCTGCCTATTCGGCTGTCCCGTACTTGGCACCCTCTTGTATTGTGTAGTGCACACCAGCGCAGAAATTTAGCAAGGAGCCGCCTCGGTTAGGCTGTTGGAGTCTTATTCAGGAGGGGCTGAGTTCGAATCCCCAGCTTCCCCTCCTGAGTTAGGTTTTTCCGTTATCGCCCTCAACCAGTCCACGCGTGTGCTGGGATGATTCCATTACACAAGTCACAGCTTCTATGGCCTCTTGCCAGCCTGAGCCAGCGTTCGGTCTCCAAACCCACGCCGTCCGCCGGACGTCGGCTGCTTTTCTGCCTTCTTTTCACGATGTAAAACGTGGCCGTGACGTCATCCCACTCCTCCGCCTGAGCTCACCTACCGCACTGTGCCTCGTCATCGAGCGTACCGTTGCCGTGGACCGTGAATGGTGCGCTGTGCGGACATTTGCCACGATTTTACCTGCTCCGAACGGTTGGGTTCCTTGTCACCCCCTCCTCCTGCTCCTCCTCCTCCCCCCTCCCCCCATCCACCCCCTTCCCACTTGCCGCCCGACCCGCAGTAAAGGTACTTACTGAGCCTTTTCGCTGGTTTTCATAACATAGGACCGGAATCTCTATGCATTTTTCGCCACATTTCTAGAGAGAGTTTCGTTGTGGAAACTATTAAATGCAGCTCGCATTGAAATCCGCACCAAATTTCGAGCCACAGTAAAACTTCGCCAATCTTGGAGATTTTGCTCTCGTCTAAATTATACGTGACTTTTTCGGTGATCCTGCAGTAGCTTTCTGTCGTGTTTTGTGTACCATGGGGGATCAGTTCCGTCTGATATTAATTTATTTGGTATGAATCTCTCGAGTGTTGTTGATACTATTTCTTTGGACTTAAGCCACATATGCTCTTCACTTACATAGTTTGTAAGGATTGGAGACTGTCTCTTAGAAAGACGTCAACCAAATTTTTAGTTGCTTTTATAAATATATATATTTCGCGTTTAGTTTTGGTGAATTTATTTGTTACGGAATTGAGCCTCGCTACGGCTGTGTGTTCACTAATTCCTGTACCCGTCGTGCTGCTCAGTATTATTTGTGGCTAAGAGGTCAAGTGTGTTTTCGTAACCATTTACGATTTGAATGGCCTCGTGAACTAGTGGTTCAAAATAATTTTATAAAAAGTACTTAGAACAATTATGGAGGTTGTTTTCTTTCTACAGTAGGGTCTGAAAATGTATTTTTGTCAACATACCGAAGGTAGACTGAAGTCACTGCCAACTATAATTGTATGAGTAGGGGCCGGCCGCGGTGGTCTCGCGGTGGTAGGCGCTCAGTCCGGAGCCGCGCGACTGCTACGGTCGCAGGTTCGAATCCTGCTTCGGGCATGGATGTGTGTGTTGTCCTTAGGTTAGTTAGGTTTAACTAGTTCTAAGTTCTAGGGGACTGATGACCACAGATGTTAAGTCCCATAGTGCTCAGAGCCATTTGTATGAGTAGGGTACCTATTTGCGATGAGACTCGAGTTTTCTTTCAAATGTTCAGCAACTGTTTCATCTGAGACCGGGGGTCGGTAAAAGGAGCAAGTTATTGATTTATTCTGGATGTCGAATATAACCCCTGTCCATACTAAGTCACAGGCACTACCTGCTTCAATGTCGCTTGTGAGCTGGAAGACACATTACATTAATTTTCCTTAAGTTGTGCTTCTTGTTTCTGTTGTAGTGGAGATCATTACAATTACGGCTTTTCCCTCCAAAACCTAGGATGGTTTCTTTGTGACCTTGTTAATACCAGAGCTAAACAATGTAGAACAACAACGTACGTTACAAGCATAGCATTCTGTATTACTTTATTTCCTTATTTCTAACATTTTAAAATTGTACGTCGACTTTAGTGACATGTCAATCATAGATGTTCTTATCTCTGTTTATGAACGTACTTTCAATCATGTTTTGAACATTGTCCCGCTACACTTTATTAACTAATGTTTCGCCGGAAGGGATATCGGATTTTAGAGAGTAAATTAATATGGAGTATGTCGTTCTTCTTTTCAAACATTCACATACACATTTCTTCTTTCCTTATTGTCTTTTGGGCATGCAGTTGTAGTAATTAAAGTAGGCACAAATACAGCGATCAAAAAGAAATGATTAGCGTAAATTCACTTTCTCTTTACAGTATTCCTTTCTTGTTGCTCCCATGGCGATAGACTGTTTCTATCGCAATCAGTAAGCGTGAAAGGAAGCTACCGTACAGACAGAGGGATCTATATTTATACTTGGCAGAACTAATTACATACTGACATAATGGTCGGAATTGAATTCGTTTCCCAAAAGATACAAATATTTCGATTTCGGAAAAGAAGCTCTGTATTTCGCAAGATGTTGAAGAAGAAGGTTCCTTACGTACTGGTTGTATCGAGTAAGATGTGGAGACGGCGGTTTGAAAGCGGACAGAAGAAGTACGAGGAAGGGCGTCCCTTTCCTGGCGAAGGGGCAAGTGTGGCAAATGTCCGGCATTCAATGGTGCGCTGTGTAGAATAACTGGTGAAATCATAATATATAAGTCAGAAAAACTATCGCTCGTCTTGTTTATAGTGTAGTGTAAACTGTTTCCCCCTTTGTTGTAATGAAATGTGGGTGACGCTGAACAAACCGTCCACGATTAGGATTTCAGAAATGACACGGACTAGACAAGTTCCTCCGGGAGGAACCATAGCGGCATTTGGCTTAAGCGGTATATTGACACCGCAGAAAACCTTTTTTTCCTTTGGTTTCATGACCATACAGCCATCCAAAATTTGTATATGTTAACACTAGTCATTTTTGACTTATTTACATACGATGTTAGTGCTGTTACAAAAAGAGAAAATAACTAAGTTAAAAAGTAAGTAGAATAACTGCATAAACTTAAAGTACGATTAGCTGCATTTGTCCACTGCAATGTGTCTGTGTGTCCATTTCGTCTTCTGTAGCTCTGAATAATTGGAGTCACTCCTACAGGCGTTATCTTTCTTCGTTTCGGTTGTCCTCCGTCCTGCTGTTAACGCCTCGGAGTCAACGTATTCGCATCTACTCTCGGAATGCAGGTCTCCTCAAGCTCAGCCCTGGTCCAAAATGTCTTTCCAGTGATATCTACAGCAGAAAGGACATTCCTAATGCCTTGAGAATTGTACAAAGAAGTTCATTAACTCTGACAGCTTTGGTCTCCAACAGAGTGGAATGCATAGCACTCAGTTCTTTTCGTTTCCGATCTTCGGTAGGGTTCTTTTCGGTACATCATAATATTGTGCAGTATATATCTTCTCCGTACTCACGTGCACATAGAAACACCAAACCCAGTCGATTTATATCGTTTTTTAAATGGAAGGCTCTATGGTCTTATAAAATTCGCTCGACACTGTTTGCTTGCTAAACCGGTGAATTGTCGGGAACATGGCGTTTTTCTGAATAAGTCTATAATATTTGCTTTGTTGTTAGTTGTTCTCCGTTCTTCGCCCCACCACATTCGCGTCTTCATTTTAAATCGTCTGGACGCCACCACTACCCAGCCATTGCGATTGATAAACTTTGGCGTAGAATGTAAGCGGCTTGGAATGCCAGACCTGCGTCTGCCATCCTAGCTCAGTTTAGGAAACAGAGCCATTTCTCCTGCCAGAGTTGGCAGCTCTGTGTACTAAATTTCGCTCTATGTACACCCCCACATGACGTACAAGTTTATTTGTGTGTCCTCGCTACTATATTGCACACGCACAATAAGTAAAAAATCATTATTTACCATCTCCCCCCTTTGTCAGTCGAAGTTCTCGTTTGTTTATGGTCGCGGCGGACTGCCACGATATGCTGTCCGCGTAATACATATACTTCGAAGGTAATTTGTTTTCTGTATTTAATAAATTTATAACAACGGGAGGAGATAATAAATAATGATTTTTTACTTATTGTGCGTATGAACTATAGTAGAGAGGACACACAAATAAACTTGTACGTCATGTGGGGGCGTACATAGAGCGAAATTTAGTACACAGAGCTGCCAACTCTGGCAGGAGAAATGGCTCTGTTTCCTAAACTGAGCTAGGATGGCAGACGCAGGTCCGGCATTCCAAGCCGCTTACATTCTACGCCAAAGTTTATCAATCGCAATGGCTGGGTAGTGGTGGCGTCCAGACGATTTAAAATGAAGACGCGAATGTGGTGGGGCGAAGAACGGAGAACAACTAACAACAAAGCAAACATTATAGACTTATTCAGAAAAACGCCATGTTCCCGACAATTCACCGGCAATAAGCTCCGCCTCACTCTCGAAGGGCTGCCATCCTACGTCCGCATTCTGTGGTTCTACGAAAGCAGGAAGCAGGAGAAAGAAAACTGGCATTCTACGGATCGGTGCGTGGAATGTCAGATCCCTTAATCGAGCAGGTAGGTTAGAAAATTTAAAAAGGGAAATGGATAGGTTAAAGTTAGATATAGTGAGAATCAGTGAAGTTCGGTTGCAGGAGGAACAAGACTTTTGGTCAGGTAAATACAAGGTTATAAATACAAAATCAAATAGGGGTAATGCTGGAGTAGGTTTAAAAATGAATAAAAAAATAAGAGTACGCGTAAGCTACTACAAACAGCATAGTGAACGCATCATTGTGACCAAGATAGACACGAAGCCCACGCCTACTACAGTCGTACAAGTTTATATGCCAACTACCTCTGCAGATGACGAAGAAATTGATGAAATGTATGATGAGATAAAAGAAATTATTCTGGCAGTGAGGGGAGACGAAAATGTAATAGTCATGGGTGACTGGAATTCGAGAGTAGGAGAAGGGAGAGAAGGAAACATAGTAGGTGAATATGGATTGGGGCTAGAAATGAAAGAGGAAGCCGCCTGGTAAAATTTTGCACAGAGCATAACTTAATCATAGCTAACACTTGGTTCAAGAATCATGAAAGAAGGTTGTATACATGGAAGAACGCTGGAGGTACTAAAAGGTATCAGATATATTATATAATGGTAAGACAGAGATTTAGGAACCAGGTTTTAAATTGCAAGACGTTTCCAGGGGCAGATGTGCACTCCGACCACAATCTATTGGTTATGAACTGTAGATTAAAACTGAAGAAACTGCAAAAAGGTGGGAATTTAAGGATATGGGACCTGGATAAACTGAAAGAACCAGAATTTGTACAGAGTTTCAGGGTGAGCATAAGGGAACAATTGACAGGAATGGGGGAAAGAAATACAGTAGAAGAAGAACGGGTAGCTTTGAGGGATGAAATAGTGAACGCAGCAGAGTATCAAATAGGTAAAGAGACGAGGGCTAGCAGAAACCCTTGGGTAACAGAAGAAATACTGAATTTAATTAATGAAAGGAGAAAATATAAAAATGCAGTAAATGAAGCAGGCAAAAAGGAATACAAACGTCTCAAAAATGAGATCGACAGGAAGTGCAAAATGGCTAAGCAGGGATGGCTAGAGGACAAATCTAAGGATGTAGAGGCTTATCCCACTAGGGGTAAGATAGATACTACCTACAGGAAAATTAAAGAGACCTTTGGAGAAAGGAGAACCACTTGCATGAATATCAAGAGCTTTAATAGAAACCCAGTTCTAAGCAAAGAAGGGGAAGCAGAAAGGTGGAAGGAGGATAGAAGTACATCAAGTACAAGGGCGATGTACTTGAGGACAATATTATAGAAATGGAAGAGGATGTAGATGAAGATGAAATGGGAGATATGATACTGCGTGAAGAGTTTGACAGAGCACTGAAAGACGTGAGGCGAAACAAGGCCCCCGGAGTAGACAACATTCCATTAGAACTACTGACAGCCTTGGTAGAGCCAGTCCTAACAAAACTCTACCATCTGGTGAGCAAGATGTATGATACAGGCGAAATACCCTCAGACTTCAAGAAGAATATAATAATTCGAATCCCAAAGAAAGCAGGTGTTGACAGATGTGAAAATTACCGAACTATCAGTTTAATAAGTCACAGCTGCAAAATACTAACGTGAATTCTTTACAGACGAATGGAATAACTGATAGAAGCCGATCTCGGGAAGATCAGTTTGGATTCCGTAGAAATGTTGGAACACGTGAGGCAATACTGTCCCTACGACTTGTCTTAGAAGGAAAGGCAAACCTACGTTTCTAGCATTGACTTAGAGAAAGCTTTTGACCTTGTTGACTGGAATACTCTCTTTCAAATTCTGAAGGTGGCAGGGGTAGCGTATAGGGAGCGAAAGGCTATTTACAATTTGTACAGAAACCAGATGGCAGTTATAAGAGTCGAGGGGCATGAAAGGGAAGCAGTGGTTGGGAAGGGAGTGAGACAGGGTTGTAGCCTCTCCCCGATGTTATTCAATCTGTATATTGAGCAAGTAAAGGAAACAAAAGAAAATTTCGGAGTAGGAATTAAAATCCATGGAGAAGAAATAAAAACTTTGAGGTTCGCCGACGACATTATGATTCTGTCAGAGACAGCAAAGGACCTGGAAGAGCAGCTGAACGGAATGGATAGTGTCTTGAAAGGAGGGTATAAGATGAACATCAACAAAAGCAAAACGAGGATAATGGGACGTAGTCGAATTAAGTCGGGTGATGCTGAGGGAATTAGATTAGGAAATGAGACACTTAACGTAGTAAAAGAGTTTTGCTATTTGGGGAGCAAAATAACTGATAATGGTCGAAGTAGAGAGGATATAAAATGTAGGCTGGCAATGGCAAGGAAAGCGTTTCTGAAGAAGAGAAATTTGTTAACATCGAGTATAGATTTAAGTGTCAGGAAGTCGTTTCTGAAAGTATTTGTATGGAGCGTAACCATGTATGGAAGTGAAACATGGACGATAACTAGTTTGGACAAAATGTGATTAGAAGCTTTCGAAATGTGGTGTTACAGAAGAATGCTGAAGATTAGATGGGCAGATCACATAACTAATGAGGAGGTATTGAATAGAATTGGGGAGAAGAGGAGTTTGTGGCACAACTTGACTAGAAGAAGGGATCGGTTGGTAGGACATGTTCTGAGGCATCAAAGGATCACCAATTTAGTACTGGAGGGCAGCGTGGATGGTACAAATCGTAGAGGGAGACCAAGAGATGAATACACTAAGCAGATTCAGAAGGATGTAGGTTGCAGTAGGTACTGAGAGATGAAGAAGCTTGCACAGGATAGAGTAGCATGGAGAGCTGCATCAAACCAGTCTCAGGACTGAAGACCACAACGACAACAACGAAGGCTGAATGACATAACGGTCATAGGGATTGCTGTGGTGATGGGAGTCGAATTTGAATCCTTTTATGCACCAGACGAATGTTGAAAATTAAGTGGACTGATAAGGTAAGGAATGAGTTTCTGCACAGAATCTGAGAGGAAAGGAATATGTGGAAAACACTGACAAAGAGAAGGGACTGGATGATAGGACATTTGTTAAGACATGAGGGAATGACTTCCATGGTACTAGAGGGAGCTGTAGAGCGCAAAAACTGTAGAGGAAGACAGAGATTGGTATGCGTCAAGCAAATAATTGAGTACGTAGGCTGCAAGTGCTACTCTGAGATGAAGAGGTTGGCACAGGAGAGGAATTCGTGGCGGGCCGCATCAAACCAGTCAGAAGACTGATGACAAAAAATGGACCAGTAGTAGTCTCGTCATTTATTTCAAAATAAGAAAAATAAACAATCAGTCCACAAGACAATCCAAATTAGTGTACACAAAGCATTGGGTAATGGCTATAGCGCAATTGCTTGCTGCGTTTGGGAGTGGTGGTTCAGGCTCGACTTCTACCGGTATCTTACGGAATCATAGGTCAAAACACTCCACACCTAAAACTGCCACGATACAGTATCCGTATAATACAAAATAGAAAAGATTCCGAAAGAGTACGATGTAGAAATATATTCTAAAATCCAGAGTAATGGCTGTCTCAGATAAATACTCCACTTGATGAAAGATAGTTATCCGTGATACTAGTGATGAACAGATGTCAGACTTTTGCCACTTAGGGTTTTGACATGACTTATGGTAGGTGGCTGCAGGATCTGTCACACACTGCAACTAAAAACGTTACATAAAGTATTTACATCAAGGAACCTTCCATTAATTTGACGTAATGTTAATTCGTGACTTGAGGAAAGCTGCTTGACCGGAAATGATTGTCTGTGAATAAGGACACATTATAAGCACATTTTGTGGTTTCATGATGTCGTTCTGTAGGTAAATTGTAGCTGTGCAGCACTGTTACCAGAAAATCTGTGTAATTGTTAAGTGCATATCCTGAGGAATAAATATTGTGTGTTTGACGACGCTACTGTACGTACAGGGGGTGGACAACAATATGGAAACAGCAAAGATACATCACCGTGCCCAACTCGATGTAGGAAAACCGCTGGCATTCAAAAGAGCTTCCAATCGTACTGTAATCGGTAAATACAGGGTGTTACAAAAAGGTACGGCCAAACTTTCAGGAAACATTCCTCACACACAAAGAAAGAAAATATGTTATGTGGACATGTGTCCGGAAACGCTTACTTTCCATGTTAGAGCTCGTTTTATTACTTCTCTTCAAATCTCATTAATCACGGAATGGAAACACACAGCAACAGAACGTACCAGCGTGACTTCAAACACTTTGTTACAGGAAATATTCAAAATGTCCTCCGTTAGCGAGGATACATGCATCCACCCTCCGTCGCATGCAATCCCTGATGCGCTGATGCGGCCCTGGAGAATGGCGTATTGTATCACAGTCATCCACAATACGAGCACGAAGAGTCTCTACATTTGGTACCGGGGTTGCGTAGACAAGAGCTCTCAAATGCCCCCATAAATGAAAGTCAAGAGGGTTGAGGTCTAGAGAACGTGGAAGCCATGGAATTGGTCCGCCTCTACCAATCCATCGGTCACCGAATCTGTTGTTGAGAAGCGTACGAACACTTCGACTGAAATGTGGAGGAGCTCCATCGTGCATGAACCACATGTTGTGTCGTACCTGTAAAGGCATATGTTCTAGCAGCACAGGTAGAGTATCCCGTATGAAATCATGATAATGTGCTCCATTGAGCGTAGGTGGAAGAAACTAAAATGAGCTCTAACATGGTAATTAAGCGTTTCCGTACACATGTCCACATAACATCTTTTCTTTATCTGTGTGTGAGGAATGTTTCCTGAAAGTTGGCCGTACCTTTTTGTAACACCCTGTATATGTCCCGTATGGTTTTCGAGGGAATCTTCCTGCAAAATAGTGGTAAGTTCAGTAACGATAATGGGGGTGGACAGCGATCAAGGACCGTATAGTCTTTGGATTGAGTATCGCCAGAGGGGAGCAAACATTTGACATGGGATGGACTTGATCAGGCATAATGGTTATTAGTCCTCGGCAATAATGCGACAGTGCAGAATAACGGTAGGGTCCATCGGATACTACGAAAATGCTGCCCATGTTCCACTCTTGGAACGTACACATCGCGAGAAATTGGGAAACAGTATGAAACAAGCCTCGTCCGTTCAAATGGCACGCTTCTATTGCTCCATAGCCCAGGTTATATGGCTTATGGTTCTCGCTTTACAGTTATTTGAATCACTGTGAGTAGTTTCCTAATTCCGGCTCACCCTGTAATTCCTTAGTTGTGGAACTCCTTTTGGCGCTGACAGGATTCCCGAGTACCACATTCAGTTTTGCAGTGACTTTTGCAGCTGTCGTTCTTTATTTTTCGTCGCAATCCTCTTCAGCGACCATCCGTCACAATCACTTAACAGACAGTCCGCCCCGGTAGCTGAATGGTCAGCGTGACGGATTTTCAATCCTCTGGGACCCGGGTTCGATTCCCGGCTGAGTCGGGAAATTTTCTCCGCCCAGGGACTGGGTGTTGCCCTGTCATCATCATCATTCTATCATCCTCATCGACTGCAGGTCGCCGAAGTGGCGTCAAATTGAAAGACCGGCACCCGGCGAACGGTCTGCCCGACGGGGGGGGCCCTATCCATACGATTAAATAAATAAACTTAACACACACTTCCGTTCGCGTTGCTACTTTGCGGATGATGTTTCTCCGCTTTCCGTGTATGTGATAGAAACCTGCTATACGGTTCCTTTCGAAACCACACACACTTCGGCTCCCTTGGTTTCGGAAATATCCACCACGCCAGCACCAACAATTTGCCCAAGTTCGAATTCATTTAGCTCCGACATAACGCACTCGCAGCTATTCAGAAAATAGTTTTGACTGGGACTGACACTGGTAGCGTTCATTGTCAAATACAATAGCGCAACTCGTAGTCGTGGCTACCACATGCGTATATGTTGAAGCATGCATTTATGGTGGTATTTCTGGAATTTTGTCCAACCAGAGCTTGGCTCTGAACTTGACAGGATGTCATCAGTGTGATGAATGTCGGATGAGCACTTGTTTGTTCAGTGAAACTAGTAATGCAACAAATAATCGTATCACGCGATCTGTCTACATTTTTGACGGCCGGAGTGGCCGAGCGATTCTAGGCGCTACAGTCTGCAACTCACGACCGCTACAGTCGCAGGTTCGAATCCTGCCTCGGGCATGGATGTGTGTGATGTCCTTAGGTTAGTTAGGTTTAAGTAGTTCTAAGTTCTAGGGGACTGATGACCTCACATGTTAAGTCCCATAGTGCTCAGAGCCATTTGAACCATCTCTACGTTTACTTTGGTCGCTCTGTCCCGTGCTGGTGATGCTTCTGTTTGTTAAATACCACCGAATTTGAGTAAAGGACGAGCAGAGGTCCTTGGACGGACTACAGTATCGACGTCCGCACCTCGTTGTTCTGTCTGGCACAGGAAATGCGTATCTGTGGCGTCAGACAAGGCGTGGATATCTGTCGACTGGACGCGATGCACAATCGACGCTGCGCACAGCTTGCGGCCTCGGGCAGCATACGTCATCAGCGAGCTCGCCTGCAACCAGTATATCGTGTGTCGCCCGGCCTTCACTGCCGACACTTCGACCCGCATACCGGCGTGGAAAGCGGGCGCTGGTCACCTGGGAATATCGCACGTTCGCGAACGCCGAACATCCTACTTTCTCTGGTGGTGATACGGGGGCGGTGTGTCGGCGAACGAAGCGGCTAACACCAAGTGAAATCGCACGTGGAGCCTCAATCAAATGGTTCAAATGGCTCTGAGCACTATGGGACTTAACTTCTAAGGTCATCAGTCCCCTAGAACTTAGAACTGCTTAAATCTAACTAACCTAAGGACATCACACACATCCATGTCGAACCTGCGACCGTAACGGTCGCTCGATTCCAGACTGTAGCGCCTAGAACCGCTCGGGCACCCCGGCCGGCTGCCTCAATCAAACACTGGTTCGGCCAGGAAAGTTTACTCGTAACAATATGAAAAACTTCGTAAAAGCTGCAGAACACCCAAGAAAAACACTCAATACCACCATTACACTGTTTTCCTACCGAAACTGTAGATGCCACCTTGCTGTTCTAACTGACTGTTGTCATTACAATTTTTTTTTATCGAATCCGTAAGCTACACTGTGATATGACACGGAGAGTAATTCAGGAACCATTATCATTTCCTGTTTTTACTGTTCCAATCGTAAATGCTGCATGAGAAGAACGGTCGTTTAATTCTGATTTTCCGTAATTGTCATTTCCAGATACGCAGGCAGCTGGAAGTCATTTGTTGCCTAACTCGAGTGTGCTCTCACAAATTTAACAGTAAACCTTTCCGTGATGTTTTCGCGATTACTAACCGTGTTGCTATACTTTCCATCTTCCCTAACCCTTCTATTAATCCTATCTGACAAGGATCTAAGACACAAGCTATACCCAAGATGCCGTCAAAATTGTTTCGCGGATGAATTACGTTTCCTTAAGATACTTGCAAAAAATCTGTTTCCTATCAGTTTTTTCTTCAATTAGCTGTGTGTGGTCATTCCACTTCAGGTGGCGCCTAACGTACACTATATATTCTACAGTTATTATCGTTTCTTGTGGCGAATATGATGGGCGTGGCGCTCATCGAAACGTCGGGCCTTTTTCGAGATACTTGTGCGTCTGGAAACCCGAGAAATTTGTTCTAGCTCGCGGAGAAAGAGAACTGTGTCATTACATATTTTTTATCAGTTTCATCCCTGATGACCAGCTACTGGTGCTGCTGCTGAAAACGACGGATGAAATCTTTTGGTTACGTAGTTCGATATTCTCATGTTTTAAACATATATATATATAAAGTGATTAAAAAGTTTATTGAATAATGTAGTCCGGAACATTATTTCGACACTCACCGTTTATTTAGCAATTATGGCACAAAGACGTGAGTGGGCCTCTCCTTGCGTCCGCTCATTTCCAGAGCTACACGGAGAAGACAGTTAAGTCCGACTTTCGTGTTAATGTTTAGACAGTTGACAATGAGACGGCGGCAGAGATAAAACTGCTCAAATGTGAGAGTAATTGGTAATAAAGACTACTTCACGAGAAAAAATACGACGAAAACGACACCTAAAACCACAACATTAAATAAAGAATTGTGATATATTATCCCCTTTCGGAGTATTTAGCTCTAAGAGCCTTGGGCCTTGATTTTTTTTTTTTTTTTTTTTTACTTCTTTCCTCTGTTTCGTCATATAACTTGTAACTAAATTAGCGTTTCGTAATAGCCAACAATGGAGGATGACTCGCTGACAACGCCACCCGCTCTTACTGTCGAAATTTAAGAAAAAAATCACTAAATAAATGTCGCCTGAAGGTCCCGATACGATAGCTTACAAGTGATCACGAAAACGTCGATCATTCTCATAATTTTTCTTTTCATACAATTGCCAACTTGTGTCCAATGTTTAACTATATTACAGAAAATTTTGTTTTATTTGATTTGATTTTTTCTGTCTTGACAATTTTCTACGTCTACTTGTTTACATCTAAACTACTACTCTACAGAATTTGACAGTTCTATTTTTTGGTACAGTTACAGGGAATACGGTTGGAGTAATGCGTAACTGCACTATCCGCCTATTTATGCTAAATATGTTATGTTTATTTACATTGAGGTTAACTGCCTGTACCTTCACCTACCTCCTAAGTGCAACAGATTGTACGTGAGCTTCCCACGATATCCAGGTGATCATCTGTATATGTATGATGAACAGTAGCAGCCCTCGTTAAGAACTAAGTATTGAGTTCAGTCTCAAGAAAGTCCCGAATCCGAACTCAAATCTGGTCCGATATCCGATAACGTCCTACTCTGTTTACTAAATAACACTGTAGAACAGTATTGTATATCTTAAGAAAGTCCAGGAGCTCACCAGGATAACTGACACCCTTATCTGCTGACCTCAGAGACGAACGAAACTAGCAGAGTTTTATAAGATCGCTGTTTCCGAAAGACTTGTGATTTGTACAAAGAAAATTTACGGTGTTATAGACATCACTGCAAGTCTAGGAAGGCCGCGGACGGTGAGGTATTGAAAATGGTTATGACTTGTGGCTGTTTATAATCGCTAGGAACGTTCGTTGCTACCGAAAGAGGGCAAGCTGTTCGGCATAGACTGTGTATAATTGTACAGGTATCTCATCAGGTCCAGTTGGCTATCCTCTACCGAGCAAGACCCGCCTCTGCGGCCGAGGTCACTAACGCACGCATGCGCCGCGGTGCTTTCAACCCAGAAGTCGTCAGTTCGAATCAGTGTGGTGAAAGAAATACCGCACCAATATTTGAGCTTCAAAGGAAGGAGAACTGTGAATTACCGTCTCCCTTCTATAATTACCAGATATCACACCCATTACAGTCACCTTTACTCAATGGTTAAAGCAAATCCTGTCCGAATAGGCAGCTGAACCTACGCCTCGTGGCCTACTAACCTACAAAAATACCCTATCACTTTTTCTCTTTCGTTGAGCAGTAATTATTTTATTTTCTCTTCTCCTACTAATTCCCTCAACAATCTGTCTTTCGGCGTCCGTACAGTGAAGTCATCCGCCGTCTCGGCGCCATTGTAATCATTGAACTGGTGTAGAGATGTTTTTGATCCATCATTTCTTCGGCCATTGGACACGTCCTTTATCGGCGTTATTCCAGCTTCGCAACGTACCTACACGGAGGATGCAGACTCAGGCAAGCGGAGCAGACGGATTGTGTGTGTGTGTGTGTGTGTGTGTGTGTGTGTGTGTGTAGGAGGGGGGGAGGGGAAGGGGGCGTGCGGGCGCGGGCGTGCGCGTGCTCGTCGCAGGGTGTGATATACGGCCCTGTGTGTCACCGGCACGAGCCACCTGTCACCACTTAGTGATAACGCTCTTCTGTCGCAACGGAGCGGCAGAGGCTGTGTGACCTCCAACTTACCACGGCGTCTGGCAGGCAGGCACAAGTTAGCGGAAACTCTCCAATCGCTCTAGGTGATTTTCGATATACTTATAGAATACCTAAATTCGCCCTAGTGAGCGGCAGTGTCATAAAAAAATATAACTACGAGGGGTGTGCAATAAGTAATGCAAAACATTTTTTTCTGAACTCAGGTTGGTTTTATTATGTATTCCAATACACCATGTTTTTCGCCATTCTTTTGGCTGCAGAAACCTAGTTTTGAACGTAATCTCCGTTCAATGCGACGACATACGCGACCTTACTGGAAGGGCCAATATACCTGCATGGTAGAACTCCACTGGTCGACGTCGGAGCCAACGTCTTGCTACATCAATAACCTCCCCATCATCCTCGTACTGCTTCCCGCGAAGTGGATCCTTCTTTGGACGAAACAGATGGAAGTCGGAAGTGCGAGATCTGGCCTGTAAGGCGAATGAGGAAGAATAGTCCAACAAAGTTTTGTAAGTTCCTCTCGGGTGCGCAGATTTGTGTGCAGCCTTGCATTGTCATGGAGAAGTAGTAATTCGTTTGCATTTTTATGGAGACGAACACGCTGAAATCGTTTCTTCACTTTCCTGAGGGTAGGAGAGTATATTTCCGAGTTGACAGTTGCACCATGAGGGAGGACATCAAACAGAATAATCTCGTCAGATCCCAGAGGACCGTTGTCTTGGCCTTTACCGGCTGATTGTGCGGCTTTGAACTTTTTCTTCGGATGCGAAGTGCTGTGGTGTCACTCCGTGGATTGCCGTTTCGTTTCCGCATTGAACTGATAGGTTTCATCGCCCGTGATGATGTTTGACAAAAAACTGTCACGATCAGCCATGTAACGCCGGCCAGGGTGGCCGAGCGGTTCTAGGCGCTACAGTCTGGAACCGCGCGACCGCTACCGTCGCAGGTTCCAATCCTGCCTTGGGCATGGATGTGTGTGACGTCCTTAGGTTAGTTAGGTTTAAGTAGTTCTAAGTTCTAGGGGACTAATGACCTCAGAAGTTGAGTCCCATAGTGCTCAGAGCCACAGCCAGGTAACGCGCAAGCAATTCCGCACAGATGGTCCTTCGTTGGTCTTTAGGAACCGAGTGGGCATAACTTTGAGTACCCCAACTTGTGGACGAGTGTGTCAGGACTACCATCTGTGATGTCCAGGTGTGCAGCGATGTGTTCGACTGTACGAGTAATCCGTTCGTCACCTCGAATGAGAGTGCCCTCAAGTTTCAACATTACAGGAGTCACAGCTGTGTGCGGCAGGCTGACACACGGAAGATCGGACAGATTTCCGTGACCTTACTGCGATGATGACAGACGACTCACCCAACGACTCACCGTGCTTTTGTTCACTGCCAGATCTGCGTATACATTCTGCAAGCACCTGCGATGCTTTGGTTTTCCGCCAAAAGAAACTCACTGACGGCTCTCTGTTTGGAACGACCTCCGTTACAGACGTCATTTTGAAGGCTACGTACTGACCTGCCACCTGTCAGAACTTTATGAAACTACGGGGGCTCAAGCGGGAATGTTTCACGATATCCCACAACAGACTATGAACTTTTTCAACCAAAATTAGCCGAGAAAAAAAAGTTTCATTGCGTAATGAACGCTCATTGTGCTTTAAAAAAAATATTTTTGATCTCGGTTTAGGACATGAGGCTTACTTACTAAGGGTAGTAGTTAAGTTTTTATCAACACATCGAAAAATAAAGAGAAGTAATTATTTGTTTTAAGTTCGTAGGCACATAGAGCCAGCGTCGATGTAAATGAAATTATTTTGGGTATCAGAACGCACCTAAACCCACAAAACACCTAATAAACTAAAATGCCGACGTTTCGATCATCTTTCCAGTGGGCTTTTTTTCAGGGCGACTGAGACTATGGAAATAATTAAATGCTCCAACAGCTTGAACAGAAAGTTTGGCTACAAGGTACCCAGGACCTGACTGCCAGCGATCGCAATCCATGTGTCAGCCAGGCAGCAACACATGACTCAGGGTTCAACAGTATAGACAAGCGGCAACAAGAGAACTGCCTTGCAGCATTAACGTCTCGCTGCAGGACAACGTTACCCCTGACTGCAAGCTGCCTATTCACATGCCAGAGTAGCACAGGCAACAGCCTACCGTATAGTCAGCCCTCAATGGCAATCATTACTTCTAATTGTCCAGCGGCATCTCAGAAAGTAACGTCAGTAGCTACCTAACGACCGAAATAAGAAGTATATAGGGAAAGACCACATCCGAATCCAGTAGTTGGTCTCTCTGAAGACGGCCATTGTAAAGACGTTCGAAACGACGGCGCTTAGTTGTTTTAGTATTTCATAATGAGGCGATCTAATACCTGAAATATTTTTATTCAAATTATTTATTAGCAGATACAAGTTTGCAGTCCTGGTGAAAATTGAAAATTCCGTGTCACTATACCGTAGCGCTCCGCTCGAAAATCCAAAACAAAATAACGAAGTTCGTTGATAAAGTAGAGGTAGTCTGCGTGAGGACGAAGTCACATTTCTTCCGAGAGTCCAAGTGAAGTTCCCTCAACATCCGTGTGACGCTTTCGTGTGGTGTATAACGACTTGTTATGATCTTAACAGCACTTGTCTGAATTTGACGTCTGCTGTTATGCACGTTTGACAGCAGTCTTAATGCTGGAGCAATACTCCAAAACTGGTGGCACTACCGACTTGCACGATATTTCTTTCAGAAATGCCCCGCTTTTTAGCAGATCTCTCCCAAAATACGGAATTTATCAACGTTTAACTATTGTTGCCATTCATTCCACCAAACAGGATGTTGTGGATTGACAAGAGAGCCAACCCGATATGAGAGGAAGCCGAAAGGCACGCGTTTTAGCTCACGCAGGCTGGCGTGAGGTCTGGAACAGGACAAGGAAATTAGACTAGCAAAAAAGGACGTAGCTGTGGAATAGTTAACTTTAATCCATAAATGGTGAACATCGCTCTTGACGGTACATGTTTCACAGCATCACTAGTAACTGGTAATGGCGCCTTGCTAGGTCGTAGCAAATGACGTAGCTGAAGGCTATGCTAACTATCGTCTCGGCAAATGAGAGCGTATTTTGTCAGTGAACCATCGCTAGCAAAGTCGGCTGTACAACTGGGACGAGTGCTAGGAAGTCTCTCTAGACCTGCCGTGTGGCGGCGCTCGGTCTGCAATCACTGATAGTGGCGACACGCGGGTCCGACGTATACTAACAGACCGCGGCCGATTTAAAGGCTACCACCTAGCAAATGTGGTGTCTGGCGGTGACACCACACAGGAATTCTGTCAAAATTGTTCTGTAGTTTCTTAGGTCACCCAATGGCAATGTTTCCTTGTAGACACCAATATTGTCAGATGGTGTTGCCGACTCATCTAGCTCTTATGTGTCGGCGAATCATCGCGTGCGAAAGTGTCGTATGGGCTATGGATAGGTTCGAAAGATGTATGTGGGTTTGAAACTACGAGGGTGGCTTGAAAACTTCTCGGAATGACCTCGACAGGTCAGCGCTAGCGCAACGAATTGTTCACGTGATATTCATTGGACTGTTGCCTGTAAACAAGTGCCACGTCAGTGCTCTTCGAAGAGAGCTGTGGCGATGATGTGATTCTGTTGTTCCCGCGTAGACATTTGCGAAAATGGAAAAATCGAGATTCGAGCAGTGATTAAGTACTTCGTAAAGAAAGGTATAAAAGCAAAGGAAATTCATGCTGATTTCCAGAATACACTGGCGGACTCTGCTCCTTCATATTCAACTGTTGCCAAGTGGGCAAATGGATTTAAATTTGGTCGGGAGAGCTTAGATGATTCGCACAGTGGTCGGCCAAGGTGTGTCACCAGTTCAGAGATCTTTGCAAAAGTGCACAAGATGGTCATGGAGGATGGCCGACTGAAAGTGCGTGAAATTGCTTACGATTGCCAGATGTCATCTGAAAGGGTATCTCACATCTTAACAGAAGAATTAGAAATGAAAAAGTTATCAGCAAGATGTGTGCCGCGACTCTTGACGCTCGCCCGCACACATGTACCGTCGCCATGGCAAAATTACACGAACTATGTTATGACTTGTTGCCACACCCGCCTTATTCACTTGACATGGCTCCGTCAGACTTCCATCTGTTACCAAAACTGAAAATTTTTCTTGTTGCACGAAGATTCACTTCAAATGAAGAGTTGATAGCCGGAGTTCACAACTATTTTGCAGGTCTGGAGGAAACTAATTTTCGTGATGGGATCAAGGCATTCGAACATCGTTGGACCAAGTGCATTAATCTACAAGGAGACTACATTGAAAAATAAAAAAGTTTCAGTGATGTAAGTACTTTTTTTTTCAATTCCGTTCCGAGCACTTTTCAAACAACCCTCGTATATGAGAAGCATCGTTTCAAAAAATACTAAATACAGCCGAGGTAAAATTAAGTTTACTGCGTTTTCACCCCAATTGTGGCATGCTCTTCAATGCTGTTGTTTCAGGGCGCTTCATTTCAAATTCTTTCCTGTCGTAATTTTGCGCTGAAAAACATGTACACCACGGCCGACGATTCGAAACATACTATGTTAAGACATGTTCCCCAGATTGCGTTATTTTCCCAATCTTTTATTGGCTGTTCCCGCTGTTTTCATCCTGTAGCTCACAGTGTGGTGTTGATTGTACGACTGAGCAAAGTCGATTACCACGGAGGGCTGTTTACCCGTTGGAGATCAATCGAAAGGAAGTAGAATAAGAATTAGAGCTGTGAAAACTAAAAGAGAGCGCGTAAATGAAGCTCAGTAACAACACCTGATGTATTTTATGAATGATCATTTTCAGTGAAAATTGTAATGTCGGTGCATTGATGTATTACTCTTCTGCGGAAGGTGGTATAAGTGCATGCTTTTACACTTTGACCGAGCTTCACTATCTGTGGTAATGATGTGAGGAAACGTATTTCGTCTTAGGTACTTCAAACGAGATCCACATTTAAATAGCTTTTAGCTACCTTGTAATCACAAAGAATGCAGATTCAAGGGTGGAAGAATCCCAGTATTTTACATGGATAAAGCAAAAAATAAAGTTCACAGCATACTGAAGACAATGAAAGAAAATCGTAGACTCCCAAACCACGAAGAACTGGAAAGCATTATGCAGGAGAGTGCCATCGAAATTCCAATGTTGTGTCGTGTGAGGTAGGTTAGAGTGTTTTTTTATAATACTGGCACTAACTCCATAAAAACTCAGATTTATCAGGCTTTGGGAGCTGTGAAATTTCTAGGCAAAGAATGGTTTGTAAGAGACTAAAAGATGCTTGCCAAGAATTTTAAGATACTGGATGGGATTAAAGAAATGAAGAGAGTTATTCTGAAGAAAGTTGGGCAGTATAACGTCAGAGTAAAGACAGAACTGACTTACAGGTTCGACGACTCCTCAAAGCGATACGCAACGCTTCGGAAACCAGAATTGGCCAGGTGCGTGAACCTCCCGTAATAGATACACCGAGGGTACTACTTGACACTAAGAAACGAAGTGGATAGCCTGTTGAAAACAAGAGGCTGATAGTTCGCAGTTTTATTTTTCGGCACGAAACATCGATGCGTGATCTGCTGAAACTGGTAGGCCGACTCATGAGGACGATGACAGAGACTGTTTGCACGAGGAAGAGGGACTAAGCGCAAGACTTTAACACATCGATCACTATCAGCAACATGTCAACTTTTTTCCTTACGTGATGGGCTACGTCCAACAATAAAAGTAATAAAAATCTAAATGAACTTTTCAAATTCTATTATGTGAAAACATGTTTGGATCAAAATGTATTTTGTTCAAAATGTATTAAGCGCAATTTAAAAATTAAAATGGTGCTTTCATGCATTGATAGAAAAATTCCGACATGGTTAATTTCGGAACATAATCTAAATACCTAGGTCCTACTGTCGAGAAATTTGAACTATTTCATTTGATTGTTAAGTGAAACGTTTTTTTCGCTTCCAGTAAAATTAGGTTGCGTGCACGTAATACGATTTTAAAATATGCTCCACAAATGAGACGACTTAAACGCATTGTCTTGTGAGAGCAATAGTAGCTACGTGATACGATTATTTTACAAAGCAATGGTACCAACCTAAGTAATACGAATAGAATAAAATGTGTAACACGAATTGAAGGGAAGAATTTTATCCGTTCTCACACTTGGCACCAATTTCCTTTCTCCCATTGTCTTCATGATGGTTGTCAAGATTCTGCAGATGTCCATTCCGATACTCTTCCGCTTGTGCGCTAATAACAGACCTGCCAAGTTCATTCACTTCGGACAGTAACAATGAATTGACTTGATAGGAATAAAAAACGAGTTCTGGCGAAGAATGCAGTCCCGCTTAGCGTGCTTACTTCACGGAAACAAATATACACACGCTGTACATGACTCATTTTAACCGGGATAGTCTTCTTGACGGGAGATTGTGGCGCACTTGTCTTAATGTCCATATCTCATATGTAATGACTCCTCCAAAGGAGGATGTCGAGAGGTGGTAAAAAATGACCAAGACACACGTCTGCTTCGTATGAATACGGACTCTCGCAAGAGCTACAAAGATCTGTACTTGCATAGAAAAAATAACTACAATTTATCTTCAACATAAATCAAGTTCATACGAAAATGCAGTTCTTCAGGAAAATATTCTGTGCTTTGCACTCCTTCCTTTCCATTTATTACCACATACTATCCACATTAATACATTCGTAAATAACCAGTCGTTTCCACGTGTCATATGTCCTCTAAAGTAAAACAAGTTGCTAGAGGAAGACTTAAATAGAAGGGAACCTGCTTTTCGCAGCATTATGCTCACAATTTCTTGCCTTCATGGCAGCTAGCTTCTGGAAAATATTCATTTTCTGTATTATGTTCGTTGTCATAAGTCGTACTTGCTAGCTAACACAGGCTGTGATTATCGTGTGGTTGCGCGCTGCGGAATAGCCACGTAAGACGTGTGAATTTCGCCAGCTGACGTCATTTCGAGTGAACGACGCCTAGTCGCAAAGGTCGCTGAAGCTGCACTTGCTAGGCAACGCATACTAAGTTCCCAAATAGTTTTAATGCAGAAAGCGTGGTGGACCAGTATCTTTACAACTCTCCGAAAATCTGTAAGCTCAAACTGTACAAATCTGCCCACGCCAAGCAAGCTGATGTCAGACTGCACGAAACGTGCAAACAATTCACCGCCTATTTCAAAAACCTACTCCTGTTGGTAAGCCCCATCTCCTGACTGCAGTCGCTTCACCAACAATTCGACGGGAGACAATTGCCTACAAATAGAGATCGAAGTCCTCCACATCGGTACAACACCCACTCTAGGACACTCGACAGGCTATCCCGAGGCTGAAATCGAGAGAGGGCTTCCTCAGAGCAACCGAGGTCTAAAAGTTCAGCCTAACGTGGGGTGGTCAAATGATAAAGATCACTGGAGGGAGCCATCCAAAGAACAAGTTCCAGGCCACCTCGAAAACGGGGCATTTGGAAATCCATCAACAGACTTTGGCCCAGAACGGAAAAGATGCAAGAAGAAAAATGCGGATGCTTAGTGTGGTGTCACCGCCAGACACCACACTTGCTAGGTGGTAGCTTTTAAATCGGCCGCGGTCCATTAGTATACGTCGGACCCGCGTGTCGCCACTATCAGTGATTGCTGACCGAGCGCCACCACACGGCAGGTCTAGAGAGACTTACTAGCACTCGCCCCAGTTGTACGGACGACTTAGCTAGCGATGCAACACTGACGAAGCCTCGCTTATTTGCAGAGAAGATAGATAGAATAGCCGTCAGCCAAGTCAATGGCTACGACCTAGCAAGGCGCCATCACCAAGTTATATTGAAATGATAATACTGTATCAACAAGACCAATGTTCCCCAATTGTGGATTAAAGTTAAGTATTCCAGCAGCTACGTACTTTTCTTTATAGCATTCATTACGTATCCTGTTTCAGACCTCACGCCATCCTGCGTGAGCTTATAACGTGCATTTCGGCTTCCTCAAGCAACACGGTGTTGGCACTTCTGCCGACACATCACTTAGTACCTTGTGACCACGGTTGTGGTGAGGTCCAGAAAACCCAGTAGGCATGTTCCTGTCCTGTTTACCCCACTTAATGTCAGCAAATCCTAATGCAAATGACGGCGCCCCGTTCTGAACTGAACTCTCGTAACTAATAAACTCTCTTTTGTAATACATAATTTTTTATATGTAATTTGCGCTATGTTTTCCAGTTTTTAACCCGGTATTTATGAAACGAATAAAGTTACCATGGCCGTCATTGCGCGATTTGTATATATTCTTGAAATATAAGTTCTAGAAGTGACTTCGGGATTGAGCGTCTTTCATTCAGGTTTTCGGGGTGCACGTGCGTCATATTCGCTCCGACTAGACAGTCCTGTGATGATTGGCACAGCATATTTTGTACATAACGCAGAATCTTAGAACTTTGCAGATATGTTCTGTAAACTGTAATGTGGAAGCAATGTAGTTTGTTAACGGCCAGATTTGATACAGAAATAGCCATTTTGAACTCATTTTTAGAGCACAAAACGCTCCAGAACGAATAATTCTCTCTGCAGAAGTGTGCACAATATTGTGAAACCTCCTAACAAACAAAAATTGTTTGAATAAATCATTTTGGTTATTGGCTGGAGGTACCCTGAAGAGGACCGCTGTAAAGTAGTTCGGAACGTCGGCATTTTAGTTGTTTCGGTATTTTGTAATGACGCAACCCAATATTCAAAATGACTTTATTGATATTGACACTGGCTGTGAAAGGCTACGAACTTGATTAAAATTGAGTTCCGAACAGATGAGTCGTCCAGCTCCGAGACAGTTTTAATCTGTCAGGACTGTCTGTATTACACCAGACTGCTAACCGTAGCAAATTGCGATTCAGACAATAGATGTAATAGCAGTGCCACCAACTTTGCAAAAAAATGTTGTGCCAGTTGTATCTTTACTTTCCGTATTGTGGTGGTAAAAGTCTACTGAGAGACCGCAGATGTCCCCCTCTTCACATGCCACAGGAATTTGCTGGCTCGGCTGTAGTAAGCGTCTTCTTCTACTGCTGCTGGGAAAGCATTGCTTCGGAGGCTCATGATCAACACGTGAAGTGACTTTACAGCCAGAGGAAAATGAGTTCCGTAACTAGTCATGATCTGAGATTGTTTAATAGTAAATAAAATACTTATTTGTTCCCCGCTGTTCTTCGTATTCCCCGCCGTAACACACGGTTGCAAATGGATTGTGTTATTCGTGCGAATAGTGATGGCTTTAAACAAGTCTTCCGCAGCGGTGAGGCAGCTCAGGTTGTTGTCCCAAAGGTGATCGGTTCAGTTCTCTGGTGTCAAATTATTCTCTTAGGGCTAAAAAATATTATTTCTGTCCCTAATAATTAGTAACGTCGTTGCGAACCTTGGTGACTGTTTCCAAACGCTGAGGCAAGGAAGTATACGAGGTACTGGATGTAAGACACATCAGCGTTACAGGCACCACAATCGTAAACCATGTTCTACATGAGTAACGTTGAGGCAGAAATGTAATTTTTCTTACGATATAACATGTGACAACGCAGGCTCTCTCGGCGATTTTTTTTTTTTTTTTTTTTTTTGTGTGTGTTAGCAACACCGTGTTACGAGTGGAGGCCGAAATGCACCCGTTTTAGCTCACGCAGGCTGGCGTGAGGAGGGAAGAACTATACTGACGTGAGGTCTGGAACATGACAAGTAATGAGACTTCAGAAAGCGGACGTAATTAGTTTGATAGTTAACTTTAATCCATTAATGATGAAAGTCGCTCTTGACGGTACATGATTCACAATATTATCCGTTCAGAATACATTCTTGAAGATAGTAATTATAGTAACCTGAATATGGCGCCTTGCTAGGTCGTAGAAAATGACGTAGCTGAAGGCTATGCTAAACTGTCGTCTCTGCAAATGAGAGCGTATGTAGACAGTGAACCATCGCTAGCAAAGTCGGCTGTACAACTGAGGCGAGTGCTAGGGAGTCTCTGTAGACTAGACCTGCCGTGTGGCGGCGCTCGGTCTGTAATCACTGATAGTGGCGACACGCGGGTCCGACGTATACTAACGGACCGCGGCCGATTTAAAGGCTACCACCTAGCAAGTGTGGTGTCTGGCGGTGACACCACAAATTTCATTGATGAAATCTTCTCACGTTATCAGCCGAGTCGCCGTCGTGTGTTGTCGCAACGTTTCGACGAGTTTTCCACACTTTATCTTCTGGCGAAGTCTTCGCCCGAAGATGGCTTATTAAGAAACTCATCGTAAAACTGCAACACCACGGCACTACCACTCGGCTGATAAGGCGAGAAGATTTCGCCGACGATGTATTCCAGTCTCCCAGGGTCCGTCGTTGGTGACACCTCATGGCGTGTATTCGAACAATTTTATGTATTAAAGCAGTGGTTTTCAAAGTTTTTGATCTGAATGTAAACACCCGCGGCTCCTTTCGCAGACGACTTCTGACTCGAGGTATGCCACCAATAATCTCAAGTTTCTAAAAAAATGAATAAGAGTACTTATTTCTTTACTGACTATTGACAACACATTTGAATCAACTTGAAATGTTATTACATCTTATTACTGCAAAGAAATCAATGGGAAGGATGGGCTTGCTTCTGCAACACCAGTTCTTAAAATCTCGGGACAAGATCGGAAGCTGCGACTCGCATCTAATTCTCCACATTCATTCGCTATCTGAATTTCGTGTTGACAACTGTCAGTGCTGAAAAGGCTGCCTCACAGAAGTAGGATGTTTGCAAAATGTGTCAAAATTAGTAGGACCCTTTTGTCTACTTGCGGATGCAAGCTAAACTAACCTTCATACTGACTGTTACTGAATGAACATGCCCTAAATAAACTGGGGAGGGAGACACATCGCTCTCTACAAAATAGACAACACATCTGCATGTCATAAGTAAATTCCATAATGTGACATCCTCGTAATCCACCAGATTATAATGATACTACTATTAAAGTGCGTAGTGGTGGTTTCAGAAAGAACATTGTAGTAATAAATCGATGAATCTTTTTTTATGTATTAATCTAATAAGTCAAAATCCTTGACGAACACTCCATTATGCACAAATTACTTACAGCTATCCAGTCATCAACATAAACCGCTTCATGTCAGTGCTTCTCTGTAAGGACAACATTTTCCAGAAAGATGATCAGTCCTGGGACCGAATTTCGTCCTTTTTGCGCGGATACTGCTCAATCATAGTCATTGTGTATGCGACTTTACGAGTTTCGTGTATGTTAATAAACCCGTGTACATGTTAGAAACGTTTGCGGTAAGATGCCTTTGGCCTATTATAAACTACAGAATTGAATTTTTGCCTCTACCATTCTTCTCTGGGACTGCTTGTTCCAGAGTGTGATACCTGGATATCTAGCTTGACGCCAGACTTTGTGGTGGTCGCACATTGTCTTTCTTTCGCGTTTACCTTGTGACCTGGATGGGGATGGTAGGCGGGGAGGGGGGGGGGGGGGGGGAAGGTCTGGTTCTGAATCCCGGCACGTCTTCTTGAAACGAAACACACTTCTACAATCCACTGCTTGCCAAACCGATCCCGGGAGAAACGCACAACTATCTCTTCTATTGGCTCAGGCTAATAAGCAGTACAAGAGCCGGTCGACCAAGTGTTTTGGTAGCTACTTCCGTGGATGAATTACATTTTCTTAAGAGTTCTCCCAGTAGATCTCAACCTGGCTTCTGATTCTCCTATCATTAGTTTTATGTGGGTATAACACTTACATTAGCTGCGAATGGTTAAGCCAGAATATTTTACGGTAGTTACTGTCTCCAATGGTCGGCAGCAGTGTAACCGAAAAGTGGTGGATCTCTTCAAATACTTATGTGCAACACGTTGCATTTATTTTCACTCAGGGTCAAATGCTAGTCCATGCACCACCCGTTGATCCTCTGCACATCTTCCTTCATTTCACTACGGTTCTCTGGCACGGCAACCTCCCTTCAGACAATAGCATCATCCACGAATAGTCTCCCGTATTCTCAAACCGTATCCCTAGATCAATAATATAGGAGTGTTATAGGTACAAACGAAACGGGCGAGTATTGGATGGACAGTGAAACAAGCAAATAATCCTAATAAATACAGGTCCAGGAACCAGTGGTCTCCACAGTATGACGTATTACGACTGAGTAAGTGAACATCCAATAAAGTCCCAGAGGATTCAAAATGCAGACATGCAATTAAGGACAAACACGATCAAATTTCCGTACCATCGTTCTGGTGAAGGCAGGCTTCAGCACATCTCTCATTGGCGCTCGTTCAGACATTCTAGGCGTGTTCAAAATCCCCTGGAAAACACTGAAAGTGCGTTACCGCTGTTCATTGACAGTATCAACGGGGCTGGAATACCCCAAAGTTATTAAATATCCCACACAAAAAATTAGACGGGTTTATAGTATTGGCGAGCCACGACCGATGCGCTTGTGGAACATTCCTGCTGCATATTCTGGAACGGCCACATGAAAGTCTGCACGTGTACCATCATACATGTACCACAGACACATCCTTTCACCTCAAGGTGCAAGGGGTGGACAAGAATATGGGAACACCACAAACACAACACATTACCATGCCTAATACGGTATGGAAGAACCGTTGGCGTTCAAAAGTTTCCAGTCGTCTGGGAAGGGATAAATACAGGTCCTGTGTGGTTTTCTAGGGAATCTTATACCATTCTTTGTGAAAATCTTTGTCAAATTCAGGTAACCTTCCCTCCAAAGTAGACCATTAAGGCTCAATCACATAAGCTTAAATACTTTCAACGTACATGAGATTTTGACAGAAGATTCGAACATGCGGAATGTTTGTGCCAAAATGATGCCAAAAAACCTCAGAACTGAGCAGAACAACAATCTAAGATCTTCTTGAGAGGATTGCTAATGACCACCAATGATTTACACCCTTGATCACAGGTGATGAAACCCGACTTTTGAGTGCGATCCGTAGACGGCGAAGTGAGGAATGGCACCCTGGGACACCTCCTCGACCGAAAAAAGCTCGAATTAGCAAATCAAAGATCAAAACAACGCTGATTTGTTTCTTTGACAGTAAGGGTATCGTGAATAAGAAATTTTTTCCTCCAGGACGAACTGTCAACTAAATGTTTTACGAAGATGTTTTTGAAAGGCTCATGAAAAGGGTGAATTCAATGAGACAGACCAGTAGATGCTGCATCATGACAACGCCCTCATGTCACACGGCCACTTCCACCACGGAATTTTTGACCTCAAAAGGCATTCTGTTATTGCACATCCCCCTTTTCACCTGATATGAGTCCTTGTGACTTTTTTTCTGTTTCCAAAATTGAAAACTGTCATAAAAGGATGCAATTTTGGTACTCTGGAAAACATTCATAAGAACTGACTGATTTGTTAAAGGCCTTACTAGTTGAACTTATTCAGCGCTGCTACCAAAGCTGGGAACAACGACTCCGCCGGTGTGCAGCTTCAGAAGGAAACTACTTTGAAGGAGACAATGTTGTTTGAAAAAAATAAAAGCTTTGGTAGATAATACATGAGTCTTATTACTTTTCTCAATCACCCCGTATAGAAGTCGAACACCGTATATTAACCCCAAATAATAGCGGCCCTGTAACGCTCCATTTGAGTACTCCAGAAATTAGTTTTACATTTCCCAGTTTTGTAGAAGCAGAGAGCCAAATACCAGCCGAACTGGCAACTTCTCGCCCACCGTCGAAGGAGCAGAGAATCACACGGCGCTCACTCGTGGCTCTCGGTGTTAGCGTATGCTCGCGGGGACGCCCTGTGTGTTGATATTCGGAGGACGCTCGGTGGGATTCCCTCACGCACCGGGCAGCAGCGGGAGCACAGCGAGTATGCTGGCTGGGCCCTCTGAAGCCCCGCGCGGCCCACACGTGTCACTCTGGCAGGTAATCGGTGAGCGACCCGCCGTTCGTGGTTTTGTATGCACCACTGCAGCGGCTTCCGCGACGCGCGTGGTTCCTGTCACCCGAAAGAGTGCAAGGCCGACGGGTCTTTCGGCTAATGCTTCTTGCTGAGTCAGTTGCGTAACCCTAGATAAAGATGTTTCCCAGTGATAATTGACGCGAGTTTGCAGCACCGTGTGTTGATTTTCGGAGTCGCTGCTTTCTGTAGTTGCACGTTTGTTGTGGCGGTAGTAGCACAGTTCTGTTTCCCGTCGGCAGTTAGTAAGAAATAAATTCCCTCGTAGTAGCTTGCTTGAGTGACAGGTGTCAACCGCGCGTCTATATAGGGTGAGGCCAGGAGAGGAGGACCACTGGGTAAGGCGGACTAGTGACGTATTTCACAAATGAGCCACTAGAGTGCAGCTCACGATACTTGTAGGGAAGCTCTATTGTGAACAAACGTGGTGCAACAGTGTTGCTGTTATTTCCGTGTTAGTTCTGGAGAAACGGTTACACTGTCTTTTCTGGTAAGCCGAAAAGTTTTGTCGTGTTGTTACATAACTTAATACTTAAGTTTAGTTTGCATAATATTGATACAGCTTCTTACTGCGAGCTTGAAATCTATAGGCATGAAGCTAACCCAAAATGGCCACAGAGTTGGCTACCTGCAGATAGAAGTCAGGGTGGTCCATCTGTCCCGGACGGTCGGGAGAGATGGACCACAATTAAATTTAGCTTCACGGAATGTGGAATAATCCCACTGATTATGGCCGCAGTCACAGACTCTCCTTATTCGTGAGAAGCTACGTTTGTTCCAACAAATGGAAGAGCAGAATCTCACACGGGCCAACTAACAACTTCAAAATTCATCAAAGAGCAGATTTATCTGCACAAATCAGATTCCTCCACTGACACACCTTCGGACACCACTCGTACTGAACCTAAAACTTCCAAAATTACCAATTCAAAACAGGCTACTCCTAAGTCAACACCGACAAAACGTTTGGAAAAAATATCACCTGTTCCTTCTATTGGTATATGCATGAATTTTAAGAGGAAGGCAGCAACAGTATCCAAAGCGCTGAACTCGGCTGGAAATAGTGAAACTGTAAAGAAGAAGAGGGATGAAAAAAAGGAAACATAAAAAAGGCACAACATATATCACCGAAGGAAAATATTGGTAAAGAGAAAAATAGACCGTAGAAGCTAAAAAAGAAAAATACTGCAAATAACCCACCGTGTTCATCACATGCTGAAAGCTACAACACTCATGGCATTGTAGAAGATTACGAAAGCAACATTGATGAATGCTATGAAGATGATTGTGTTGGGTGTCGTGAAATCTACTCCGTAACTAATAAAAAAGGACGATTGCATTCTGAATGTTTCCTGTTCACGATGGCCACGTGAGTGTTGTTCAACATTTGGTAATAAGTGCAGCTGCTGTTGTGAGGGAAAGTTAGGCTAAAACTTGCACAGACCAGTAACCCATTAGTAAAGCCAATGTTCAATCAAGACTTATAATAAGCTGATAGAATTGTTTTATACTAAAATGTTTAATAGTATAATTCTGTATTCATTACAAATAAAAATATGTAATTTTAATTGACTCTTTTCTTCATGTATAGCCATTTTATATGGTTCTCCCAGTACACTGGTCCATCTCGCCCATACACTCATAGGAGTGTATGGGTGAGATGGGCCACTCACGTATATTTTTATTTTATCACGTTTTGTATTTTCAGTGGCAGTCCCTCAGCGATGTGTTGTACTTAAATTTTTGACTTTGTACACGAACATGCTGCCATAAGTCAAAGGTGTGAAAAACACAAATTTTGTACTGAAGAAGAAAGTGGTCAATCTACACTCCTGGAAATTGAAATAAGAACACCGTGAATTCATTGTCCCAGGAAGGGGAAACTTTATTGACACATTCCTGGGGTCAGATACATCACATGATCACACTGACAGAACCACAGGCACATAGACACAGGCAACAGAGCATGCACAATGTCGGCTTTAGTACAGTGTATATCCACCTTTCGCAGCAATGCAGGCTGCTATTCTCCCATGGAGACGATCGTAGAGATGCTGGATGTAGTCCTGTGGAACGGCTTGCCATGCCATTTCCACCTGGCGCCTCAGTTGGACCAGCGTTCGTGCTGGACGTGCAGACCGCGTGAGACGACGCTTCATCCAGTCCCAAACATGCTCAATGGGGGACAGATCCGGAGATCTTGCTGGCCAGGGTTCGATGACGGTTTGGATGTACCGTGCACTATTCAGTGTCCCCTCGACGATCACCAGTGGTGTACGGCCAGTGTAGAAGATCGCTCCCCACACCATGATGCCGGGTGTTGGCCCTGTGTGCCTCGGTCGTATGCAGTCCTGATGTGGCGCTCACCTGCACGGTGCCAAACACGCATACGACCATCATTGGCACCAAGGCAGAAGCGACTCTCATCGCTGAAGACGACACGTCTCCATTCGTCCCTCCATTCACGCCTGTCGCGACACCACTGGAGGCGGGCTGCAAGATGTTGGGGCGTGAGCGGAAGACGGTCTAACGGTGTGCGGGACCGTAGCCCAGCTTCATGGAGACGGTTGCGAATGGTCCTCGCCGATACCCCAGGAGCAACAGTGTCCCTAATTTGCTGGGAAGTGGCGGTGCGGTCCCCTTCGGCACTGCGTAGGATCCTACGGTCTTGGCGTGCATCCGTGCGTCGCTGCGGTCCGGTCCCAGGTCGACGGGCACGTGCACCTTCCGCCGACCACTGGCGACAACATCGATGTACTGTGGAGACCTCACGCCCCACGTGTTGAGCAATTCGGCGGTACGTCCACCCGGCCTCCCGCATGCCCACTATACGCCCTCGCTCAAAGTCCGTCAACTGCACATACGGTTCACGTCCACGCTGTCGCGGCATGCTACCAGTGTTAAAGACTGCGATGGAGCTCCGTATGCCACGGCAAACTGGCTGACACTGACGGCGGCGGTGCACAAATGCTGCGCAGCTAGCGCCATTCGACGGCCAACACCGCGGTTCCTGGTGTGTCCGCTGTGCCGTGCGTGTGATCATTGCTTGTACAGCCCTCTCGCAGTGTCCGGAGCAAGTATGGTGGGTCTGACACACCGGTGTCAATGTGTTCTTTTTTCCATTTCCAGGAGTGTATTACGGATTCACTCTACGTAAAAAGTAAATGTCGAAACACCAGAAGATGGAGACGACAAAATATACGAATATTTTTCTGCTGTGACTTGAGGAGCAAGAGGAGGAGGAGTCAGACTTGGGTTCTGATCAGAGTGATCAATGAATCAGTAACGTAATTGCAGGCGATCATACCAGTAAGTCAAACAGAACAAATTCATCATCTGAATTTTATTATGGAAGGAGCGAGAAATAAGATGGAACACAAGAATGTTTCGACAAAATGTCCGTTCTCCCGCAAGTAACATAATCATCCTTCTTTCTGAAAGCAAAGGCAGGACTCGTTCCGTGACGACTCCGATAGCATTCAATTTCTACCTTGAAGACGACATAATGCGAATTATTGTTTCCACTACTGACGAATGCATTGAAATCATCCGTTCAACATTTACCAGAGAAAGGAAGAGATTCAAGATTGATAGATAGCATAGAAGTAATATCTTTCAACGGTATCCTTTATGTCATTGGTACGATTCTTTGTGCAAGAGAATGAATTTCTAGCAGTTGTGGGTAACTCTAAACGTAGTATGCATTGGAATGCTGTTTTTGTACTGTGAGTGAGAATAGATTTCGTTTTCTGTACCTATGTTTGCGTTTTGATATAGTAATAACTATTAATTCTCTCTATTAGAAGATAAATTAACTCCAATCAGAGGAGTATTTGAATTTATTATTAGTAAGAGTCTTGTAATAGTGGAGTAACTGGTTCGAAATTCGCTAATAGCAACTCCTTTTCCTTACATTTATTACAGTTCTGTATTTATTACCAAGTGAAAGTTTTAACTAACAAATACCGAATAAAAATTTTCAATACGATTATATCGGTTTTTATTTACTGGTTTTATGAAAATAACATGTGATACAAACGTGAAATCCGTTATTACATGGAAAAACAGTGTTCATCAGTAACACTGTACAATAAAAGTATATAGCTTCTTATCAAATTCTGATTCATTGTGAAGACTCATATTTTTCATGCCATTAGTTATTACAAAGACGAAAATGTTTTTTTTGTTTAAAAAACTATTCAGTGTTCGCAGTTAACATCTAAATTTGTTAGTAACTGTGGAATTTAAAAAAGGTTGCTACTAGTGACTTCACGATTAAGAGACTCTTATGCTACACATTCAGCTAGCGTCCATTACGTTAATGAAAAAAATTTTATACCTGAAAGTGCTTAGAAATGTGCTAATCTGGAAAACGCCTTTGAAGTTCATTTGTATTGATCTTACTCAGTAAAGCAATTATAACGCTCAGAGTAAAGCAATGTACCTATGATATAAATGAGTAACCGATAACACCAGAAACAATTATAATTGAGGGTCCACTGCATGAAAAGCATAACTTTGTAAGAACACGTGAAAATATTCAAATGGTTCAAATGACTCTGAGCACTATGGGACTTCACAGCTACAGTCATCAGTCCCCTAGAACTCTGAACTACTTAAACCTAACTAACCTAAATACATCACACACATCCATGCTCGAGGCAGGATTCGAACCCGCGACCGTAGCAGTCGCGCGGCTCCGGACTGAAGCGCCTAGAACCGTTCGGCCACCGTGAAAATGTTACTTGTACGTTAGAAATAGGTCAATGTATTTGATTACCACCCCTCTTTAACATAGCTAAGGATCTCTCAGTTAAACGGCAGGCCTTCAATCCTGGTACACCCATTCCTAGTCGAAATAGATACTGTGCCGACAGCTTACTGGACGTGCGTGTACCATTGTTGCCTCCACTGGGTCCCATTTCAGCTTGCAGAATTCTAGGAGATGGTTCGATAATGAGTCATAAAGGAACAGGACAAAAATGACAATGTCTTGGCACCAAAAACAAGAAATTATTTACGTATGAAAATGATACTACAGTCCATCTTTGAAACCTATTATACAGAATGTACCAAAAGGTATGTTACAGGTGTGGTAGTTCGTATCTGGGTACCACGCAAGCATATTTTGCTAATAAACATATGTTCGCATACGTTTCGTTTGCGTCTCTGAAACGCGGAGCAGCACATCGGCAGTTTCGACCACAGAAACTAGCCAAGGAGGAAAGGAGGCAATGTAAACTGCAAACGCTCCGAGAACGTTGACGCGCAAGTGCCTCCGATTCGAGTCTGTTCCATACAAGGAGCAGAGGGCATTGCACTGCGAGATCTGAGTGTTTACCAGTGGTACTGCTTCATTTGTCACATGATACGTACAACACTGCACAGTCTTATGAAGATAACGTAGGGTACACTAGTGTCTTATGTTGCGTAGTTTCATACCGTAAACAGTTTTCAGTCATTCGTGAGGCAATCGGGAATGAACAATGGCGGATGTGTACACAGCTACAGAGTATGCCGACGCGCTTGTCGTTTACGGGGAAGCTAGAAAGAGGCTTGCAGCCCCCATGAACTTCAACCCAACAGGCGTCACCCAGCCCGCACCATATAAAGATTTGAGAGACGTTTAAGTGTAACGGGCAGCTCACGTGCTCGCGGTCCTCAATGTGGACGCCCGCGGACACGCCGTACACCAGTCAGCGTTTTTCAGAGCAGCCTTGTACGAGCATCCGGGCTGCAGCACACGCCATAGGCTAGAATCACTTGGCATTCTGGCTTGTTCTGCATGATGAGCACCTTCATTTCTAAAACTTCAGAAGGCTCATGTGATGACTCAGAACGACTTTCCTCGTCGTGTCAACTTCTGCCGATGGCTGCTCGAGCGAAGTAGGTAGGATCCTCATTTCCTGAAATGTATCCTGTTTTCTGATGAGTATAACTTTACCAGGGATGGCATGTTCAACGCCAAAAATAGCCATGCTTGGGCGGAAGAAATCCTCAAGAGCTGCATATCAGAGGCCACCAAGTCAGTTTGCTGTCAATTTGTGGGCAGGAGTCATTGATGATCTTGTCATAGGTCCGTACCTCATGCTATGCGTGCTGGTGATTCCAATTACCTTATATTTCTTCGAGGAGACTTACCAAGGTTGTCTTTGGAAATCCGTCTTGCGATGTGGTTCCGGCAGGATGACGCCACAGCACACGTTGACACTCGAGTGACATCTTTGGCAACAGATGGCTTGGGCGTGCAGGCCGAGCAGCCTGGCCCCTCGCTCACCGAACCTGCGACCATTGGATTTTCATTTCTTGGGGTACATGAAAACCCTGGCGTTCGTGACACCCGTGGAGTCACCACAAGATCTCGTGGCACGAATACAAGTAGCAGCTGGAGTCATTTGAGATACGCCGAGAATCTTTTTAAGGGCTCGGCAAGCCGACATCAGGCATACACGAAATGAAGCCAAGTTGGTTGCGGTGGCATTGAGCACCATCTGTATGTGAATTAAACTGGTATTTAGTAAAAGTAATGTACTGAGCGTTGTTTCCTTTACTCCTTGCCTGGCTTGTGTGGTTCAAATTGCTACGTCCTCCTCCACATTTTAGAGAAGCTAGCACGCAAATGAAGCGTTCTGTAACAAAAGTTTATTAGCACAATTCGCTCACATAGTAGCCATATACCAACCACCATGTCTTGTAATACACCTTCTGATACACTCTGTATAGACATCACTGATCAAAGTGCGTGGATGTTTTTGCTTGCCACCCGCGACATCCGTGATTTCAGTAACGGTGAAAGCTTCGTTTGACCTTTAGCCTTGCGTGTTCTTCGCTACTCCGCAGAAACCGCGTTTCGTGAGCGAAAGTACGGGGGCCTGCCTTGCCTACTGCGCTGTGTAGTCACGTCGCTGGTAGTGAGACGTCATCTGGGAATTAAGACGCACGCCGCCAGACCGCAAACAGCTGTCTCTCGCCATAACGCACAATCTGCGGTTCGTCAAGGCTATCCGTCGTTTTCTTGGTCCACTTTTTCTTCTTTCTATGTTGCTTTCGCATCAGACAAATCTGTTCCTTTTCCACTAATTTCTCTCTTTCGCTGCGTTCCAGGTTGAAGGATAGTAGACGCCGCAGCGTGAAGCAGCAACGAGTGCAGAAACGTCACATCTAGGCGCCAGCGGTGAGTACCCACCCTCCCACTTGCATACTCTTATACTCGGGCCTTGAGCCCTCCCCCAAACACACATATGCAAGTGACGGATCGCAGCGATTCGTCGTCTGGTCGCGCGATGAGTCTGTAGACCGCATGTGTGTGGCCAAATCACAGATCGCAGCAATCGATCACTGGTCACTTGGAATTCGCATGCAATCTGATGAAACGAATGCGACGAATCGGCCCTATCCGGCTACCCGGATGCAACCCTCCCTTGCCTAGTTCTTAAGCGTGGTTGTGTAGTTTTGTTTCGTTCGCTATGCCCACTTGGATAAAGGCCTTTTTACGTTACAATTTATAGATATTCAGGAAGCACAAACCAAGTGAAGCTGAAGGAATTGTCACATCAAGAAACAATACCAATACAAAAACACTTACACCATCAGATTTTTCAGTGATTACCATTTTGAAGCTTGTGCTGTAGAAGTAGAAATGCGTGGGAAAGTTACCAGTAACAGTCACAATACGCCGTACTGCAGCTGGTGATTCTGAGTTATGTATGAAACGATCAGACGCATTATAAAGTTAACTTTTAAGCACGATGAAGTTCAAGGGGCTTTCAATAAGTAATACAACACTTCTTTCCTCACTGGCTAACAGAAGACCATAAAGAGCAACGAAGCACCATCTGTGCGGAATTGTTTGCGCGTTACGACGCAGATCGTGACAATTTTTTGTCGGACATAGTCACGTGCGATGAAACATGGGTACAACACTTCGAACTGGAAACAAAACAGCAATTCAAGGACTGGCACAACACCACCTGTCCTCCGAAGAAAACGTTAAAAGACGTACCCTCGGCCGGTAAAGTCATGGCTGACGGTCTTCTGTGACTGGGAAGGGGTTATTCTGTTTGGTGTCCTCCCTCTCGGTGGAACAATCGATTCTGAAATGTATTGTGCTGCCCTCAGGAAACTGAAGAAACGACTTGAGAGTGTTCGTCACTACAACGAACTTCTCTTTGTCCACGGCAACGCAAGGCTTTATTCAAGTCTTGCGCACCCTAGAGGATCTCACAAAAGTTCATTGGACTGCTCTTCCTCATCCACCCTACAGTCCGGGTCCTCGCATCTTCCGAGTTCCACCTGTTCGGCCCTCCGCGGGAGGGCATTACTTATTGAAAGCCCCCTCCTAATATTGATCATTTAAATGTTTGGGCCATACCCACATTCTACAGTTAAACTTAAGTCCCTTTTCATTTGGTAAATTCTAATTCTTCCTCGTAAAATTTACAACAAGAGTTATAGAAACCAGCAATGCTGCCGCTGGTAACATTTCTATAGATACATCGAGATTGTGAAGCCATTGTGTCAGTATTTGTAGTTAGCTACAAGGCTAATAAATGATGTAGGAATCTTGGACTTGAAGGAGTACTGGTGAAATATACTGATAAAATGTACATAACACGCATGGCGTAAATAGAAAATGTAATGTGTTCTGTGACATAGCCTATATTCCCCAGAACAACCTTCCGAAGCAACGATAATAAATTGTAATTTGTATTCAATTTTTTTTACAGACATCGTTCGACATATCGAGTTCCACTGCCACTGCTGCTGAACACAGTAGTTCATCTTTCTTGGCAGCTGTTTACAGCACAGTGCTGTTTGTAATAGCGGTTGAAGCTGCTTGCTAAATCGACTTGAATGGCAGGGGCAAAGCCAGCGATCGGCTGCAGGCGATATCGCTAGTGATTCCTCTCTCGTGTGTGGGGCCGTTTACTCTTTTCATATCACAATCCTATGAATTTGAAACTTGGTTAATGTCATACGATATTCCCTTTAGAACGTGCGTCTGTTCAGTAAGAATATTTTCGAATGGACAATCCGTTCTCTGCAGCCAGCGAAGAAATATTTGTGTAACTCTTCCACATTGCTTGAGTTAGGTTTAAGAATTGTTGCACCACACTCCGAGTAAAAAGCAAAATTCGAGTTAGATAATTTCGTCGACAAGGATTAAAAACGAAATGTACAGTCCTTGTAGTTGCGTAAATATTTTTCACATTTTCCTTCCAACTCTACAGCTAAAAATGGTAATTACTTACATGGAAAAGTAGTTCGTCTATCACTCAACTTTGGTGTCAGACGGTGACGCGAGCCTTGTGAAATAAGACTTATTATGCTGTTCGCAGGTCTGGGTGTAACTGTTCTTCATGACGCTAGTGTGGGGGACGTAATAAGATACTAAGGCAACAGGCGACAGTCAGTTGCTCACACGTTTGTTCCATTAAAGGCATATACACCGAGGTGACAAAAGTCATGGAGCAGTTTATTGCCTCAGTCGGTATGAGCTATGAACGGCAGTGGTAGGCGAATGGGCTTCACATTACGAGTACGGTGCGTGCTGGTTTGCTCATTGGGACTTTTACACGCTCGTCAGTTTCTCTCTGGTGACGCTAGTTTCTCAAGTGGTTAACACAGCATGTTGCGCTCTGGTGGCTGGCAAATCGCACAATCAGTCCCAGCTTGACCTATAGCGGAGGTTTCCCGTGGACGTAAGGCAAATGCAGGACTTCAATTACCACTGCGCCAAGCCTCCTGTAAGATAAAAGAAAACCTCCCCCGTGCCCGACCAGGGTTTCCCCTTAACAGGTGAAAGCCAGAACTGGAAGCCCCTTCGCAAATATTTCCAATTGGGAAACCCTCTGCCTCACTACCAGCCTGCTCGGATACTTGGCTGAAAAATAGAAAAGCTATACAACAGCCCACCCAACTTTCAGGAGTAGAAAATGAAGACTGAATTGAGAAAAACCAGGATGGTACACCCCTATAGCCGTCTCCTCTATTCACATTGTTTGAGTGCTTTTACATGGCATTGGCCTCCCTGATTTTACGCATCACCATTAAAAATGACCGAGCGAGGTGGCGCAGTGGTTAGCACACTGGGCTCGCATTCGGAATGACGGCGGTTCAATCCCGCATCAGACCATCCTGATTTAGGTTTTCCGTGATTTCCCTAAATCACTCCAGGCAAATGCCGGGATGGTTCCTTTGAAAGGGCACGGCCGACTTCCTTCCCCGGCCTTCTCTAATCAGATGAGACCGATGACCTCGCTGTTTGGTCTCTTCCCCCAAACAACCCAACCCTATTAAAAACGGTCAGTTGCGCTCCATCCACTTGTACAACATTGCTTCACTGTATTTTTTTTTTAATCCTGTGGTTTCTTTCTGTGTTCTTTTTGGATATTGTGTTCGTGCGTGCGCAAGAAGTTACAAGAACAGAGAGCAACATGGTTTTATGAGCCGCACGTCACCTTGGAGACAAGATCGGCCCCGCCGCATAGCTGATGCAAATCGAGGCCCGGTGACCTTTCGGTCCCTTCGCGACCAGCTGGAGTCTGTTAAACAGCGGGGCCGCGTTTTGTGGGCCCAGACAAAGAAGCACGTCCTCGTGAATATGCAGGACCGCCTGCAGTGGGAAACCGGGCTGCCGCGCACATCAGTGGGCCCGTTACATTCTGCCGAGTGCTGCGGGACATCAGGCGGCGGCATTGTCTCCTGGAGGTGCGACAGTAGCCGTGTGCTTTCTTTGTCCTGACACCCAGCTTCCTGTTAACAGTACTCAGGCCGCGAGTATGTCAACAAGGAAATGGTGAGGATCCACGAAGAGCCCGTGCCGTTGGATTTGTGCGGTTATCTCATGGACGACGCTGTTCACCTCTATATACTGAACTATGAAGAACGCATGCGTCACTGAATAGAGGTCGACCCACAGGGAGGGGAACGCCGGACATTTCACACGGCATTTCAAATGGCGGTATTCACACAGGCTGTCAACGGAACGAAACGTCAGAGATTCCCGAGAAGAAGTTCTACACAGAGTACGCGAAAGAACTTGCCCCCCTTCTGACAGCCGTGTACCGCAAGTCTCTAGAGGAACGGAGGGTTCCAAATGATTGGAAAAGAGCACAGATAGTCCCAGTCTTCAAGAAGGGTCGTCGAGCAGATGCGCAAAACTATAGACCTATATCTCTTACGTCGATCTCTTGTAGAATTTTAGAACATGTTTTTTGCTCGCGTATCATGTCATTTCTGGAAACCCAGAATCTACTATGTAGGAATCAACATGAATTCCGGAAACAGCGATCGTGTGAGACCCAACTCGCCTTATTTGTTCATGAGACCCAGAAAATATTAGATACAGGCTCCCAGGTAGATGCTATTTTTCTTGACTTCCGGAAGGCGTTCGATACAGTTCCGCACTGTCGCCTGATAAACAAAGTAAGAGCCTACGGAATATCAGACCAGCTGTGTGGCTGGATTGAAGAGTTTTTAGCAAACAGAACACAGCATGTTGTTATCAATGGAGAGACGTCTACAGACGTTAAAGTAACCTCTGGCGTGCCACAGGGGAGTGTTATGGGACCATTGCTTTTCACAATATATATAAATGACTTAGTAGATAGTGTCGGAAGTTCCATGCGGCTTTTCGCGGATGATGCTGTAGTATACAGAGAAGTTGCTGCATTAGAAAATTGTAGCGAAATACAGGAAGATCTGCAGCGGATAGGCACTTGGTGCAGGGAGTGGCAACTGACCCTTAACATAGACAAATGTAATGTATTGCGAATACATAGAAAGAAGGATCCTTTATTGTATGATTATATGATAGCGGAACAAACACTGGTAGCAGTTACTTCTGTAAAATATCTGGGAGTATGCGTACGGAACGATTTGAAGTGGAATGATCATATAAAACTAATTGTTGGTAAGGCGGGTACCAGGTTGAGATTCATTGGGAGAGTGCTTAGAAAATGTAGTCCATCAACAAAGGAGGTGGCTTACAAAACACTCGTTCGACCTATACTTGAGTATTGCTCATCAGTGTGGGATCCGTACCAGGTCGGGTTGACGGAGGAGATAGAGAAGATCCAAAGAAGAGCGGCGCGTTTCGTCACTGGGTTATTTGGTAACCGTGATAGCGTTACGGAGATGTTTAATAAACTCAAGTGGCAGACTCTGCAAGAGAGGCGCTCTGCATCGCGGTGTAGCTTGCTCGCCAGGTTTCGAGAGGGTGCGTTTCTGGATGAGGTATCGAATATATTGCTTCCCCCTACTTATACTTCCCGAGGAGATCACGAATGTAAAATTAGAGAGATTAGAGCGCGCACGGAGGCTTTCAGACAGTCGTTCTTCCCGCGAACCATACGCGACTGGAACAGGAAAGGGAGGTAATGACAGTGGCACGTAAAGTGCCCTCCGCCACACACCGTTGGGTGGCTTGCGGAGTACTAATGTAGTTGTAGATGTAGAAGTTTTGACGTTCATGGGGGCGGGGAACTGGTGGGTGAGGGGGGGAGAGGCAGTGTCTGCTAATATCGGACGTTAATGGTGTCTCACCTGCTGTATAGTATATTTTATTGTTTCCAGTATCTGATCAAAAGTATTCGGACACCCCCATATAAAGCGGAATTGAGCACCGGATTACAGGAGAGGCGGACTCGTCATTATAAAAGGATTGCACTTTGGGTGCAGAAGTAGTAGCAGCATAATGAGTCGATCAGGAGAGCTCAGCGACTTGGAATGTTGCAAGTCATTGGATGTCACCTTAGTAACAAATCCACCAGCGAAATTTTAACCCTTTTACATTTCAACTTGATAAGTGTATCCGTTCCTGAGAAAGAAGGGGTTTAAACAGTCGCACAGACAGACAAACAAACCGACAAACTGACGACAAAGTAATCCTCCAAAGGTTCCATTTTTGCGAATTGAGCTACGAAGCCGTAAAAAGGAGCAGTCCCTTGATAAAGTTGAGTATAGTTTGGTAATTAGTTTTCTGGATCTCAAGGGAAGCAGTTCTTCAACAATCGTTTCTCAATAAGTGCAAGTGTACGCCAAAAGCACACACAATGAAACTTCCTGGTAGATTAAAACTGTGTGCCGCACCGAGACTCGAACTCGGGACCTTTGCCTTTCGCGGGCAAGTGCTCTACCAACTGAGCTACCGAAGCACGACTCACGCCCGGTACTCACAGCTTTACTTCTGCCAGTACCTCGTCTCCTACCTTCCAAACTTTACAGAAGCTCTCCTGCGAACCTTGCAGAACTAGCACTCCTGAAAGAAAGGATATTGCGGAGACATGGCTTAGCCACAGCCTGGGGGATGTTTCCAGAATGAGCGGAGTGTCCGCTGATATGAAACTTCCTGGCAGATTAACACTGTGTGCCGGACCGAGACTCGAACTCGGGACCTCTAAGCCATGACTCCGCAATATCCTTTCTTTCAGGAGTGCTAGTTCTACAAGGTTCGCAGGAGAGCTTCTGTGAAGTTTGTAAGGTAGGAGACGAGGTACTGGCAGAAGTAAAGCTGTGAGGACGGGGCGTGAGCCGTGCTTGGGTAGCTCAGTGGTAGAGCACTTGTCCACGAAAGGCAGAGGTCCCGGTCCGGTACACAGTTTTAATCTGCCAGGAAGTTTCATATCAGCGCACACTCCGCTGCAGAGTGAAAATCACATTCCAGCACACACAATGATTAGAGGGCGCAGACGCAGCAGCGCATGAAAGTCGAGGCGACGGAGGAAGAATACGAACATCAAAGTGCATGTTTGCCGCCCTCTTCCCCCCTCCCCCCCCCCCCCCAGTCACCTGATTTCATGCTATTTGACAACGTCTGTCACGACATTACATTCCAGTGAGCTTTGACCAGCGCTTCTTCGTTCGGCCGTGGATCAGGCTGGTTCTCGAGCATTTTTGGTGTCTCATAGAACAAATTCCATCTCCCTCACCGAAATCACCAAACCCTAAGAATGTGCTGAAAGAAAGGATATAGCGGAGACTGGTGCTTCTAATTTTATTTTCCACGAAGGTGTAACTTACGCGGGTATTCATTTGTCCGCTTTTGCTACAGTAAGCTTCAGACGGTCAAAGTGAACAACTCCGTCGCTGCCGGGGACTTATTGCGATTTGTCCCGAAATTCTCAGCAAGTCGGTGGGCCCTGGTCGTCATCTGGGCCCAGAAGAAGCTGCGGTAACGGTAAAGTGCGGGTCGGCGGCGGCGTCAGTGCGAGGCGGTGCCGTTACGCAAGAGCAGGTAACGGTGCGGCCGCTCTGCGCGCCACTGTGCTACGTGCCTTAGTTCTCAACTCCTGTCGCCACGCCCCTTTCTGCTCGCACTGCCTCGTGTTTGGAACAAGGATTGTCGGTATGCTTCTGAGTGGACTCTAATCTCTCTGATTATATCCTCATGGTCTCTTCGCGAGATATACGTAGGAGGGAGCAATATACTGCTTGACTCTTCGATGAAGGCATGTTCTCCAAACTTTAACAAAAGCCCGTACCGAGCTACTGAACGTCTCTCCTGCAGAGTCTTCCACTGGAGATTATCTGTCATCTCCGTAACGCTTTCGCGATTACTAAATGATCCTGTAACGAAGCGCGCTGCTCTCCGTTGGATCTCTTCTATCAACCCTATCTGGTACAAATCCCAAACTGCTGAGCAGTATTCAAGCAGGGTGCGAACAAGCGTGCTGTAACCTACTTCCTTTGTTTTCGGATTGCATTTCCTTAGGATTCTTCCAATGAATCTCAGTCTGGCATCTGCTTTACCGACGATCAACTTTATATGATCATTCCATTTTAATCACTCCTAATGCGTACCCCCAGATAATTTATGGAATCAACTGCTTCCAGTTGCTGACCTGCTATATTGTAGCTAAATGATAAGGGATCTATCTTTCTATGTATTCGCAGCACATTCTTGTTTACATTGAGATTCAATTGCCATTCCCTGCACCATGCGTCAATTCGCTGCAGATCCTCCTGCATTTCAGTACAATTTTCCATTGTTACAATCTCTCAATACACCACTGCATCATCTGCAAAAAGCCTCAGTGAACTTCCGATGTCATCCACAAGGTCATTTATGTATATTGTGAATAGCAACGGTCCTATGACACTCCCCTGCGGCACACCTGAAATCACTGTTACTTCGGAAGACTTCTCTCCATTGAGAATGACATGCTGCGTTCTGTTATCTAGGAACTCTTCAATCCAATCACACAATTGGTCTGATAGTCCATATGCTCTTACTTTGTTCATTAAACGACCGTGGGGAACTGTATCGAACGCCTTGCGGAAGTCGAGAAACACGGCATCTACCTGTGAACCCGTGTCTATGGCCCTCTGAGTCTCGTGGACGAATAGCGCGAGCTGGGTTTCACACGACCGTCTTTTTCGAAACACATGCTGATTCCTACAGAGTAGATTTCTAGTCTCCAGAAAAGTCATTATACTCGAACATAATACGTGTTCCAAAAATTCTACAACTGATCGACGTTAGTGATATAGGTCTATAGTTCTGCACATCTGCTCGACGTCCCTTCTTGAAAACGGGGATGACCTGTGCCCTTTTCCAATCCTTTGGAACGCTACGCTCTTCTGGAGACCTACGGACTTAAGCAGGGAGATGCCCTGTCTCCGCTACTTTTTAATTTAGTCCTAGAATATATTGTACGAATGGTAGCAGATAATTGAGAGGGTGTGGAGTTAAATGGAAATATTAAGATATTAGGGTATGCAGATGATCTAAACATCATTAGCGATAGGTAAGAATCTGTAACAGCAAATGCGAATGCGTTAATCAAGGCTAGTGAAGACGTAGGTCTAAGGATATGTGACGACAAAACTAAATACCTGGTTACTACTAGAATGCCTCATCAAGGATATTGTCTAGGAATTTAAAGATTAGAATACACAAAACTATTATTCTACCAGCTATGCTGTATGTGTGTGAGACTTGGTCTCTCACTGTGCCAAATGAAAAGCCGTTTCGAATATTTGAAAACAAAATTTTGAGGAAAATTTTGGGAGCAAAAAGGGATGACATTTGCGGAGAATGGCGAAAACTGCATAACGAAGAGGTTCATGAACTCTATTCGAGCCCTGACATAATCAGTATTATTAAATCACGTAGGCTGCGATGGGCGGGTCACGTAGCTCGAATGGATGAGGGCAGGGCAGCGCGCAGAGTACTGGTAGGGCACCTAGAGGGGAAAACGTCCTGTGGGGAGACCGAGTCGTAGATGGGAGGACAATGTGAAGGCCGATTTGAGGAGCCTAGGTATTGAAGGTGAATGGAAGGAAATAGCCCAAGGCAGGGACAGATGGCGAAAATACGTTGCTGCGGTAATGGACTCTCGAGTCCGGTGTGACCAGTGAGTCTGAGTCTGTGGTTGTCTTCCACGTGCTAGCTGCGCACTGTTCTATTTTTCACCAAAGTCAATAAGGACGCTAATTATAGTCCAATTTAAAGTACTGGAATGGACAAGAATACAGAAATACCAAAAACACAACACAGTACCATACCAAATACGATGTACGAAAATCGTACGCATTAAAAAAACAAAAAAAAGCACCTAGTCGTCTCGTAATGGATAAATACAGGTCCTGTATGGTTTTGAAGGGAGTGTTTGCCATTCGTTCTACAAAATAGTGGCAAGTTCAGGTAACGACAATAGCGGTGGATACAAGTCACGAACAGTTTTCTTCAAAGTAGAGCACAAAGGCTCAATAAAACTGAGATCTCGGGACTGTGGTGGCCACGGAATTGACGACATCGTCGTGCTCACAAAAACAGTCCTGAACGATGAAATCTTTGCGAATACGGGTCCTATCTCTCTGAAGGGAGCTTCACAATTGGGGAACAAACTTCGTACCATGGGGTAGATCTTGTAAGCCAGAATGGTCATATAACCCTAGGGAGTGATGCTATCTTGCGGAGTAATCATAGGGCCCATGGAATACAGCGACATGGCTGGCGAAATCGCCACCAAATACCCGCCATTTTTCATTCTTGGGACGTAAACTCGACCAGAAGTTGGAAACAGTGCAATAAGACTCACCGACTAAATGACTTTCTTCTTTTGCTGAGCCGCGCGATGGTAGCCGTGCGGTCTAAGACGCCTTGTCACTGTTAGCGCGGCTGTCCCCGTCGGAGGTTCGAGTCTTCCCTCGGGCATGGGTGTATGTGTTGTCCTTAGCGTAAGTTACATAAAGTAATGCGTAAGCTTAGGGACCGACGACATCAGTAGTTTGGTCCCATAGAACTTACCACAAATTTCCCATTTCCTTTGCTCCATAGCCCACGTTTTATGGCTCCGGCACTACGTTTCCCTGTTAAGGGCATTTGCATCAGTGATGAGTGGTTTTTGAATACCGCTTGCCATGCAGTTTCGTACTTTACGTACTTACAGAGCCTCCCTTCGTGTTGTTGAGGCGCTGACAGCCCTTCGTGTTATTGTGGCGCTGATAGGTTCAAATGGCTCTGAGCACTATGAGACTTAACTTCTGAGGTCATCAGTCCCCTAGAACTTAGAACTACTTAAACCTAACTAACCTAAGGACACCGAGCGAGGTGGCGCAGTGGTTAGCACACTGGACTCGCATTCGGGAGGACAACGGTTCAATCCCGTCTCCAGCCATCCTGATTTAGGTTTTCCGTGATTTCCCTAAATCGTTTCAGGCAAATGCCGGAATGGTTCCTTTGAAAGGGCACGGCCGATTTCCTTCCCCATCCTTCCCTAACCCCGAGCTTGCGCTCCGTCTCTAATGACCTCGTTGTCGACGGGACGTTAAAAAACACTAACCTAACCTAAGGACATCACACACATCCATGTCCGGGGCAGGATTCGAACCTGCGACCATAGCGATCGCGCGGCTCCAGACTGTAGCGCCCAGAACCGCTCGGCCACTTCGGCCGGCGCGCTGATAGGGTTCCCGAGTGCGATATTCAGTTCTGCAATGACTTTTGCAGCAACCGTCCACTTATTTTTCGTCACAGTCCTATTCAGTGACCGTCCGTTGCTTTAACTCAACACACATTTTTGTCCGCTTAATGACTTAGCGGATAATGTTTTTTCCACTTTTCCTTTCGATACGAGGCCTCGTGAAACACCGAACACATCAGCTACCTTGTTTACGCAGGTATCCACCACACAAGCACCAACAATTTGTCCACTTAGCTCCGACATAATGCACTCACCACTGCCGGCCGCGGTGGTCTCGCGGTTCTAGGCGCTCAGTCCGGAACCGCGCGACTGCTACGGTCGCAGGTTCGAATCCTGCCTCGGGCATGGATGTGTGTGGTGTCCTTAGGTTAGTTAGGTTTAAGTAGTTCTAAGTTCTAGGGGACTGATGACCATAGATGTTAAGTCCCACAGTGCTTGGAACCACCACTCACCACTACACAGGACGCTATTCTGACGACTACTGACAGTTGCAAAGTATTGAGGACATCTCATTGGTGCCGTTCATTGTCAGATGCAGCAGCGCAATTTTCAGGCCTGGCTAGCACCTGCATGTATATTCGACCATGCAATTCTCGCAGTGTTTCCATTTGGCATCTGACAGCTAGTGAACTGGACTACTCCCGTCAGCAATAAATAATGGGATTCTAGCATTCTCAACTCCCGTTGCATTACCATTCCCTCTGCGCAAAGCATTGTACGAGGGTAATCCCGAAAGTAAGGTCTCCTATTTTTTTATAAGTACGTGGACCTGTTTATTTCTACAATGGTTTACATCAGTTTACAGTTAGAACATTTAGCTAGTTTTCGACATCACCACCATTTCTGTCGATGCATTTTTGTAGACGCTGTGGCAGTTTTTGTATGCTCACGTCATACCAGCTCGCCGCCATGCTGTTCAGAAAGTTATGAACCTCGTCTCTCACCTCGTCGTCGGAGCTGAATCGCTTTCCGGCAAAATGATCTTTTAACGTAGGGAACAGGTGATAGTCACTGGGCGCCAAGTCAAGACTACAGCGTGGGTGGGTGATTATGTTTGACTGAAACTGTTGCAGGTGAGCAACAGTTTGCCGAGCTATGCGTGGGCGAGCGTTATCATTGAGAATGTGTGCGCCCTTGCTCAACATTCCTCATCTCCGGTTCTGAATTGCCCGTTCGAGTTTTTTTAGTCTCATAGTACCTGTTCTCCTCAGAGATTGACGGTCTCCCGCTCCTTTGTTCGTCGTGAATTTCGGTCCGACCAGCTGCAAACTCTCTGCACCACTTACGAACATTTTTGACATCCATGCACAACTCACCATACACTTCCGTCAATTGGCAATGGATTTCAATCGGCGCAGTACCCTTTGCGTTCAGAAACCGAATAACTGCGCGCAGTTCGCACTTAGCGGTAACATCCGACGGGAGCTCCATTCTCTACGGCCGCCAAGCCAAGACTGAGCGCCTCAGCGCGGCGTGCGCATGTTTACACACAGCGCGTGAAGCACTCTCCATAACAGTGTGACCAACTGCCACACAGAGTTCTGTACTCATAAAAAAAATAGGAGACCTTATTTTTGGGATTACCCTCGTACCATCCAGTTCCCAGTACGAAAATTTTCCGGACGTGAAAATTTCATCTCCGTCAAGTAATAAATCTTAACTACCTAACTAAGATTAACAACATTTTAATGCCACGAGTAGAGGCTCTGTAGAGTTCTAGACCCCGTCTATTTTCAGAATTTTTGTGTGTCTTTAAACTTCATACTTCTCAAGAATTAAATACTTGAAAAATTGCAAAAGAAAGCCGTTTTCGGATGTTGTATCTAGAAAACCACAGACGCGTTACAATAGAAAAATTCGTTGTCTCGAGAGGTATTTCCGCGACTTCAATAGTTTTCGAGATAGGACATGATAAGTTTCAAGTTGTTTCCCGCATGGGCAAACATTACCTTATTCAAAAGAAATAAATATATGTCTGGCATTAATTAAGAGCAGATTTTTGAAGTGCTTAGTGAATGTATACTCCATAGAGATCTGTATGTACGCTGAATTTCAGTTTTTGTACGTGGTTTTTGTAGGAAATATGGAATTTAAAGCATTGTTTTCTATCGCCGCGGAGAGTGGAGCGTTGTTTCGGCTGTCTGCAGACAGTAGCCTACTTATCGAGACAACGTCGCAACTTTGGAGCTGAAGGCACTTTAGGAACTGTCAGTATACAAGGATATGGCAGGAACACCCACTTGAAGCAAAAACATTATATGGGCATAGCCCTACTGCGAATGGTTTTCGGGAGAGAACACATGTGACGTACATTTGTTTTTGGTGCAGAATAATCGCCAACATGTTGATGGGACCAGTCATATTATAAGAGCGAATGACGGGGCAGAATTACTTGCGTTTTTCCGAAAATTCATTTGTTGAATATCTTGAGGACTTTCCTTTGGCCACGCGAACTGCAATGTGCTTGCAGCATAACGGAGCCCTTCGATATTTTATCAGGCGTGTGAGGGAACATCTCAGTCGCAGTTTCTCTAATCGCTGGGTTGGTCGTTGCGGTACAGTTAACTGGCCCCCAAGATCTCCAGACTTTACGCCGTTAGATATTTGTCCATAGGGTTGGATGCACTCTGGGGTGTACAAACGAAACGTGAATACGCGAAATGAGCTGCTTGGTAGCATCATGGCCGCTGCTGCCCTCATTAGTGAACGTGCAGAGGCATTCAGACAAGCGACAGAACATGTTCTCCCAAGAGTGCACAAATGCACTGAAGTTGACGGTGGAACATTCGAACATTTATTGTGAACTGTATTACACGTGTTAAGTGACGTGTACGACAATGCTTAGGCGTATTGATACCTCGCCAAATGCCTGGTGGAATGTTTACTAACTGCAAACCTGACAATGTACCAATAATACAGAAAATAAGTAACAATGTGCAATAAATGTGTTCTATCTCGGAAATCATTCGGAATAGGACCTATGTCAATATCAAGTTTTTTGTGTCAAATGAACGTTTCTGTCCGATTCCCAAATACTGACCATTCCTCTTGGGACACCCTGTATACGAGAGTCACTCCAAAAGAAATGTACACTAATTTTTTTAATCCATCTTTTATTCTACATGTTTGAAAGTTTTACAGTGTGTAGATACATCCTTTAGGAACAATATTTTCATTTCTCCATATAATTTCCATCCCTCTCAACTGCCTTACCTCATCTTGGAACCAGCGCCTGTATACCCGCACGGTAAAATTCTGGACCAACCTGTTGGAGCCACTGTTTAGCAGCATGCACAAGGGAGTCATCATCTTGAAACCTTGTTCCACGAAGAGTGTCTTTCAGTTTCCCAAAGAGATGATAGTCACATGGAGCCAGGTCAGGACTGTAAGGTGGTTGTTTCAGTGTTTCTCCATCCGAGTTTAGTGATCGCTTCCATGGTTTTGTGACTGACATGTGGCTGTGCATTTTCGTGAAACAGCAAAACATCCTGCTTTTGCCGATGTGGTCGAACACGACTCAGTCGAGCTTGAAGTTTCTTCAGTGTCGTCACATATGCATCAGAATTTATGGTGGTTCCACTTGGCATGATGTCCACAAGCAAGAGTCCTTCGGAATCGAAAAACACCGTAGCCGTAACTTTTCCAGCGGAGGATGTGGTTTTGAATTTTTTTTCCTTGGGTGAATTTGCATGATGCCACTCCATTGATAGCCTCTTCCTCTCTGGTGAAAAATAATGGAGCCATGTTTCATCATCTGTTACAATTCTTCCAATAAATTCATCTCCACCATTCTCGTACTGTTCCAAAAGTTCGCTGCATACTGTTTTTATTGTTTCTTTGTGAGCCACTATCAACATCCTGGGAACCCGTCTGGCACAAATCTTTTTTAACGCCAACACTTTCAGTATTCTGCAAACACTTCCTTCCCCTACCCCAACGTAGCGTGACAATTCGTTCACTGTGATGCGTCTGTCAGCAGTCACCAATTCGTTAACTCTCTGCACATTGTCTGGAGTGTGTGCAGTACGAGGCCTGCCGCAGCGAGGACATTCCTCAATATTGTCGTGCTCGCTTTCATCACATAACCTGCTTGTCCACGGACTAACTGTACTGCGATCGACAGCAGCATCTCCATACACCTTTTTCAACCTCTTGTGGATGTTTCCCACTGTCTCGTTTTCACGTCACAGGAATTCTATGACAGCACGTTGCTTCTGACGAACGTCAAGTGTAGCAGATATCTTGAAGACATGCTGTGACGGCGCCACTCACGGGAACAGGTTGAACTGAGTTTGAAAACAAGCGGGAAGGATGTATCTACACACTGTAAAAGTTTCACACATGCAGAATGAAAACTGTATTTTTACAAAAATAGTGTGCATTTGTTTTGGAGTGACCCTTGTATTACACATAGGGTCATTACACTATGATAAGAGAGATTAAAGGCTTATAGAAAGGCATACGACGGTCATTTTTCCCTCGGTCAGTACGCGAATGGAATAGGAAAGTAAACTGCTAATGGTGGTAGGAAGTATCCTTCGAAATGCACTGTACAGTGGGTTGCGTAGATTGTTATAAATGCAGATTTAGGTGTCTCCTATAACTAAGTGAACATTTCCTAATCAGGCTACTTAGAACAATAAGTCCCTGCATACGTTAACGTTTTTAGCATGATTTCTCAGGAAAAAGAAAAAAGCGACCAGGCCACACAGATCGATGGAATGAGTTGCCTAATCTGTAATGACCCCATTACCAAATTAGCCCCTGCAATAAAAGGAACCTTGAAGCAGGACGTCGATCTGAGCGCGCGAACAACGGCCGGACTTTCACCTAATGTCAAGTCCGCGGCATTGTGAAGCTTCAAGGCTCCCGTTGGAGAATCTGTGACGCCAGCCATAACACAGCGGCAGCTGGCGCCGATCTTTTTCTCATTGTTAATTTCGAGTCCTTGAGTCCGTTCGCTTTTCTTGTGCAACAGATGAAACGGATCTGCCCGTAAGCAGCGCACCGGTCACGATCGAGGCAGCATGCAGTGGCCGCAGCTGTGGACGCCGCCAGCTTACGTTGGTAGAGGGCGAGGCGGCGCACTGCTAAAGACACCTACTTGGCTTTCAGGAAATCTTTTCCTGACAAATGTCGGTGTGATTTCTTTCACAAGGTCCTGGCAGAGTTGCTTTCCTCGCCACTGACTAGCCGAGTAAGCTCCCTTCACTACCATGTCGACAGTACTATAAATTCGATAAACAAGTTATTGTTTAAACGTGGAACTGTATAAGAGGTGGATGGTTTAAAATTTCAGCTTTCCGAGTTAATCACTCACAAATCGTTTTTGGACAAAAAGTGGCAATATCACTTGTACATGGCGGAGGGGGAACAACGTAACAGCAATGTCAACAGTGTTTGAGACGTGAATAGTTGTATTGCAGAAAGGTTAGTAGGCCACTAATAAAAAAAGACATGCTTCAAAAATAGAACGACTCTATTGCTCGTTTCGGACTTAGCCGTCTTCAGATACCTAGAAGCAGCATGCTGGACGTAGATATCAAGGCTACAAGATGTGTACGTAACAAATGGTTCAAATGGCTCTGAGCACTATGGGACTTAACATCTATGGTCATCAGTCCCCTAGAACTTAGAACTACTTAAACCTAACTAACCTAAGGACAGCACACAACACCCAGCCATCACGAGGCAGAGAAAATCCCTGACCCCACCGGGAATCGAACCCGGGAACGCGGGCGTGGGAAGCGAGAACGCTACCGCACGACCACGAGATGCGGGCTGTACGTAACAACCACCAGCAGACTAGTTACGTGCACGTCTTGTAACCTTCATATCTACGCGCAGGTTGTTGCTCATACCTATCTGAAGATTTTTAAGTCTTAAACGCGTCACATTACGAGCAACAAACTCATTCTTTTTTTGAAGCACAGCTTTAGATTAGAGACTGATCCAGCGTTCAGGCAGTACTACTGTTCATTTTCATCATGATCGCCCGCCTCTTATGCGACTTTATATCGCAACTGTATTAGTGTTGGGGACGTCCAATCAAGCGAAAAGTAACCATAGATCGGAGATGTGGAACTATGACCATAAAACGAAAACCAATCTCCGACGAGCGTCCAGAAGTTTGTCCGGTAAGCGAAGCTCTTTGGATGTGGCTAGCAGGGCGGTTTTGTTCGATTAAGTTGCTGCTATAGCTGTGATTTAAAACCACTGCGGGGTTTCATGAAAAACGATAAAGCTACGAGACACCAGCCAACACACATTGACAACCGCATGAATTTTTAAGGCCGCGACAGAAATTTGCAATATGCTAGGAATTTTCGAGGGGGGTGCGTCTATAATGTCCCTGGCTCTCGGGTTGATTCCGTGTTCCTTGACTTCAAGGAAGTCTTTCATACAGATCCACGTCGTCGTTTAGTGAAAACAGTATAAGCTCACCAAGTGTGGACCAGATTTGTGGCTGCATTCAAGACTTCCTTGCGGATAGAAATCAAAGCGTTTCTCTTCATGAAACGACAACGACAGATGTAAATATTATTTCAGAAGTAGCCCAAGGCAGAGTGAGAATAGTTATTGTTTACAGTATACATACACTAAGGTGACAAAAAGTCATGGGACACCACCTAATATTGTATTGGACCTCCTTTTGCCGACGTGGCATGACTCAACAAGTCGTTAGTAAATACCCTGCAGCAATATTGTGCCATGTTGCCTCTACAGCCGTCCATAATTGCTAAAGTGTTGCCGGGGCAGGATTTTGTGTACGAAGCGACCTCTCGATTATCTTTAACATAATGCAGCGCTTCATCAACCGTGAGTTTTTCAGACAATAAGAAATTCAGCCTTCAGTTGCAAGGTAAAATTTTTTTAGTTTACCTAAGTTTCGATGCCAATAATGGTATCTTCTTCAATACCTATGAATTAACCCATACGGAAATACATTAAACATTGAAATATATCATCAATCTAGTGATTTCATAATAAGGAAAATCATGATACAAAAATTAAATTATTTTGAGTGCCAAACGTTGGCCATGTCGCAGAATAAAACTAATACAGAATAAAGATGCATAATAATAAGATTATGTCTGTCAATACTAAAAACAATAAGAAAAATGTAGACGGAGCTACACTGGGTCAGGAATAAGAGTCACACGTAAGCAACAATGAAACTAGGCGTCGCGAGCAATTCCACGGCGAGGCTCGGCCAGCGGCCAAGCGCGTGCGCGAGCGCTAGAGACAAGCTGTCTCAAAATTACTTAGCGCAACGTAAATTGTAAACAAAATGTGACACGAAACAGTCCTGCAAATGGACAAATGTCTAAAAAAAAAGAAAAAAAAAGAAAGGTTCAAACGGCTCTGAGCACTATGGTGCTTAACTTCTCAGGAGGATATTGGTGTTTAACTTCCCGTCGACAACGAGGTCATTAGAGACGGAGCACAAGCTAGGATTAGGGAAGGATGAGGAAGGAAGTCGACCGTGCCCTTTCAAAGGAACCATCCCGGCGTTTGCCTGGAGTAATCTAGGGAAATCACGGAAAACCTAAATCAAGATTGAACCGTGGTCCTCCCGAATGCGAGTCCAGTGTGATAACCACGGCGCCACCTCGAACTTCTGAGGTCATCAGTCCCCTAGAACTTAGAACTACTTAAACCTAACTAACCTAAAGACATCACACACGTCCATGCCCAAGGCAGGATTCGAACCTGCGACCGTAGCGGTCGCGCGGTTCCAGACTGTAGCTTCTAGAACCGCTCGGCCACTCTGACCGGCACAAATGTCTACCATAAGGCACAGTACATTAAACTATTTCCTAAGAACTAGCTACTAAGTCAGATCATGAAAATTTACATTCAAATATTATAATAAGAGGGCGAAAGCCCACTACAGTAACTAATAAAATAAGAGTGGGAGACACAGGCGTACGAAACATGAAATATCTTGAACATAAAACACGCATATTAACAAACACCTTTGCAACTGATATCGTTACCAGTGTAATACAAAATATATGTAGACAATGTACAAACGCACTATAATAAAGGGGCAGCCGGCCGCTGTGACCGTGCGGTTCTAGGTGCTTCAGTCCGGAACTGCGCTACTGCTACGGTCGCAGGTTCGAATCCTGCCTCGGACATGGATGTGTGTGATGTCCTTAGGTTAGTTAGGTTTAAGTAGTTCTAAGTCTTGGGGACTGATGAACTCAGATGTTCAGTCCCGTAGTGTTTAGAGCCATTTGAATATGAAAAAAGGGGCAAAGCAGATAGCAAACAGCATCGACCATTAGAAGCGGACTGTGGATCATCTCCACTGGAGTAAACGTTGAAATCCTTCGAAATAATTTCTATTTTTTAGTTGCAGCTGATCATTTCCCTATCAATAATAAGATGTTTAAAAATTTGCAGTTCTTCAAGGGCGTCTAACTTACATCCTTTGACTTCATTATGCAAAAGTTCTGCGTCTTTTAGAGACTTGGGAGCATGGGCCATTTGAATAAGATGTTCAGCAAATGTAGATCCTCGTGTTCCATCACCGCTTTTAGTCGGCAGGGTGCTCTTTAAACCTAACAGCCAGGGTCCTTTCTGTCTGGCCAGTGTAATAACAGGGACATTCAGAACAAGTGATCTCTTGATAAAGGTACTGATATATCATCGCCGGCCGGGGTGGCCGAGCGGTTCTAGGCACTACAGTCTGGAACCGCCCTACCGCTACGGTCGCAGGTTCGAATCCTGCCTCGGGCATGGATGTGTGTGATGTCCTTATGTCAGTTAGGTTTAAGTAGTTCTAAGTTCTAGGGACTGATGACCTCAGATGTTAAGTCCTATAGTGCTCAGAGCCATTTTTTGATAAATCATCCCTGTCAGGTGAATATAAGATGGGGGAGGAGGGGGGGATGCCCTACCTGTCGCAACTCATGTTTTGTACAGCGCGCCACAGTACGACGCCGGACGCGGCCCTGACGCTGCGCTGTGTTCCCGAGTTGTCGTTACGTGGCCCTCAGCTGCAGCGCATAGTATTCTTTTGTTTCTAAGGTCATGCTGTTTCTGTGCGTTTAGACACACGCTACGGGAAGCTGATACATAGTACAAGGGCGAGGGCAGTTGGTAGCACTGCTTGTTTCACTCGTAAATGGAGCGAGGGTAAAAAGATTGCGTTTATGCCCAACTCTTTTATCTTGCAGCCCACCACGAGATGTACTTTGAAAGCAATAGAATCTTAGGGAACGCAGGCATGACCTGTCAGCGACTGTATTCAGACAAAAAACAGCCGGCGAGAGCGTCATCATACTATCAGTATCCTGGTGACAACACGTTAGGGGCTTAAAAGTACCTTTCGGTACCACAGTGAGACATGAAGTTTGAAATAATACATTTGGTTGCTGTGACAGGTGCCTTAAATGAGAACGGCTGCATCGGTCTGTTGGACAACATAAATTTCTGTGTTCGTCTGTTATCTTAACCAGCCATTTTCGAACATGACAACAATACTCAAAGTAAAATTGTGACAGCATTGCATTAGCAGCTTCCTGGAACAGTCCCACATCTCGACTAACCCGCAACGCACACAGACTTTGCTTGCGCCGCCTGGAATACTGCAGTAAAGCTTTACGAGGCGTCGCAGTCATTTTCTGCGATTATAATGAAATTCTCGGCTTGACCATAAAATATTAATTTTGTTTTTCCTATGCGTTTCGGGTGTTTGCTAGTGTCAAAGGAACAGAATAATGACCATACAAATATCGCATGAGTTGGAAACTATTTGTACGACCAGTGTTATGTTCCTTTGATAAAGGGGAAATGCCAAGGAAGAAAAATAAGACATTTTATGATCAAAAACAGAGTTTCATTGTAACTTGATTAATGAGTCAAACGTCAGGGATAGTAACCACTTACATGGAGAGCGAGGTGTGTTGTGAAAAATACTGTTGGGCAGTGATGTTGCCGGCCGAAGTGGCCGAGCGGTTCTAGGCGCTTCAGTCTGGAACCGCGCGACCGCTACGGTCGCAGATTCGAATCCTGCCTCGGGCATGGATGTGTGTGATGTCCTTAGGTTGGTTAGGTTTAAGTAGTTCTAAGTTCTAGGGGACTGATGACCAAAGAAGTTAAGTCGCATAGTGCTCAGAGCCATTTGAACCAATTCGCTGTAGATCTCTGCATGCAGCCCGTTCCTACAATCGCTGAAACACATACGGCTGTCACAGATTGAAATATGGACACGGATACATTGCTTTTAACACATTCCAAAGGCACGTACTGTAGATGACCAAAAAACTGGCGAATATCAGATTTTTGACACCGTTCAACCAGGGTGCATTTTGGGGTGGCAAGATGAGTACAAGGTAGAAATATATGGATTACATTGTCAGTTGGTCAATTTAAAATCAGTCAGAATCCCGCAGATGAACGAATGTCATCTTGTAGTGTGTTGTTACGCATTGTTCACTGACTACAGAAACCACTGAAGTATCAGAAATAAAAATCATGTTTCATGATTTACTGAAGCCTACGCCAGTACGAAAAGCTCCATTATCAGGGTTTCCGTTTCGCTTGGAACTGTTTATTATGACTTATATACTGTGAGAATATGCTTCACTCTTGGCCCTTGTTGAAATTCCTCTACAGTATTTGATTTTAACTATACACATTTCGTCATCACAATAATGTATGAAATCACTGAAAATAAACATCCATGGCTTGTTAAATACTTCAGTTTCGGTGCTATAAGTCTCCTTTCCCCCCCACCCCTTCTCTCTCCCCATGGGGACCAAGGCAAGGATATTTGCAACAGCTACGAAGAGATTCGGCAATCATTTTTGCAGCGGCATCTACAGGGATCAGAAAAGAAACAGATTGTAATTATCCGAAACGCACCCTCCGTCATCCGTTTTTGACTGCCTTAACAGGAAGTAGAATGGATAGTGGCTGAACCGTAAGCGAAGGACTGGTTCAGCTACGAGTTTTTGCTTTATGCCCAGGCAGAAGTTACGCGACGTAACAACCTCGTAACGCTTGCGGCCCAAGGCTGGTCTTGTACCAGAAGTATTAACATTCAACGAGTGCGCTTGCCGAACTTCAAATAATACTGTTAGCCACATCCTGTTACGGACTTAGTGCTCATTGAACGCCAGGGGAACACGCCCTACGCGGTTGCGGAGTTTCTGACCCACATACCGGACGCAACGAAACACGACTAATCCGCCTTGGCACGCCTGTCTTCTTTCTCGGTGACACAGGATTAAGCTTCACTTATTCATTCGACATTACAGTTACCTTAGCGAAGAACCGTTTCTGTATTTTCCATTTCGAGATTAATTGTTTGACGGTCTCGTATCATGATATTCTCCGTAACGAATTTTGCAACATTGAGAAACAGAAATTCATTACTGAGTAATGATTTGCAGCAACCATGAACCATTTATAACTTCAGTTTTGTTTTATTACCTTTACCGATTTTTAAGTGGTAAATTGGCAGACTACAGATCCGAAGATCCCAAGTTCGATTCCTGTACACGGCTATGATTTTGAGGTCACTTTTTCGTTTATTTAAAATCTTCCAAAGCTAGATAATGTGAAGAATTCCAAACTGCATCGTGGTTCGGAATCCACGTTAAACTGTAGCTTTTCGTATAAAAGTCTGTAAGTGAGTTCAGAGCCCGGAGAAAGTCAACGGAAAACCACATCCAATAGGGCCGTGCCCAGTAAAGTCCGGTGATGTTCAAACCAACCTACGGGCTGATGAGAGCTTTACCTCACACCTATCAGCAGAAGATGCACATTTATACTTAATGCAAATAATATTTGAAGCCCTGTTAATATGTGCACTTCTTTCTTCTTATAAATTTAGGTGTACAAATCTTACTGGAACACGTTACAAACAACAGTGTGTATCTCTCATACAACCGAACAAAAGAAAAATGAGATTAATAAGTAGTAGCAGAAATGAGATTAGTGATAAAACTTACCGTCAGAAGTGGAAACTAAGAAATAAAAGGAAGGGAATCTGCTAACTCTGGAAATTAAATAGCATTTGGCGGACGAAGGAAGGAGAACATAGAAAACAGGATGCCACAGACAATATTTGTTCAAATGGCTCTGAGCACTATGGGACTTAGGACTTAACATCTGAGGTCATCAGTCTCCTTGAACTTAGAACTACTTAAACCTAACTAACCTAAGGACGTCACACACATCCATGCCCGAGGCAGGATTCGAACCTGCGACCGTAGCGGTAGCGCGGTTCCAAACTGAAGCGCCTAGAACCGCTCGGCCACATCGGCCGGCACAGACAATATTAATGGCCAAAAGAAGTCTACTAGTATCAAACGATGGCTTTGGTTTGAGGAAGAAATTTCTGAGAATATTTGTCTGGACTACAGCACTGTATATTAGTGAATCATGGACAGTGGGAAAATCGCAACAGAAGAGAACCGAAGGGTTTGACATGGGGTGCTACAGACTGATTTTGAAAATTAGTTGGACTGATAAGGAATGAGGAGGTGAAGAAAGGGACGTTTGGAAAACACTGACAAGAAGAAGGGTTTTAGTGACAGGACATGTTAAGAAATGAGGGAATAACTTACAAGGTACTGCAAGGAATTATAGAGAGTAAAAACTGTAGGAGAAGTCAGAGACTGGAATACATCCAAGAAGTAATTGAAGGCATTGACTGTAAGTGTTGCTATGAGTTGAAGACCTTGCCATAGAATAGGAAGTCGTGGTATGCCGCATCGAACATGTCAGAGTACTGATAACCAGCTCCCCCCCCCCTCCCCCTCCCACGAAAAAATAAAAGAAAGACTGAAGGCTGCAGTACAACTTGTGGTGTCGTTCCGTAACCGGAAGCTACAATCGATCTTTTGCATTATATACAAGCAAAATATATCTATAGATCGCATAATATTTATACATTTTACGTAACCACGTAATTGCAGAAATAGATAACTTAACGGCTACTGCTCGATACTACCGTAGTTTTACTGTAACCTCATTTGTATGAGACTTTCAAGATGAGGTTCATGGCGCGTTGTGCTAAGACTTTCGCAACTGAATTTATAGGAAAGAAGAAATGCGACTGTTGAGGGCAAAAAATAAGGTTTAATTTAATAAAATTATAAACAGCCGACCAGTTGCAATGGATAAAGAAATTCTTTACCTAGGTTCCGACAAATATAAATTTGTCTTCTTCAGAAGGTAACCTAAGGGCAATGAACATCATAGCTTACATTAGAAAAGTATGAAACTTATAAGGCAAGAATAAGTTTTAAGACAAATTAGAGAGCTCTAGCATTACAGAAGTATGATAACGACGACTGGTACTTACAATTTTACATTAGTAAGGACTAATGTACCATCGCCGTTTTTACAATTGTCGGCATAGATCCATGTGTCAAAAATAAAATATAGCCCTAGAATTAGGGTATGTCACGTTAATATAAAATAGCTCATGGATCTCACAGAGCTCACAACCGACTGAATGCAATCGGCGAGCGTAGTTACTCTGAAAACAGTGCAGGTGGCGCTCGTTTCGAGAAACATGTGCCAATTGGCGTACAAAGGCAACGTGTAAATTACCATTATTAATAACGTCCTTAGGTAGAGTAACAATAAAAAAAGGAAGGAAATTATCACTCCCGTTATCACAGTATGGCAGCGTTGGTACAAATAATGTAGTTATATACCAAAAAAGCAGGCAGGTGGCGCTTACGCCGAGAAACTTACGCCCAGTGGCATATACAGCAAAAATATAAAAAATTACATTACTATATTAGTGAAGCCCACGAACGGTATACATGTCAGAACTTTAAAATTGACAATAATGGCTCTTGTCAAGAAAGAATTACGAACACTGGTGCACGATCCTGTTAATGCACATTCAAAGGAAAAACAAAATTTTAGAGCCAGGCAAAATCACATAAGGGCAGATGTACGAGGTGCATTCAAGTTCTAAGGCCTCCGATTTTTTTTTCTCCGGACTGGAAAGAGATAGAAACATGTGCATTGTTTTAAAATGAGGCCACGTTCATTGTCAATACGTCCCAGATATGGCAGCACCGTACGGCAGATGGAATTTTACCGCCAGCGGCGAGAATGAGAACTGTTTTAAATACTTAAAATGGCGACGTTTTCCTTACTTGAACAGCGTGCAATCATTCGTTTTCTGAATTTGCGTGGTGTGAAACCAATTGAAATTCATCGACAGTTGAAGGAGACATGTGATGGAGTTATGGATGTGTCGAAAGTGCGTTCGTGGGTGCGACAGTTTAATGAAGGCAGAACATCGTGTGACAACAAACCGAAACAACCTCGGGCTCTCACAAGCCGGTCTGACGACATGATCGAGAAAGTGGAGAGAATTGTTTTGGGGGATCGCCGAATGACTGTTGAACAGATCGCCTCCAGAGTTGGCATTTCTGTGGGTTCTGTGCACACAATCCTGCATGACGACCTGAAAATGCGAAAAGTGTCATCCACGTGGGTGCCACGAATGCTGACGGACGACCACATGGCTGCCTGTGTGGCATGTTGCCAAGCAATGTTGACGCGCAATGACAGCATGAATGGGACTTTCTTTTCGTCGGTTGTGACAATGGATGGGACGTGGATGCAACTTTTCAATCCAGAAACAACGCACCAGTCAGCTCAATGGAAGCATACAGATTCACCGCCACCAAAAAAATTTCGGGTAACCGCCAGTGCTGCAAAAATGATGGTGTCCATGTTCTGGGACAGCGAGGGCGTAATCCTTACCCATTGCGTTCCAAAGGGCACTACGGTAACAGGTGCATCCTACGAAAATGTTTTGAAGAACAAATTCCTTCCTGCACTGCAACAAAAACGTCCGGGAAGGGCTGCGCGTGTGCTGTTTCACCAAGACAACGCACCCGCACATCGAGCTAACGTTACGCAACAATTTCTTCGTGATAACAACTTTGAAGTGATTCCTCATGCTCCCTACTCACCTGACCTGGCTCCTAGTGACTTTTGGCTTTTTCCAACAATGAAAGACACTCTCCGTGGCCGCACATTCACCAGCCGTGCTGCTATTGCCTCAGCGATTTTCCAGTGGTCAAAACAGACTCCTAAAGAAGCCTTCGCCGCTGCCATGGAATCATGGCGTCAGCGTTGTGAAAAATGTGTACGTCTGCAGGGCGATTACGTCGAGAAGTAACGCCAGTTTCATCGATTTCGGGTGAGTAGTTAATTAGAAAAAAAATCGGAGGCCTTAGAACTTGAATGCACCTCGTAGTAGCGAACATACATCGTGACAAAACCACCATTACATAAGGGGTAGTGAGCTTAAAGCACTGAAGGTGCATCATAACTTCCTGAGGAAATAAACCACGAAGGTTACCAGCATTAATGTTATACCGTAAAAAGTACAGGTTTAAAGCCTTCGAAAAATTTTCTACAAGCAAGCTTCAACTGGTCGTTCAGTATATTACCGTCCTTAAGCTCAAGATGTTTGAAAATTTGTAACTCTTCCCACAGATCTAATCTACGCCCTTTGTCTTCTCTGTGTAGGACAACAGTGTCTTCTAAATGTTTTGGCGTATGACTGGCTATCAGGAGGTGTTCAGCAAAAGTAGAATTGTGTATATTCGCTCCTTTATTACCTAATAGGTGTTCTTTATATCTTGTTTTCACAGCTCTGCCTGTTTGACCAATATAATATGAAGGGAAGTTTTTACAGGTTAGTTTGTTAACCCCTGAATTGGAAAACCAATCGCCGGCGATCTCTATTGAATGTACAAGATTTCTCTTTAAACTGTTATCTGTAGAGAAGGAGACGTTACAGTTATATATAGAGAAGGTTTAATTTGTTTTAGAGTACAGACATACAACTTCAGCTTCTTCAAATTCAAATAGCGCAGAGTCGTTTCATTGTAGGCAGATCAGTAATGTCAGCTGATTAATGTTAAATGCTGTGCTGACATCGCTTGCTGATCAAGGCTAAGTAGTCAAGACACGTAACTATGCCAAAAATAAATTTGTGCTGAATTTATTGTTACCGAATTGGACAGTCGTGAGCAATGCTATTCGTTAGAAAAGATACGAGGAAGAACGAGCTCCGGTTCAGGCGGGTGTGTGTTCTGGAGTGGCGAGTTATGAATGGGGCTGTCTGGCTGTGCGTCGCGGTGCTCTGCTTCGTGTCCCGCGCCCACGCCGTCTCCAGACGGCGCTGTCGCTTTCGCAACAGCTGTCCGTATCCTTCCGCTGCTCTATTATAGTCTGTTTGTTACTCCCACCAAGGGACAGTGCTTTATAATCTCTCCAGTCGCCGGCGCTTACCTGTTTTACGATCGCCCCAGTTTTACGCAGACGGGTTCCCGCTGCCGTCACACGCATTCATCGCGTTGTCCACCCTATAGTCTGCCAAGCGATCGTTTTAACACAGCATTGTATTTTATCTCCCCTTCGCCCACTGTTTCCATGGCGCAGAAGCAAGCGACAGCCGTTAGCAAGCTCTCAGCTTTTTTAATTACTTCCGCCGCTGAAGTGTCCATTCACGATTTGTGTATTTCGTTAATTGGCTTCAAATGGCTCTGAACACTATGGGACTTAACTTCTGAGGTCATCAGTCCCCTAGAACTTAGAACTACTTAAACGTAACTAACGTAAGGACATCACACACATCCATGCCCGAGGCAGGATTCGAACCTGCGACCGTAGCAGCAGCGCGGTTCCGGACTGAAGCGCCTAGAACCGCTCGGCCACAGCGGCCGGCCGCAACATACACTGAAGCGCCAAAGAAACTGGTATAGCGTGCGTGGAATACGGAGCTGCAGTCGGCAACGCCTATAAAAGACATTAAGTGTCTGGCGCAGTTGTTAGATCGGTTACTGCTGCTACAATAGCAGGTTATCAAGATTTAAGTGAGTTTGAACGTGGTGTTACAGTCGACGCTCGAGCTATGGGACACAGCGTCTCCGAGATAGCGATGAAGTGGGGATTTTTCCGTACGACCATTTCATGAGTTTGCCGTAAATATGTAGGTTTTAATGCTGGGTCATCAGCAAGTGTCAGCGTGCGTACCATTCAACGGAACATCATCGATATGGATTTTCGGACCCGAAGACCCACTCTTGTACCCTTGATGTCTGCACGACACAAAGCTTTACGCATCGCCTGGGCCCGTCAACACCGACATTGGACTGTTGATGATTGGAATCATGTTGCCTGGTCGGACGAGTCTCGTTTCAAATTGTGTAGAACGGATGGACGTGTACGGGTATGGAGACAACCTCCTGAATCCATGAACCCTGCATATGAGCAGGGGACTGTTCAAGCTGGTGGCGGCTCTGTAATGGTGTGGGGCTTGTGCAATTTGAGTGATATGGGAGCCCTGATACGTGTAGACGCGACTCTGACAGGTGACACATACGTAAACAACCTGTCTGATTACGTGCATTTTGACAGACTTGGGCAATTCCAGCAGGACAGTGCGACACCCCCAAGTCCAGAATGTCTACAGAATCGCTCCAAGAACATTCTTCTCAGTTTAAACTTCTGCCGGCCACCAAAAACCCCAGACATGAACATTACTGAGCATATGCTGGATGCCTTGCAACGTGCTGTTCAGAAAGATCTCCAGCCCATCGTACTCTTACGGATTTATGGACAGCCCTGCAGGATTCATGGTGTCAGTTCCCTCCAGCACTACTTCAGACATTAGTCGAGTCCATGCCACGTCGTGTTGCGTGCTCACGGGGGCCCTACACGATATTAGGTAGGTATACCAGTTTCTTTGGCTCTTCAGTGTAAAAGACAAAACAAAAAGTTGCAACACGGATTTATCCGAATGGGACGGAAATCTGTAGATATGATGTACAGGCAAACAAATGATGAAAATTTCAGAATTTTTTTTAAGAGAGAGCTTCATAATTTGAGTAGGTCAGTAACGTGTTGGTCCTCCTCTGGCCTTACACAAAGAGTGACTTGGCTTGGATGTCCTCCTGAGGGATGTCGTGCCATATTCTGTTAAATTGGCGCTTTAGATCTTCAAAATACCGAGCTAGTTGGAGGGCCCTGCCCATAATGCTCCAAACGTTTTCAATAGGGAAGACATTCAGCGACCTTGCTGGCCAAGGTAAGGCTTGGCAAACACGAAGACAAGCAATAGAAACTCTAGCCGTGTGCGAGTGGGCATTAACTTGCTGAAATGTAAGCCCAGGACGGCTTACCATGAAAGGCAACGAAACGGGGCGTAAAATATCGTCGACGTACTGCTGTGCTGTATGGGCGCCGAGAATGGTTCAAAAATTGTTCAAATGGCTCTGAGCACTACGTGACTTAACATCTGAGGTCACCAGTCTCATAGAACTACTTAAGCCTAACCAACCTAATGGCATCACACACATCCATGCCTGACGCAGGATTCGAACCTGCGACCGTAGCAGTCGCGCGGTTCCGGACTGAAGCGCCTAGAATCGCTCGGCCACCACGGCCAGCGCCGAGGTTGATAGCCAAAGGTGTTATGCTATAAAAACCAACGGCACCTCGGACCATCACTCCTTGTTGTGTGGTCGTATGGCGGGCAACGTCAGGTTAGTATCACACCGCCGTCCAGGGCGTCTCGACACATGTCATCGCTGGTACAGGGGCTCAATTCCAAGCGGAGCTGATCACTGAAGACAGATCTACTCCAGTAAAGGGGCGTTTTTCCGACACAGCTGCAGACGGGCTTGTTGGCGTACAGAGGTCAGTGGCAGTCTGCGCAAGGGGAGCCGTGAGCCTAGCACCCTTTCTGTGAATGGCCCTTATAGTCACTGAAGCACCAGTTGCACGCCGGATAGATGATGAATCCGGGGCTCTGAGTGCCTCTCTGACGTTTGCTCGGTCCTCACGTTCTGTCTTCTCTCTAGGTCGAGAGCTTCCTTCTTGACGCTGTGTTTGCCCGTCGTTCTCCCATTCCTGCCGACATCATCGAATATTCGCGTCGCTCCTACTCAAATGCCGAGCGGTTCGCCGATGACTACAACTGGCGTCTTTGAGCCCAACTACACGTTCTCTCTCAAATGCGTAAATCTGCGTATATTGTCCACGCGCCTGTGTGCATGGCATAGCTGCTGTCTAACTGCGTGCTCGGTATGAAATTCGCAAAGAACTTGGTATCGACAAGTCCCCTGTTAATTATCATTGCTAGCTGCGCGGTCAAACTGAGCTGCATCGTCAGACATTCGTCCACCAGTCGGCAAGGTTCACAGGTTTTAATTTTCCGTCGATACCTGCTTGAATGTAAATTTGTGATCAATTTGCATAACTGTTTCCTTTCCTTAGCGTGTAAGACTGTTCACATACTTAGCGAACTATATCCCGTGACGTAATATGCGCAACTGATTTCCGAACTTCGACTATGCTCCTACGCCGTTACGTCTTATTCGAAGGGGTACTGTCTTCATTTGTTACCTACCTACGCCAACAACCTGAGATAGAAGTACCCATTTTTTCACAGCCGTAATACGTCTGGGCAAACTTGTGTGACGTAACCACATCGGACCAAAAATTACCTACCTCAAGGAGATATCACTAACACCGTGTAACACAGCTTTTAGTCTTGGTAATGACTCAGTTCGGCGAGGAAGAGGGTTCAAAAGAGAGGGCTCAAAAGTTTCTTCAGGGGTGCAGTATTCAGGTGTAGCCACTTCCTAATGATTCGATCCCATAGAGTTATTAAATTGTGGGTATGTTGAAAGGAACGTTACAGTTGTGGTGTAGTGCAAAGATCGCGGTGCCATACCAGAGTCGGGAACTGGCATCGACACCACAGGAGTTAGTCATGTCTCGCTGCAATCCGCACCTACGAATGGGAGGCGCTGGCGAAGCCACACCCTCGCTGCCAGCTGCACAGCGCCGCCGCTGCACGGAATCCGGTTTACAGCTAGGCAGAGAAAAGCTCTGCCCAGTTCGTGACCCCCCATCGTGCAAACACAGACTGGTTAGGGCTCACGTGTTTCTCGTGTCTCCAATGGAGCTGCATTTTTGAACACCGAGAACCTACATGTGCTCATCAAGTGATGTTTAATATTCAAAGACATTTGTAAATATGCAGCACAATCCCGTGGCTATGTAGTGTATAAAATTAAGTAAATCTTTTTATGATTCTTGCAATAAATGAACCAATATTTGATTTTTTAAATTTTTGTTGTACGCTTCTAGTTCCGTAGGACCAAATTTGGGAGTAAATCTCCAAGGTCATGGAACGTGTAAGCACATGAAATTGCAACAGAAAATTGCGAGTAATAACAGATAAAATGACTGTGAACCCAAAAAAAAACAGGCCATAAGCTTATGCACACAAGAATCAGCTTAATCTTGCAAGGAACACCTCGACACAATAGGAGTATGAGGTTACCCTCCATTGAGTATTCAATGAACTGTGTACAAAGCCAGACCAACAGGCATTACATGCATTGACCAAAGAAGGATAGTGCATTGAGAATGGCTAGTTGCTAGCTGAAATCTACACTCCTGGAAATTGAAATAAGAACACCGTGAATTCATTGTCCCAGGAAGGGGAAACTTTATTGACACATTCCTGGGGTCAGATACATCACATGATTACACTGACAGAACCACAGGCACATAGACACAGGCAACAGAGCATGCACAATGTCGGCACTAGTACAGTGTATATCCACCTTTCGCAGCAATGCAGGCTGCTATTCTCCCATGGAGACGATCGTAGAGATGCTGGATGTAGTCCTGTGGAACGGCTTGCCATGCCATTTCCACCTGGCGCCTCAGTTGGACCAGCGTTCGTGCTGGACGTGCAGACCGCGTGAGACGACGCTTCATCCAGTCCCAAACATGCTCAATGGGGGACAGATCCGGAGATCTTGCTGGCCAGGGTAGTTGACTTACACCTTCTAGAGCACGTTGGGTGGCACGGGATACATGCGGACGTGCATTGTCCTGTTGGAACAGCAAGTTCCCTTGCCGGTCTAGGAATGGTCGAACGATGGGTTCGATGACGGTTTGGATGTACCGTGCACTATTCAGTGTCCCCTCGACGATCACCAGTGGTGTACGGCCAGTGTAGGAGATCGCGCCCCACACCATGATGCCGGGTGTTGGCCCTGTGTGCCTCGGTCGTATGCAGTCCTGATTGTGGCGCTCACCTGCACGGCGCCAAACACGCATACGACCATCATAGGCACCAAGGCAGAAGCGACTCTCATCGCTGAAGACGACACGTCTCCATTCGTCCCTCCATTCACGCCTACATCTACATCTACATCTACATCTATACTCCGCGAGCCACCTTACGGTGTGTGGCGGAGGGTACTTATTGTACCACTATCTGATCCCCCCTTCCCTGTTCCATTCACGAATTGTGCGTGGGAAGAACGACTGCTTGTAAGTCTCCGTATTTGCTCTAATTTCTCGGATCTTTTCGTTGTGATCATTACGCGAGATATATGTGGGCGGTAGTAATATGTTGCCCATCTCTTCCCGGAATGTGCTCTCTCGTAATTTCGATAATAAACCTCTCCGTATTGCGTAACGCCTTTCTTGAAGTGTCCGCCACTGGAGCTTGTTCAGCATCTCCGTAACGCTCTCGCGCTGACTAAATGTCCCCATGACGAATCGCGCTGCTTTTCGCTGGATCATGTCTATCTCTTCTATTAATCCAACCTGGTAAGGGTCCCATACTGATGAGCAATACTCAAGAATCGGACGAACAAGCGTTTTGTAAGCTACTTCTTTCGTCGATGAGTCACATTTTCTTAGAATTCTTCCTATGAATCTCAACCTGGCGCCTGCTTTTCCCACTATTTGTTTTATGTGATCATTCCACTTCAGATCGCTCCGGATAGTAACTCCTAAGTATTTTACGGTCGTTACCGCTTCCAATGATTTACCACCTATGGCATAATCGTACTGGAATGGATTTCTGCCCCTATGTATGCGCATTATATTACATTTATCTACGTTTAGGGAAAGCTGCCAGCTGTCGCACCATGCATTAATCCTCTGCAGGTCCTCCTGGAGTACGTACGAGTCTTCTGATGTTGCTACTTTCTTGTAGACAACCGTGTCATCTGCAAATAGCCTCACGGAGCTACCGATGTTGTCAACTAAGTCATTTATGTATATTGTAAACAATAAAGGTCCTATCACGCTTCCTTGCGGTAGTCCCGAAATTACCTCTACATCTGCAGATGTCGCCTGTCGCCACACCACTGGAGGCGGGCTGCACGATGTTGGGGCGTGAGCGGAAGACGGCCTAACGGTGTGCGGGACCGTAGCCCAGCTTCATGGAGACGGTTGCGAATGGTCCTCGCCGATACCCCAGGAGCAACAGTGTCCCTAATTTGCTGGGAAGTGGCGGTGCGGTCCCCTACGGCACTGCGTAGGATCCTACGGTCTTGGCGTGCATCCGTGCGTCGCTGCGGTCCGGTCCCAGGTCGACGGGCACGTGCACCTTCCGCCGACCACTGGCGACAACATCGATGTACTGTGGAGACCTCACGCCACACGTGTTGAGCAATTCGGCGGTACGTACACCCGGCCTCCCGCATGCCCACTATACGCCCTCGCTCAAAGTCCGTCAACTGCACATACGGTTCACGTCCACGCTGTCGCGGCATGCTACCAGTGTTAAAGACTGCGATGGAGCTCCGTATGCCACGGCAAACTGGCTGACACTGACGGCGGCGGTGCATAAATGCTGCGCAGCTAGCGCCATTCGACGGCCAACACCGCGGTTCCTGGTGTGTCCGCTGTGCCGTGCGTGTGATCATTGCTTGTACAGCCCTCTCGCAGTGTCCGGAGCAAGTATGGTGGGTCTGACACACCGGTGTCAATGTGTTCTGCTTTCCATTTCCAGGAGTGTAGATTTCCAATAAAAAAAATTCCAAAGGACGACTGATAGCTGAAATCTATTATTTACAATAGTAGTAGTGATCCATGAGGAAGCTCTTCAGTTTAGGTTTGAAAGCGCGTGGGTTACTGCTATGTCTTTTGAATCCTTGTTGTAGCTAATTGAAAATTGATGCAGCAGTATATTTCACGCCTTTCTGCGCAAGACTCAAGGAAGTGCGATCCAAGTGCAGACTGGATTTCTGCCTCGTGTTAATTGAGTGAAAGCTGCTAATTCTTGGGAATAAGCTGATATTGTAAACAAGAAACGACAATAAAGAACATGTATGTTGAGAGGCCAATGTCAGAAAACCCAGAGTAATGAACAGCGGATCACTTATGTCCGAAATGCCCATTCCTGAGCCAATACCATCGTTTTAGAATGGGAAGAGTTACCCCAAAATGCAATATCATAAGTATAAGCGAATGAAAATAAGCAAAGTAGACTACTTTTCGTGTCGAACTATCACTTACTTCAGATACCGTTCTAACAGTAAAAATGGCAGCATTAAGTCTGCGAACAAGATCCTGAATGTGGTCTTTCCACTACAGCTATCTGAACACTTAGAAATTTGAACTGTTTAGTTTCACTAATCTGTGAAATTAAAACTTTGTATTTTATTGGATTATGTAAAAACTGAGTCCTACTGTGATTTAGCGTTAGTTTGTTTTCTACAAGCTATGAACTTATGTCTTGAACTGCACTATTTGAAACACTACCAACGTTGAACACAACATCAAACTATCAAGCTAGTGTCATTGGCAAACAGAAATATTTTAGAATCAGCTGTAATACTAGAGGGCATCTCATTTATGTATATGAGGAACAGGAGTTGTCCCAGCACTGATCCTGGGGCACCCACCATATAACAGTGCCCCACTCGGAACCCACATCATAGCGATTCTCAGTACTGTACAGAATGACCATTCGCTGTCTGTTATTAAAGTAAGAGGCGAACCAATTGTGAGCAACTCCCCGTATTCCATAATGGTCCAACTTCTGGAGCAATATTTTATGATTAACACAGTCAAACGGCTTAGTTAAACCTAAAAAGACGCCTAGCGTTCCAAACCCTTTGTTTAATCCATCCGCTACCTCACAGAGAAAAGAGAATATAGCGATTTCAGTTGTTAAACCACTCCTAAAACCAAATTCCACATTTGACAACAAATTGTGTGAAATAAAATGATCAGTAATCCTCACGCACACACACACACACACACACACACACACACACACACACAAACACTTTTCAATAACGTTAGCTAACAGTGATGGCATAGAAACAGGTCTAAAATTGTCTACATTATCCCTTTCTTCCTTTTTATAAGGCGGCCTTACTACTGAGTACTTTGATCGTTCAGGAAACTGCCCATTCCTAAAGTAAAGCTTACACTTATGGCCAAGTACAGGGCTAACATTTGCAGCAAAGTGCATTAATATTCTGCTAGATACTCCATCATACCCATTAGAGTCCTTAGTCTTCGGTGATGTAATTATTGACTCAATCTTCCCCTTGTCAGTGTCAGTGTCGGTAAATGATATATACATGCAGACTGAAGTGACGAATGAAAATTTGTACCAAGGCTGGGATTCAAGCCCGGTCTCCTGCTGATTAGGTAGGTGCGCTTACCACTTCGGCACCCTGGTACAGCGGTTTTGCACAGCTGCAGGGACTGTCCTAGCACGCTTCCCTCCTCTGTTCACATGCCAGCCCACTCGGAATTCCCCCTCAACTCGAACAGCACTATAGAGGCTCTCCAACTGCTTGGAATAGCACATCAGTATCGAACGAAACGGGCAATCCTGCCTGAAACCCAGGCATGGGTGCTTTAATCGAGTGGAATGACATTGTTCCAGGACTTTTTCAGGTCTCAAACAAGTTTTTTGATGTGTACTCGAGCATATTTGATGCTGAGGTGTTATTCCAATACAGTTGGAGAGCCCCTGCAACAGTGTTCGAGTTTGGGAGGAATACCATATGGGCTGAAGCATGAATGGGAATTCGAATTGAAGAGGGAGGCGTCCTACGGTAGTCCATGCAGTTGTGCAAAGCCACTGAGCCCGGATTGGAGTAATGAACAGGAAACCCGGGTTCGAATCCCGACCTTGGTACAAATTTCCATCGCCACTTCATACATATATACAACATAGACGTTTGAAATTTGGAAAGGTGTCTAGAACTACAGGGTGTTTCAAAAATGACCGGTATATTTGAAACGGCAATAAAAACTAAACGAGCAGCGATAGAACTACACCGTTTGTTGCAATATGCTTGGGACAACAGTACATTTTCAGGCAGACAAACTTTCGAAATTACAGTAGTTACAATTTTCAACAACAGATGGCGCTGCGGTCTGGGAAACTCTATAGTACGATATTTTCCACATATCCACCATGCGTAGCAATAATATGACGTAGTCTCTGAATGAAATTACCCGAAACCTTTGACAACGTGTCTGGCGGAATGGCTTCACATGCAGATGAGATGTACTGCTTCAGCTGTTCAATTGTTTCTGGATTCTGGCGGTACACCTGGTCTTTCAAGTGTCCCCACAGAAAGAAGTCACAGGGGTTCATGTCTGGCGAATAGGGAGGCCAATCCACGCCGCCTCCTGTATGTTTCGGATAGCCCAAAGCAATCACGCGATCATCGAAATATTCATTCAGGAAATTAAAGACGTCGGCCGTGCGATGTGGCCAGGCACCATCTTGCATAAACCACGAGGTGTTCGCAGTGTCGTCTAAGGCAGTTTGTACCGCCACAAATTCACGAAGAATGTCCAGATAGCGTGATGCAGTAATCGTTTCGGATCTGAAAAACGGGCCAATGATTCCTTTGGAAGAAATGGCGGCCCAGACCAGTACTTTTTGAGGATGCAGGGACGATGGGACTGCAACATGGGGCTTTTCGGTTCCCCATATGCGCCAGTTCTGTTTATTGACGAAGCCGTCCAGGTAAAAATAAGCTTCGTCAGTAAACCAAATGCTGCCCACATGCATATCGCCGTCATCAATCCTGTGCACTATATCGTTAGCGAATGTCTCTCGTGCAGCAATGGTAGCCGCGCTGAGGGGTTGCCGCGTTTGAATTTTGGATGGATAGAGGTGTAAACTCTGGCGCATGAGACGATACGTGGACGTTGGCGTCATTTGGACCACAGCTGCAACACGGCGAACGGAAACCCGAGGTCGCTGTTGGATCACCTGCTGCACTAGCTGCGCGTTGCCCTCTGTGGTTGCCGTACGCGGTCGCCCTACCTTTCCAGCACGTTCATCCGCACGTTTGCAGTCCGTTGAAATTTTTCAAACAGATCCTTTATTGTATCGCTTTTCGGTCCTTTGGTTACATTACACCTCCGTTGAAAACTTCGTCTTGTTGCAACAACACTGTGTTCTAGGCGGTGGAATTCCAACACCAGAAAAATCCTCTGTTCTAAGGAATAAACCATGTTGTCTACAGCACACTTGCACGTTGTGAATAGCACACGCTTACAGCAGAAAGACGACGTACAGAATGGCGCACCCACAGACTGCGTTGTCTTCTATATCTTTCACATCTGTTGTTGAAAATTGTAACTACTGTAATTTCGAAAGTTTGTCCGCCTGAAAATGTACTGTTGTCCCAAGCATATTGCAACAAACGGTGTATTTCTATCGCTGCTCGTTTAGTTTTTATTGCCGTTTCATATATACCGGTCATTTTTGAAACACCCTGTATATAGATTCATTTGAAATAAAATTTCGTATGTTTTAGCTCCGATCCATCATCTCTCAGAGCGATCAAAGAACTCGCAGCTATGACCAGACGCCTTGTGTTCCGAATAGTCTCAAACGTTTTCTTCGGGATTAAGATCGAGTAATTTGCAGGTCAGTGAATGTGACTAGGGGGGCTTGAAAGTTCGTTAAACTGAGGACGCCTCTGTGTGTGTGTGTGTGTGTGTGTGTGTGCATGCATGCAGCCTTGTGAACTCGGTTGTCATCTTGGAAGAAGGGGGAGTGCCCACAGTACATTCATTTGACGATGCAGGGGAAAAGGCGACACTTGGTGAGCGAGAAGAAATACACGTCCTGGTTTATGTTCACGGCAACCTCAACGGCAAATAGATTCAGATCATGGTACAAAAATCACGTCCAAAAGTTCGCAGGACGAACTCCGGCCTCAATTTCACCGTCCACACACCGCGGATTGGGGCGTCAGTGCATCGACGTCTTGTAAAAATCACCACTTGGAGCAGACTGCATGCCTCCAACCATCTACAGCCCAGATACTGCGTTGTCTGGCCCATTTTAAGATGTGTAGCTTTGTATGCTGCAGCAGTAAATGTTGTGACCAGGAGAAGCTACATTCGCCAGGCCACAACTGTGAGGTTCTTTGATTGCTCTGGGAGAAGGTTCATCATACTAGAACACTTTATTAGATTAGTAAATAAAAGATTTACTTAAGAATGACACACTTCTTTGCCACAGGATTATTGGCTAATTTACAACTGTCATTGACTACCAAAGCATCTTTTGATGCACTAATCAACGAACTGTTCTGTTGAGGTACATAGTTCAACATTAACAACACTACACGTTGAGATTAACTACTCATTGGTCCTGTACTAAGATGTTGACTGCTATAGCTGAGGTCTCGAACTGGGGTGAGCTCTTGCATGCTCAACACTATATTTACTTCAGTACGAGGGTGCGTCAGTGCTGGAGAAGAGGCGTGGTCTTCAGGAACGTCTCCCATACATCACTGCGGATTGCAATGAACCATCGCTCATGTCTGTGCTATCGATTCGCGTTGCCGATTTTGGCGTGGCATCGCGACCTCTGGACAATACCACAGTAAAGGTTTTTTGCTAGACGCACCCTACTCAAAATGTCCATAATGTTTGCTGAGAAACTGGATGAGAGGGATCAGCATTCACCGACTGCTTTGAGACAGATTGACACTGGAAAGGCATGACACTGGTCTCCAATCGTCAGTTACCCTGTTTCCGCGATTGCTGTTCTTAGACCAAGTTCACTAGTGGTGCATCATTCCTTGTAGACACGGACAGTCCGCGTAGATATGCCAACAAATCGGACAGATTCATGCACAATGTGGCCGTGGGTAGTTCCATACATTCCGTCACGTCTCTACGTGTTCCACTCCCTCTAGGATTGACAATGGGCTGAATTCGGCGAGCAGGAGCGCCCCCAAGTTTCTTTCAGTATGCCATATACAGCTGCTGACACTACCTGAGTGCACTCGTCGGACTGCACACAAACTCCAGTCCACTCCACTTCACTACTATGACTTGCCAGCAGTCTAGGACCACACAACGACATGGTACCAGTTTTACACCATCTAAAGCTTTGCAATCCCAGATCATATTCCTAGCAATATTTTATGTCCACCTTTTGTAAGGACTGAATTTAGTCATGCACTTTGTTTTAAAATTTCAAAAAAAAAAAAAATTGTTTTCAACGAATTCTTCTACCAGATTCTATAGTTTTTTTAAATTTCTCCAGTTAAACTTAATCCAAAAATTTAAGTATAATTGAGGTGATTATAAATTGGCCTCACCAATTAGCAGTCGATGCAACTTTTCACAACCAATGTCGTCTATATTACTATGAACATACAAGATTTTGTTTAACATTGTTAGCAAAAATCTTGAAAAGTTCTTGATCCATCTGCTTCAGATTTCTACACATTTGGATTAACGTAGCGTGATTCAGCTGCAGCTACCACTGGTTTTTATGCACCTTGCAACACCTTTAGATACCACACCCAACATTTTCTTATTCTCTCGCTCGCTATGCGCAAACCATTACTCCTACAGAAAAAATGAGCAGCACATTTTGTAGGAAATTTAATGTAGTTAAATTTTGTACTGGAATAACTTTGCATTGGAGGCCGCGGTTTTCCAGTTTTTCAAGAAAAACGCGTTTGAAGGTCACTTTTGTACGTTTTTCTTGAAAGAAAACTACAGCCTCTAGCGAAAACGCATCACAAAATTTAGTTCCGTTACCTTTACTACAGAAAGGTTCTGTTCATTTATGCTATAGGACTATTAGTTTGCTCATAGCGTGCGAGAATATATGAAAATATCGCTCGTGATATTTGAAGGCTTTGCGTATTGCATAAAACACAGCGGTATGGGCAACAGAGTAGCCCTACATTGGTAGCAAACATCTCATAGTTCTTAAGCGATTTACTTCAGATATTTACACACTACTCTAATAAACATTCAGACGGATATAGGCTTTATAATTTTTTTAAACAACAATGTACAGGTTTCGTGTTCAAACAGACTTCGAGAAAGAAAATGCTGTGCTGTAAAAATTTTCAGTTTCGCATTCATTCTCGCACTCATTTTTAACTATAGTAGTATGGCATTTAAACCGTTAGACAAATTCGAACGTATTATTTCTCATTCGACAAAATTTTAAGCAAAACGAACAAATTTTAACCATGGTGTGTGTTGTTATATTTTCTTCCTCGCAGTCAGTTTCAAGAGGAAACAGGATAGTTGTATTTGTGGGTTATCAGCTTATGATTAAAATGCTGCTATGGAATCTGAATCGTCCGCAGATTAAAACTATGCGAAATACTGGCAATGAAGCTATTATCCTCACAGATTCAGCATGCCAGCATGCCAGTGATCCCAACCTATTTACCCGTTCATTTTACATCGAAGCACCAAAGAAACAGGTATAGGCATGCGTATTCAAATACAAATATCTGTAAACAGGCAGAATACGACGCTGCGGTTGGCAGCGCCTATATAAGACAAGTGTCTGGCGCAGTTGTTAGATCGGTTACTACTGTTACAATGACAGGTTATGAAAATCTAATTGAGTTTGAACGTGGTGTTGTACTCGGCGCACGAGCGATGGGACTCAGCATATCCAAGGCAGTGATGAAGTGGGGATTTTCCCGTACAACTATTTCACGAGTGCACCGGAAAAATTAGGAATCCAGTAGAACAATAGATCTCCGACATCGATGCGGCCGGAAAAGATCCTGCAAGAACGGGACCAACGACGACTGAAGAAGAGTCGTTCAACGTGACAGAAGTGCAACCCTTCTGCAAATTGCTGCAGATTTCAACGCTGGGCCATCAACAAGTGTCAGCGTGCGAGCCATTCAACGAAACATCATCGCTATGGGCTTTCGGATCCGAAGGCCCACTCGTGTACCCTTGGTGACTGCACGAGACAAAGCTTTACCGCTCGCCTGGGCCCGTCAACACCGACATTGGACTGTTGATGACTGGAAATATGTTGCCTGGTCGGACGAGTCTCGTTTCAAATTGTATCGAGCGGATGGACGTGTACGGGTATGGAAAAAACCTGATGAGTCCATGGACCCTGCACGTCGGGGACTGTTCAGGCTGGTGGAGGCTATGTAATGGTGTGGGGCGCGTGCAGTTGGAGTGATATGGGACCCCTGATACGTGTAAATACGACTCTGACAGGCGACCCGTACATAAGCATCCTGTCTGATCACCATTCATGTCCATTATACTTTCCGACGGACTTGGGCAATTCCAGCAGGACAATGCGATACCTCACACGTCCAGAATTGCTACATAGTGACATTAGGAACACTCTCCTGAGTTTGAACTCTTCCGCTGGCCACCAAACTCCCCAGACATGAACATTATTGAGCATACCCGGGATGCAACGTGCTGTCCAGAAGAGATCTCCACCGTCTTACGGATTTATGGACAGCCCTGCATGATTCATAATGTCAATTTCCTTCAGCACTACTTCAGATATTAGTCGAGTCTATGCCACGTCGTTTTGCGGCACTTCTGCGTGCTCGCGGGGGCTTTACACGATATTAGGCAGTTGTACCTGTTTCTTCGGCTCTTCAGTGTAAGTTATTTCAGCCTCATTCAAGGTTACATTTTCAGTAAGAATAAACAGGCGTCAAGGTCTGAGAAATAGATGGGAAGAAAGCAGACGGAGAGGGGAGGAGGAGGAGATGGACAGAGAGAGGGGTGAGTAGGAGATTAGGACGTATATCCAACTACCGTTCATATTTAGCAGTTGCTGTCCATTGCTGTGTTCGCTAGTATTTAATATTTTCAGGTTCCGTAGCTTATTTCTGTTCTCATACGCCAGTATGTGTTTATAAAGTATTTTGTCAATACAAGTCAACGACAGGTAACGAAATTTGTATTTTTTTGTATTTTTGCGTGGTGATCATGAAGTACTCCTACTCCCTGTTTTTATCGTACGTTATCCGTTTCTGAAAATGCGTCGTTATTGCTAAAGTAGTGCTATTTTCAGTTTCTGGGCACTACTTTCATATCAGTAGATGTTTATTACGTTTCTTATTAATAAAAGGCAACAAAAAGTCCCCTTCGCACCATTGTTAGTTCAAAATGGCTCAAAAAAATTGCTCTTAGCACTATGGGACTTAACATCTGAGGTCATCAGTCCCCTAGAACTTAGAACTACTTAAACCTAACCAACCTAAGGACATCACACACATCCACGCCCGAGGCAGGATTCGAACCTGCGAGCGTAGCGGTCGCGCGGTTCCGGACTGAAGCGCCTAGAACCGCTCGGCCACACCGGCCGGCTAGTACGTAAAATTCGTTGGTATTGTTCGGACAGTGCTGAAATATATTTTCAGGTTCTGGACACTAATTTCACATCAGTAAATCTTTAAAAAAAACTGTTAATGAAAGCCAAAATTAGACATTTTTTACATTTTTCTGTCTTTTTTGTGGTGATGAAGTGCCCCCGAACCTCCCTCCCGTTGGTAGTAAACGTTATTGAAAGGTGTTGCTAGGGTTAATGAACAGCAACGGTCCCTATGCACTTCCACTGGGCACGCCGGAAGTTCCTCGTACATTATGCCGCTTCCTCACTAGCAAGGAAGCCTGAGTCTTCTTTGCTTTGAAGTGGGTTCTTGGCTACTGCGTTACACCTTAACACTCACTTCTGCGCGAAGAGCAGCCAGTATATTTCCCTGGAGTGGAAGGCTTTTATCGATTGGAGGATCGCTTCCCCTGTGTGACGTGGTGTTTCCTGCGCAGGCGGTCCCGGAAGCAGGGCTGTGCTGGAACACATTACGCAGCGACAGCTGTGGACTGGCTGGCTAGTACTGCCGGTCGTCGGCCGGAACTGAACGGCGCGCACCGTGGCCGACACGGCTGCGGTCGCTAACTCCCCCACCTCTGCTCAGCTCCGCTCTCGTCTCTCTTCTACCGACTTCTTTGTCTCGCTCAAAATGAAGCTGCCGCGTACCAACTTACACGCTGTACGCCTTCATTGTCCATCGTCACCCCGAGCACACTCACTGTTTCGTCAGAATAGAGTTACGGACAAATGTCTCTCAGATTTTATGTACAGTGTAATAACTACGATTCCAAAGAAGGCCGATACTGACAGGAGCGTATATTATAGAAACACGTTTTAACAGACCATAACTGTGAAGTATCGACACGAATTCTTTACAGAAAAATGGAAAGACTGGTTGAAGCTGACTTTGAGGAAGATCGGTTTGGTTTCTGGAGAGATATGGAACACTGGACCATAGTGACTGTCAAGCACGCGACAAGGCCACGGCATCTGTCCAGACCAGTCCTCATCGCAAAAGACGAGAGAAACAAGCACTCCGTCTTCTGGCCACGAGTGGCCTACCGGGACCATCCGACCGCCGTGTCATCCTCCGAGGAGGATGCGGATAGGAGGGGCGTGGGGTCAGCACACCGCTCTCCCGGTCGTTATGATGGTATTCTTGACCGAAGCCGCTACTAATCGGTCGAGTAGCTCCTCAGTTGGTATCACGAGGCTGAGTGCACCCCGAAAAATGGCAACTGCGCATGGCGGGTGGATGGTCACCCATCCAAGTGTCGGCCAAGCCCAACACCGCTTAACTTCGGTGATCTCACGGGAACCGGTGAATCCACTGTGGCAAGGCCGTTGCCAAAAGACGAGAGAGAAATAAAATTATTTCTTTAATTCTGATCATAGATTCGAACTCCTTACAAAATTCCGACTAAACTGATACTTAACTCCGACTAGTCAAATGATTAACTAACGATTCGTCAAACTTGGTGATTGAATTAATACCACTTCGTACCATTTCGTAGGCTCAGTACTACCTGTCCCCTATAAGCAGGAGTGTTACAATGCTTAACGTGAGAAGTCCGCAGGCTGTATCAACACGGGATAGTCCAGTATTGCCAGGTTTCGGCATTTATGAATTGCTAACTACGAGAGTGGTTTGAAAAGTTTTCGGAATCACCACGAGATATCAGCGCTAGCGCATTGAGTTGTTCACGTGATATTCTTTGGACTGTTGCCTGTAAACACGTGCCACGTCAGTGCTCTTGGAAGAAAGCTATGGCGGTGACTTGGCTCTGTTGATGTTTCCGTGTAGTGTTTTGCGAAGATGTAAAAAATTGAGATTCGAGCAGTGATTAAGTATTTCGTAAAGAGAGGTATGAAGGCAAAGAACATTCTTGACGATTTCCAGAATACACTGGGGGACTCTGCTCCTTCATATTCAACTATTGCCAAGTGGACAAATGAATTTAAATTTGGTCGGGAGATCTTAGCTATGATGATCCGCGCAGTGATCGGCCAAGATGTGTAACTACTCCAGAAATCATTGCAAAAGTGCACAAAATGGTCACGGAGGATCGCCAATTGAAAGTGCGTGAAAGTGCTCACGCTTGCCAGATGTCATCTGAAAGGGTATATCACATTTGAACTGAAGAATTAGAAATGAAAAAATTATCTGCAAGATGGGTGCCACGATTCTTGACGCTGGATCAGAAATGCATGAAAATGGACATACCAGAACAATGTTTGGCCCGTTTTAGGAGAAACGAAGAAGATTTTTTGCGCCGGTTTGTGACCACAGATTAAATTTAAGTGCACTCGAAGAGGTGGAAACATGCAGGTTCTCTGCCACCAAAGAAAGCAAAGACCGTTAATTCGGCGCGAAAACTCATGGCATCAGTGTTCTGGGATGCGAAGGGGATTCTTTTTGTAGATTATCTCCTCACTGGGCAAACAATTACTGGAGAATACTATGCTGACCTCCTGGACAAATTGCAACAAAAGATACGAGAAAAAAGTCCAGGTTTAACAAGGAAGAAAGTCACCTTCCGTCAAGACAATGCGCGCCCGCACACATGTGCCGTCGCCATGGTAAAATTACACAAACTAACGTATGAAATGTGGCCACACCCGCCTTATTCATCTGATAAGGCTCCGTCACATTTCCATCTCTTCCTAAAACTGAAAATTTTTCTTGGTGGACGAAGATTCACTTCAAACGAAGAATTGGTAGCTGTAGTTGACAACTATTTTGCAGGCCTGGAGGAAACTCATTTTGGAGATGGGATCAAGCCACTGGAACATCGTTGGACCAAGTACATTAATCTACAAGGAGACTACACTGAAAAATAAAAAAGTTCGATGATGTAAGTACTTTTTTCTATTCCGTTTCGAGAACTATTCAAACCACCCTCGTATAACCAGAGGAGCATGATCAAACTTCGACAAAAAAAGCTATGTGAAACGGCTCTTTCATCAAATTCCATGACGGAGAAAGTGTACTTCATCGCACTGTCTCAATACGAAATGTAATTCAACACTGGTCATAATGCGGATACATTCCTACAGAAATCACCAGTGGTGTGTTTTCAGTTCGAGCCGCTGTGTACGCCTGCACCGCGATACGAACAATATAAAAAGTAGTTTCGCTTTCACATTCCAGACAAAAAGGCGAGTCTCGGTTTCTATTGAAACTTTCCAACTTTAATTCACTACACGTCTGAAGATAGGTGTCCTGGTTGTCAACGTATCGTATGTTCGAATTTCCTGTTTCCAAATCATGACTACGTAGTCTGTTGTACTCTGTGTGTACATTTGTCCGTAATATTAAGAATGAAACCAATGTGTGTGCCACTGCTGGAGTAATCACGCATCAGTCAGCCCCTCGTAATTCTCATCGTACGTTAACTACTGGACTTACTGCGAGATAAATGCTCACGTCCGTGTAATAACTACAGGTTGCCAGTTCGCTTGAATGACATGGGATCGGGCACTTTTCGTTTTGGAAGGAGAGGCGCTTTGACCAATTACAGCAAGCTAGGGCACTGTCACTCGACAGGAATCTTAATTATTAACATCTCTATATAAATTCCTGTATGACCAAGACGCGCAGGGATTACAGCACGACGCCGCATTGTTGACAGGCTGGGTGGATAGGGTTTCGCCGCCACCAGGATGACAGGCAAAAACCGTCCACTGCCGTGGTAGCTTTCTATCGGGCTCTGTACCTGATTGCCTGTCACAGAACCGTTATAAGCTCGCTCAAAGCGACTTAAATGGAAAACATGGCCGCACGGAGAGGGGAATCACGGCGGGAGGTGGGGAAAATAAGAGGTTGATGGCAATTATACATCCGGGTTGTAAGAGGCACACACACACACACACACACACACACACACACAGTGTATTTTTTTCTTGAAATTAACCGCAAGAAAAACTGAGATGTCGTTTACGTCTATGACGTTATCTTAGAAACCCCACGAAAACATTCTTTTAGTTTGTGTTTAAATGAGAACGTTTCAGTTAAGGCTTTGTCGTGAGTGTTACGAAATATCAGCTGAAGTTACTGTAACCATGCACAATATATTTATATTTCCGCTACGTGTTTCGGAGGTTAAACTTCCATCAACAGGTGGATTTATGTCAGTTAATATCGCATGGATGTATTGTTTGTACCAATTTTGAGTAAGCTGTGGCACTGTCTGGTAGCAGAAAACACTATTTCAGTACAAGGTTAAAAGTCACGGGAAGGCTTTTGATTACAAAGGCTACAGGGGAACAGCAAAACCAATATAACTACAATTCAGTGGTCACAGGCTCCTTTTCAGGTCGTGGTTTTTTTTCACTTTACTTTTTCCCTTTTCCCCACGGGGCCGGCTTTATTACACAGCGGTTTTTGCTGTATTACTAGCATCCCGATGGAGCTTATTGAGGGTGGCGGCTTGCCTCTAAAAACTAGACTCTTCTCACTTATTATATTAATGTGGGAAAACCGCAAGGTACCAGCTGACTTGAAGAGCTCCACAATTGTCACCATCTTCAAAAAGGGCGACAGAAGCGTCTGTGGTAACTACCGGGGAATATCTCTACTCTCTGTCACTGGAAAAATTTTTGCAAGAATCCTTTTAAATCGCCTCCAGACACTTTCAGAGACTATACTACCTGAGTCTCAATACGGGTTTCGACCTTCAAGAGGGACAATTGACATGATCTTCTGTGCACGACAACTACAGGAGAAGTGCAGAGAACAGCAAAAGCCTTTACTACTTGTTTTCTACGATCTAGAAAAGGCCTTTGATACAGTTCCCAGAGAAGCCATGTGGATGGTCTTAAAACGCTTCGGCTGCCCTGAACATTTTGTTGACCTGATTGAAGCTCTCCACGTTGATATGACTGGACAGGTCCTCTGCCAGAATGAAATGACTGGTGAATTCCCAATAACATGTGGGCTTAAACAAGGATGCGTTCTTGCACCTACATTATTTGCATTGTATCTGGCAGCTATGCTTTACGAGACAACCGTAAACAATGCAGGAATAGAACTAAAGTACAGGTTTGATGGAGGATTATTCAACCAGTCCAGACTCCATTCAAAAAGGTTCACCAGTACCACTCGTGTGACAGAGCTGCAGTATGCTGATGACAATGTCTCTCCAGCTCATTCACCTGCAGAGTTGCAGCTGTCAGTTGATTCCTTCAGCAGGGCGTACGAACGATTTGGTCTCTCCATCAATATTCCAAAGACAAAGGTGATGGCGCAGCCAACTCCTGGCTCCTCCGTTCCTGACTTCAGCATATCCATCTATGATACACTCTTGGAACAAGTGGACCATTTCCTCTACCTGGGAAGCATACTGTCATCCAACTGCTCATCTGGAAAAGATGTGGAGAATAGATTACGTGCTGCACATGTAGCATTTGGTCGTCTTACAAAGCATGTCTTCCTGAATAAAGACCTAACACTGTACACCAAACTGATGGTGTACAAAGCTGTAGTCATTTCCACCCTGCTATATGGTTGCGAAACCTGGACGTTATATCGCTGCGATCCGAAGAAACTAGAACGCTTCAACCAACAGAAGCTAAGATATATCATGAACCTGAAATGGGATGACTTCATATCCAACACGGCTGTTCTAGAGAAAGCAAAAATGCATAGCATGGAAGCTCTTATCATTGGGCATCAACTGAGATGGGTCGGACATGTCCAGCGGATGAAAAATGACAGACTTCCACGCCAAATGCTGTACAGCGAAGTGAGCACAGGTAAAAGGCCACGAGGTGCCCCTCTCAAACGTTATAAGGATCAGTACAAGAAAAATCTGAAAAACTTGAACATCGATCCGAGTAACTGGTCCACAATAGCAGAAGACCGAAGTCGCTGGCGCTCAGTTACCTCAAATGCTCTTCAAAACTTTGAGCTGGAACGTCGAAGAATGGAGAATGACAAACGCCAGAGACGTAAACTCCTCCAGGCTCAGCCACGTCCTCCACCTTCCATCAGCTGTAATGTCTGTGGCCGCCTGTTCCACGCTAGGATTGGATTGCTAAGCCATCAACGACACTTCCACGCCTGAACCGTGACAAAGGAAATCTCAGGAGAGAAATGAAAACTCGGATACGAGTATCAGCCGACGACGACGACGACTAGCATCAGGTAGCCGGATGCCCTTCTTGATGCCGCCAATTACCCCGGGAATAAATCTGTGTACCCTATCTCTCTGCGTGTAATGTAGATCTCATGTTCAAGGGTGTTAATGTTTCCTAAATGATTGCTTGTCGTGCATATGAGGCGGTACGTGGGTACCAGCCCGTGGCTGGCTTGCTTCCCCGTTAGCACTGTCTGCTATCCTGGCGGCTTCTGTCCTGTTTACATCACATACACTTTATATACACTGAAGTGAGCAAAGACAGAGCTAATAAGTAGATTTACAAAATAATTTTACTACCACTGGAAAATTTATGTAACATTTTTAATTCGGTGCCATTCTACACGTACTCATCGCAACAGTTGCAATGGTAGCTAAGTGGAAGAAACTTTCTGCAAGAAGATAAACAACGCTTGAGTATGTCTTCTGGAACAAGAAAGTATCAGGAAATTTTATCGAAGTCTGCTACAGAAATATGTGCTATACACTTTTGTTCAGGATATAGAGAAAGAATGCCTAAACATTAAAGAAAACATAGAAAGAGCGGAATATGAAGCATTGGGGAAAAGTAGGTTAAAGAAACAGAAAGGATCAAGGATTTGGAATGAAAATGTAGCAAAGGGAGTTGAAGATATACATAGAATCAACAAGAAAACTCTTGCAGACTAAAACAGCAGGAGCTGAAGAGATGTATAAGCAAAAACGGAGACATGTCAAACAAATAACTAGGCTAGCACATCAAGAGGCAACTTTTTGCCTATAAACTAATGAAACACTTAAACAGAACGGAGAAAGATACTGCAGAACTAAAAAATAAATAGTGAATACAAGAGGAAAAATTGTAGAAAAAGTTGTGGCAAATAGAAGATTTAGAGTTAGAGCAGAAGGGGAGTGATCACATTATATAATTGTACAGTGGATTCAATCACAACGGAAGAACTGCAAGCAGTTTTTAAAAGTATGAAAAACAAGAAAGCAAATGGACCTGATGGTATTAATGTGGAACTTTTAAAATATGCCCCTGCCTTTTGTGATTTTAGATTATTACATTTATTTAATGAATGTTGCCACTGGTGTAAAATATCAAACTCTTGGAAAATATCAGAAGTAATATCAATTTTTAAAAAAGGTCAAAGAAACAATTCTGAAAATTATAGACGAATTAAGAGTCCTGATTTCAACCTATAAATACTTGCAAAAATAATCAATAATCGCTTAAAAACCGTAACAGAGACTGCTATTAGAATAAAAGTGGATTCTGGAAAGTGACACTGTATTTACCATACAAAGAATTTTAGAGAAACGACAAGAATTCAGTTTAGAGACGCATATTTCTTTTATTGACACCGAAAAAGCCTTTGCCAGTGTGAACAGAAAGAAACTATGGTACGTAATGATTAAAGATGGATATCTTAGACATAATAAGATTAAAAACAGCCGACCAGTTGCAAAGGATAAAGTAATCTTTACCTAGGTTTCGATAGATTTAAATCTATCTTCTTCAGAAGGCGGCCTGAGGACAATGAACATCGTAATTTATATTAAAAGGTATGAAATATAAGTCAAGAATAGAGTTTAACATATATTAGGAGAATCTTGTATTACAAAATATGAGAAGGATTCCTGGTACTTACAGTATTACATTAACATGGAGTGATATGTCATTGTCGTTTTTACAATCATCTGCATAGCTCCATTAGTCCAAATAAAATATAGCCCTGAGACATCTTATTGAAGCTATAAGAGCTTATACATGGACACGAAAATAGTAATAAAAGCTGGTAATAATGAAACTGAAGAAATCATTACCAATAAGGGACCCAAACAGGAATGTAGCGTGTCGCCAACCACATTAATGCACGTATAGATGATCTGATTAACATCTAGAGGCAGGAAGCAAATCTGGGTATACAGTATAATAGGAATAAATATGTTAACGTCATATATGCAGATGACGCAACCATTTTGGAAGAAATGGAAGTTTAGTTACAAAAACCAGTCTATAAATTGCATCAGTTAGGAAAAAGGGAAAATAACGTTAAAATATCAACAAAGGAAACTAAAATCATGGCTCATCACGAGAAATACCCCACAAAAAAATGGTTCTGAGTACTATGGGACTTAACAGCTACGGTCATCAGTCCCCTAGAACTTAGAACTACTTAAACCTAACTAACCTAAGGACATCACACAACACCCAGTCATCACGAGGCAGAGAAAATCCCTGACCCCGCCGGGAATCGAACCCGGAAACCCGGGCGCGAGAAGCGAGAACGCTACCGCACGACCGCGAGCTGCGGACAAATACCCCACATCTTCAAAAAATATAATAAATAATACACTACTTGAACAAGTGTGATAAAAATGTGGCATGTAGCACATATGAATGTCGACTGGAGACATTTCAAGGAGCAGTGATGAAATTTCCACTGAGAGAGCCAGAGTTAGATTTTCATTGGTTTCTCTGAATCACTCGAGGCGAATGATGGGACTGTTCTCTGAACAAGGGCATGGCAGCTTTCTAGCGTTGCTTTTGTCCATATACATCCGTTCTCAGTCTCTTACGAACCTGACATCAACAGGACTTCCAAATTCTAATATATCTCGTTTAGTAAAATCTGTTTGCCGGGTCACAGACAGGAGTAGACCACTAAAGTAAATAAATTAACTGGTTTAAAAGCTACAGTCTCTTTCCAGATATGGTACTACAAGGAACAATGCTAATGATTTCCTCCGATCTGAGAAGTGACTCACCGGTGAACTTCAGATTCAACGTGAAGTTCGAACCACTGTGTGATACGTAATTATTCCAGTTACTACGTCATGTCAGACCTTTGGATTATGTGTTGTAGTTTCATAACTGAGCTAAGGAAGGAGCTATGTTATGACTTCCTCCTATTCGCTTTTTGAACGAAAAAGCAGGCAGCTATTTAAGGGCTAGCCTGTGTAATATGCACTAAGTTTCAGAAAACACCTGCTATCTTTCTCCGACACTGGGGAACTATAGCTCTGCTCGTAGGAAAGACCATTTTATGGAACGTGAGAGAAATCTAACCCTGAGAATTTCCGATGACGTAATGATGTGAATATGTTATGGTGGAACATGAAACTAACTGCGAAACCTAATTCTGGTACACGTCATTCCCTTTTGCAATTATCTTCTCGTGACTATTCTCTTAACACACACGAAGAGCCTGGCTGACATAAATACACACATCAAAAACAGTTTTGCATCACCCCGGTTCCGAAACCTGTACACAAAATTGGAATAGAGATCAACATAAACATCATTCCGCCCTTTTTATTGCTCATGAAAAAGGTACATTGCATGTTGTATCACCATACAGCGAGACCTTCAGAGGTGGTGGTCCAGCTTGCTGTGCACACTGGTACCTCAAATACCCGGTAACACGTTCTCTTGCATTGATGTTGTGACATATTATCCACAAGTTCATCAAGGCACTGTTGGTCCAGATTGTCCCACTCCTCAACGGATTCGTCGTAGATCCCTCAGAGTGGTTGACAGGTCACGTCGTCCATAAACAGCCCTTTTCAATCTATCCCAGGCATGTTCGATAGGATTCATGTCTGGAGAACATGCTGGCCACTCTAGTCGAGCAATATCGTTATCCTTAAGGAAGTCATTCACAAGATGCCCACGATGGAGGCGCGAATTTTTTACGCCCAACTTTTGAAAATATTGTAATCTAGTCAGTTTACAATTTTGAAAAATATACTTATTGTTTTTAATGAACTCTTCTAATTCCATAAATGTTTTAACTTTTTCTGTTAAACTTAACCAGTAAATTCAAGTCTCAGTAGTAGATACGACTTTTCACAGTGGATGTCGTATTTAACATTAGGTTCAGGACCCTACTTATATATCAGAATCTCTTCAAAAGTGTGTTGTGAGTAAAAGTCAACAATAGTTAACGAAATTTGTATTTTCTTTTAATTTTTGTGGTGATCACGAAGTACCTCCCTCTACATCTCACAATTAAGTGCCCAGCAGACGAGTCATCGAACCGCCTTCAAGCTATTTTTCTACCGTTCCATTCTCCAACAGCACGCCAGGAAAACGAACATTTAACTTACTGAAAGTGCGTTAGTATTGCTAAGAATGTGCTTAAAGATATTTTCCTGTGCTGGACCCTACTTACGGATCAGGACCTCTTAAAAAATTTGTTAATGGAAGTCAACAACTAACAAATTCTGTTTAATTTTTTTTATGGTGGGCATCCTCCCCCCCCCCACCCCCCACGCATGCATGCTCACACACACACACACACACACACACACACACAACGGGTGTGTACATACAATTTCGAAAATACGTTGGTATTGCGAGGGCTAAATCATCAAAGAATCGTCTCAACAAGTTCAAATATCTTGTTAATATAGGAACCACAATATCTGGTTAATGTACTCGAGCAGAAAGGGATAATACTTTCTAACCAGTTTCGCTACATTGCCCAGTTAGATGCGTTTAGGTAAATTTGTAAGACAGCTTTTTTCCCTCAAAGGTCTGTAGTAAAAGAAGACTAGAATTTCACGATTTTTTTGAACATTCAGTCAATTAACCTCGTTCGCCACAGCGATTTACGTCAGCCACGTACTCCAAAGCCAGTCTTTTCTCCACCTCCATAAAAATGTTAAGCCTTGTTCTGTTATTGCGCTCTAAGACGACTATGATATGGCTTCAGCACACCTCGTAAGTCGGTCAGGCCGTTTGCCACCAAGCTGCATCTATCTCGACGCCATCTGCATGCGAGAAGTCTTGCACCAGTGCAGAGCCTTAGTATGCCTGTCAGGATCAGGTTACTGGATTCCACACGGAAAGGAATGCGACACCTGGACTATTTAACGATCGCTGAGGCATTTTTAACCGACTTCAGTACAGTCAAGGTCTTACAGGAGAAACGCCAACGCTTAAGTCAGTCACTTTATCGCGCCCAACGCTTCTTCACCCTCTTTCTACGTCTCTTAGTGACAGTATTTCACCAGGCTTCGTAAACAATTTTCATAATCTTTACTTTTTCCGGGAAAGAACGTGCGAAGGCTCAAATACCCGTCACGTGCTCCTGATGTAGGATTTTTTTATATTTTTCTACATCAGTTCAGGAGGAAGTGTGAATGATAAGATCGCAGAAGCTCTCCTACGCTAGTAAAGTACAGGGTTATTCGGGAAGAAAGAATAGATTTCAGTTGTTTATTAAGGACGTACTATGAAAGTTAGAAACACACTGCCCCTGTCACTGGATAGAGTAAGGTTCAAAGTTTTACGTTCGCACAGACACTATACCATATATTCAACATTTGTTGATACTAATACTGCGTTGCTCAAGAATTCGCTTCAACAATAGTCCATTTCATTCCAGATGAGAGACAACAGGCCCCTGTTTATTGAATCGACAGCTTAAACAATTCAGTCTCTGTTGATCCATCATGGACTGGGGACAACAGTTGGTTAAGTAATTGTCAATATCAATGAAATTCTCCATCAGCCGTGTAACTTTGATATTTTATTTTATTTTCACGACAGCCAATTTCGGCATCCCACTATGCCATCTTCAGGCCCAAATGCATCTCTCAAAATAAACAACTGCTATCAAGCTGAAACGTTTGAATTCACGAAACCCAGGGATTACAACTGATCGTCAGACGGCCTTCATGCTTTCATTAGAACATTTAGTGCGTTTTTTTACTGATTATTTGTCCTAAAATATAAACAATACATAATTATAAGCACGTCACACAGATGGTTGCGTTACCGACTTGCATGGGAATGTGACTCACGTGAAATGTCACTTTGGAGTACTTGTTTTCATAGTTTTCATCCAGCAGACGACGTTGGTAGTACCGAAAACTACACTGTTGATTATTTCCAGTAAGTGTCAGAATCTTCACTATTAGTCTTCTACTTTGGCATTATTTTGTGATGTCTAAACACAGGTCTCCATATTGTAGGACAGTGTCACATAAGCAACGAATGCAGAAGAATGCAAAACTTGCCTCCCTGTGCATCACTGCAACGTGGCAGAAAACATTGTTTTACAGGGTTGATGGTCCCTGTGGGAATACGTAAGTCATTCACCAGAATTTACCAGTTCAGCGACTAACAGTGAAAGAGTTTCGGCAAGCAGTTATAATTGTCAGTGAAAGATCTTCTGAAGTAACAGCTTCACAACTGCAATCAACGTCGTAGAACGCAAAACGAAACGACAGAACGACGACCTGCATCGAAGCACCGATCACAGCTGTCTTCTTTAGCCAAGCAACAAACGGACTGAACTGCACGATGATACACTCCTTGTATCATCTACTTGTTAAGAAATGCTTGAGAAAGAAGACTTGCAATATAAGTTCTTATCGATTACAAGATACAAAGACTGGAAAATGCGAAAAGATCGGTTCTCGTAAATGTTATAAATTTCTGGGTACGAGACAGTGGCTTGCTCCATGCTGCAGAGAGCTGAAAGTTGCCGCAAACATGTGTACAATCAAGAGCAGTGTTGTCAGCCCAGTATCCAGAGCGATTAAATAGTGCAACAGGTAGACCAAACACTCCGATCTGATCGACGATCGACGCTGTAGCGGATGAGTTTCCTCACGGTGGACGTCACACTATTATCGCAGGAAAGCTCAGATATCGCAAATGGTATGCTAGAAATGTGTTTCGACCACCCCCTCTAGTCTCGAAATCACACACAGGGACTACTCTCTCTCCTTGCATCTGAAACAATGTCTAGGTCGACAATAGTTTGAAAGCGACGAGGAATTCAGGACGCTGCGTCGTTGTCAGCTGATTCAGTTCCCAGGCGGGGCAAGGTGTTGGACAAGCGAATGAAACGCAACGAAAACAGATTAAAACTGGACAGCGATTAGGTTGCAAAGTGAAACAAGTTCGTCGGTAAACGAAATCACCAGCAGATTTTTCCTCATCTAATTTTTTGTGACGAATGGGCCTTACTTTCAGAATATACCTCGTATACCACTGTAAGAATTCTCACTGTAGGCAAGGCGAAGTAGCGGAGCAAGCAGGCGACGGAACTGAAGACTCCCTAGAAAACAGAAGGCAGTGCGCCGATCTAGATGGTGAAACATCGTCAGTAGCGAGAAGCGGAACTAGTGTCCGCTGTGAAGTCCCTGGGAGACAATGTTGTTAGCTTTCTGAAGCTACACGGAGACGTTCTTCAGTGCAGGGAGGACAGGTCGTTAGAGAAGTATTACGAAATCCGGGGAAACTTGACGACGGCCTCGCTTGGTGCAAAGGCGGGCTGCTTCTCTCAAAGAATTAGCACTGATTCAGAAACAAAAGAAACCAGTCTTGTGAAATACGACTTGCTTTCCCCATACGCGACACCTTGCAAACAAAAGATGTAGCTGAACAGGTACATTGCGTCGTTTCAGACTTCCGAAAGACGTTCGACTCTGAACCACATCGTAGGTTGCTAAGTAAGATTTAAGATGTAAAGCAACAAATATGAGACTGCTGCAGTAATATTCAGTAGAACACAGTACGTTATAGAGGACGGCAAATGTTTTACAAAAAGCGGAATGTAAGATTTTGTGTGTTCCACGGAATCTATAGTCTAACGTTCTCAATATACGTAAACGATTTCTCATGCTGTTACATCCGGAACCGCGCTGCTGCTACGGTCGCAGGTTCGAATCCTGCCTCGGGCATGGATGTGTGTGATGTCCTTATGTTAGGTTTAAGTAGTTCTAAGTTCTAGGGGACTGATGACCTCAGATGTCAAGTCCCATAGTGCTCAGAGCCATTTGAACCATGCTGTTACAGTATTGCTTGGTTGGGGGAGAGGACCAAACAGCGAGGTCATTGGTCCCATAGGATTAGGGAAGGAAGTCGGCCTTGCCATTCCATAGGAACCGTCCCGGCATTTGCTTGAAGCCATTTAGGGAAGTCACGGAAAACCTAAATCAGGATGGCCGGACGCGGGTTTGAACCGTCGTCCTCCCGAATGCGAGTCCAGTGTGCTAACCACTGCGCCACCTCGCTCGGTGTTAACAGTATTACGAAGTGATCAAAGCAAAAGAGCCCCTGTGCTATAAATAACGTGATATTTGAAGCTATCTGAGTGATGTTATTGCTTAATGCAAGGGCTGCGCTCGAGCGGGCTCACGTAATATCGAGCTGCGATAAAGTGATCAATGCTGCCTGCGTCGTCAGTAGCGAGTTCGAAACTTCTTGTGAATACAGTTCCGCAGAATGCCTTTTTCAACCGAAAAAAGTGTTTATTACTAAAAATTTGTGCACTTAAATCGTTCAAAACGTTAAATAACAGGTTCACGATAAAATGTCCAGAGACAGCTGCTCGTGCGAAAAGTGTTGTGCAGAAATTGATCTCTAAATTTAGAGGAAGAAGTTCACCCGCTAATGCCAAACGTAACCGTGCAAAGAAAGTTTATTCGTCGGAAAATATTGAACGTGTTAACGAGAATATGGCAAGAAGTTCACGGAAATGAACTAGACGTATTTCCTCCCAACGAAACATCAGACGAACGGCATACCAGAACATGAAGCTGTTACATATGCAGCCGGCCGGAGTGGCCCAGCAGTTCTAGGCGCTACAGTCTGGAACCGCGCGATCGCTACGGTTGCACGTTCGAATCCTGCCTCGGGCATGGATGTGTGTGATGTCCTTAGGTTAGTTAGGTATAAGTAGTTTTAAGTTCTAGGGGACTGATGACCTCAGAAGTTAAGTCCCATAGTGCTCAGAGCCATTTGAACCCTTTGTTGCGTATGCAAGTATATAAAATAGTGACGCAAGCGTTAAAACCTACGGATTACGCACGACGACCACACTATTGCGAATGTTTACTCACGCTTGTCGCTGATGGTTATCTGGATCCAGATCGTTACTCCAGCTCAGACGAAGCGTTGTTTCACCTTAGCGGGTATGTGAACTCTCAAAACACGCCACTGGACAACTAACAATCCCAGGGAACGCTTTGAGGTGCCTCTGCGTAGTTTCAAAGTAGGCATTTGGTGTGCAGTTTCAGGTCAATGGATTCTAGGCCCCAATTTTTTTAACAACTCCATGAACTCTCACCTGTATCTACTGGAACCATTGCAACCATTCATAGCGCAGCTAACGGAGGAAGTATGAGAGAATCCGTTTTTCCAGCAAGATGGCGCTACGGTAGGTATGTTACTTCACGGCTTTCAGAGTCATACGTCCATGAAGCTTTTGGAGAAGAACCTACAATTTCCGCAGGATTATGGCCTCCAAGATCGCCCGATCTCTCTGTCTGTGATTTTTCTTTGTGGAATAATTTAAAGAGTAGAGTCTACAGTGACAACACGCATAAAATTGAAGAGCTGAAAACAAACATTCGCAATGCGATTGGGAAATCATAACCGATGAATTGGCAAAAGCTTGCAGGAACATGTTGAGGCGTGCTGAGTTGTGTTTCTGGTGAACAAAATGGTTCAAATGGCTCTGAGCACTATGGGACTTAACATCGGAGGTCATCAGTCCCCTAGAACTTAGAACTACTTAAACCTAACTAACCTAAGGACATCACACACATCCATGCCCGAGGCAGGATTCGAACCTGCGACCGTAGCAGTCGCGCGGTTCCGGACTGAAGCGCCTAGAACCGCTCGGCCACTTCGGCCGGCTATGGTGAACATTTTCAGCATCTCCTGTGAACTACTCAGCTATTGAACGTTCAGTACGTTGTTTTTCATAATAATAATCTACTACTATGTATTATATATTTACAATAAATGAGTGAATTGTCTGTATTTTGTGTGTGACACGGGGCCTCTTTGACCAACCTGTCGCATGAGTGTGTTCTCTGATTGTACCGTTACCTGCAGGAAAGAACCGTCGTTGGGCGATGCAGAAAGACTTGGACAAAATTTCCGCTTGGTTTAGTGAACGACAGCTCTGTACATGTGGATAAACGTAAGACAATGTCTATAACAAAGAGAACGATTAGTGATGAACATCTTGAGAACTTATTTAGGGATAATATTAAGAAGTTAAATGAAGTGTGACGATCAGGTAAAATCAGTATTAGGGAAGGCGAAAGTAGTGGGGCTATGTACGCCCTGGAGCGATCAAGGAGACTGAAGATGGAATTTCAATCTTTATCTCAAAGATAAATGTTCTCTGCTCTGAAGAAGACATCGGTCTTGCCACTTTAATTAATGACCTGTCATAATTTATCATCCAGTTAGTATAATTAATGACCTTTCACTTTTATCATAGTTATTAGTGATCTGTTACTTTTGTGCCCATTATTTAATACCAAATTATAATGAGTTATTAGTCAAAGATAGTCATTTGCCGCTAGGAGTCCAAAAAGCCCCCATCACTCCTATTGTCTTACTAACCATCATACTGACTCTTCACTTATGCTCGGTTCACTGCAGTGGAAGGTTCATGACTATCCATCATATAGACTCCTCATTCATGTACTGTCAAGTGTGTCAACCATTTACGCTCTTCTTTTTTTTTCTTTTTTTAATTGCAGCAGAGAATTCTGTCAGTACTCCAACGTATCACCATACCCACCAGGTTAGCCAAGAGCACTAATGCGCTGTTTCCTGGACTCAGGTAGGCGCACCAGCCCCGGATCGAATCCGGCCGGCGGATTAACGGCGAGGGCTGGGGTACTGGACAGCCTGCATGTGGTTTTTAGGCGGTTTTCCACACATCAGTAGGTGAATACCAGGCTGATGCCCACGTCCCACCTCAGTTACACGACTCGCAGACACTTGAAAACGTTCGCACTATTTCGAAGCTTACGAATTCCGTCCCGGGGGGTACAGGATGACGACAGGAAGGGCATATGGCCACCCTGTGACACTAACATTGCCAAATCCATAGTAACACAGCCGACCCCGCGTTGAAGTGGGACAAAGGCCCAAGGAAATGATGATGACTAGAACATATTACCATCTTCTTCAAACCGTATCTACAGTTTTGCTACAATACTGCTGACTTTCCAAAATAACCAGTTTTCGATATTTTAAATATTTTTTTACAATAATTACCACAGTACATTGCTTAAATTACATGCTTAATCAAGTGGCCCCCTAATATGGTCTTGGAATTATTACTTAATATTGATTAGATGTGTGTTAAATTGGTATTTGCGTGTGCACACATACCCTGTGTAATGAGATTGGCTAAGAGAAGTCTGACACCATGACGTTATTGTGGACTTGTAAATGACGATGAGAATTAGGAAATTTTCTACAGATATGCTACAGACACTACACATTGTTACTACTACTACAACAACAACAACAACTACTACTACTACTACTACTACAAACTGTTTAGCCGGCCGCGGTGGTCTAGCGGTTCTGGCGCTGCAGTCCGGAGCCGCGGGACTGCTACGGTCGCAGGTTCGAATCCTGCCTCGGGCATGGGTGTGTGTGATGTCCTTAGGTTAGTTAGGTTTAAGTAGTTCTAAGTTCTAGGGGACTTATGACCTAAGATGTTGAGTCCCATAGTGCTCAGAGCCATTTGAACAAACTGTTTAATGAGTCATTTATTACACGTTAACACTGTGGTTCCCCAGAGGGCAGGGAGTATTTTTGGGGACTGAATCATTATAATTGGATGATAAATCATTTTGTCATTAGTTATTCCAATTGGGCAAAAAATTGTGACAAGTCATTAATAAAAGTGATAATGCGAAGTGGCTGACATGCAGAGAACAATGGACCCCTTATCTCAGAGGACGTTGACCTGTGGTCTTGAACATAAGGACAACAGCGTCAAAACTTTGACCAAGAAGGACATTGGCCTACGATCTTGAAGATAATCAGGATAAATGTCTCAGGACGTTGATCCTGGTGAACACTGTGGCCTTGAACAAGAGGAAGGCAAATGCCTCAGGGTATTGGCCCCAAAGACCTTACATCATCCTATCTGCTCCCGTATGACCATCCTACTCTGCTAGTGACTGTAGGGACTCTGGGAAAGTGCAGTGCACTTCCAAAGGACATCTCATACAAGACACTAGTGCCACGAATTCTGGAATATTGTTCTATGCACTGAATTCAGACAGTAAGCTATACATGACGGCCCACACTAATACCATTGGACGACAAGAGTGGCCCATTGTCAGTAGAGAGCAGATGTTCAAAGTTTCCTACAGACACAGTTCTGTCGTGTTGCGGATAGCAGGTGGATCACAGTGTGCGATTGATATGGTGCGGAAATTGGGAACGTACTTGGAAGTTGAAGAACACGGGACAGTACGATTCTTGGGGACGAAAGATCTAAAATGCACACAGATTCGCCTTGAACTTCTGGCGGTGTATGATCCAAATACAGGGTCGCGTCCAGCTGTACTGAAATGGACCAAGGCCTCATAGATGTGGGTGTTGCTAATCGGGAAGGGAGGGCATTGACATCAAACACAGACAATGTCTTAGCAATCGAGGAACTGACACGCAACAATCGCAGATTTTCTGACAAGGAGAACGTTCCCACAGCGGTTCTCCTTGACCGAGGAGCAGACTTTTATAGTCGAGGAATAGAACGGCTGATATAAAGTTCCCACTGTTGTTTACAGACTTGATCTGTCTGTACCACTTTGAAGTGTAGTGTAGCATTAAATAAAAGTTACTTGGACTGCCGTAATAATATGTGACTTTTTGTTGTTCCCTCGTAGGAGTCTGAAATCTGCATGTTGCCTTATTAGGGAACGTCCCACGCCGATGATCACGTCGTCGTCGTCCTGAAAATACCTGCCATGCAATGGTTTCTTCATCCGAGGAGAGGAAGTAGAGCCACGTCTGGGAAATACTGGTGGGGAGGGGGATGGTAAGGTAATATGTGACAGTCCCAAAGATGCAGCATAAGATGGAGCGTTGCGTTGTCATGGAGTGACCAGGCCACTGGACTGCTCTCACGACCATTTATCTTCACAGTATGCTTTAACATCTTCAGGAGATTTCGAAAGTAAAAGTCACTCACGAGCTCAATTTCTTAACAGCACATCGTGGCAGTTCCAAAAAAAAAAAAAAAAAAAAAAAAAAATTACACACAACATAACCCTGCCCGATGCTAGTTGGGCCGGTGTCAGTGGCCGAGCTGTTCTAGGCGCTACAGTCTGGAACCGCGCGACCGCTACGGTCGCAGGTTCGAATCCTGCCTCGGGCATGGATGTGTGTGATGTCCTTAGGTTAGTTATGTTTAAGTAGTTCTAAGTTCTAGGGGACTAATGACCTCAGAAGTTAAGTCCCATAGTGCTCAGAGCCATTTTTGATGCTAGTTGGTCAATCCACATATTTGCACTGTCTCATTTGCTCCTTCGCCTCGGGGTTCTCTGTGAGCTTTTCGAATGGGTTTGAGCGGTCATTGAACTTAAATTGCCACGAAGTTTGTCATGTTCAAAATGTCGTAAAAGATGTCGAAAACCGATTTTGACTTTTTTCGAGTATGACCTCGATTGTGATACACCGATCTTGGGCCTCAGCTTCTCTTGCGACTCCCGATTCTTCACATAGAGATGGTCTGCCACTTTCGTCGCCATTACGACTCGTTTGACCGCACTGGAAGCCTCTGCGCCATACAATGGTACATTGTTGCTGTACACTCAGCACGTACAGTTGTAGTTTTGTTCGCATTCAGATTCAGAAAAAGAAATACAGCTCAATACTCCACCTGTCAATCGCCTACAGCACACTGTAAATATCGCATTGAAATTATGCTATTTCTCTTTGAATGCGAGTTCGAAATGGTACAAAAATTATGTCATTTCTCTTCGGATACGAGCTGGAAATTGCTCTAAAATTACACCATTTCACTTAAATGCGTGCTGGTATCCAAATAAAATGCACGGAAACAGTTCTGTAGCGCTCTCAGCACGATAACTGGAAACCACTCTCGAGTGCTGAAATGACGGTCAGCCATGCTACGATCAACTCAGAGAAAGGACGCAGCTGTCTGTTTTTGACTGCACGTACTGTGACGTGATGTCATCCCTTCTGGCGCTATGAGTGCTACGTTGCTCACAACACCAGGTCAGTATTTTTTCTGAAAGTGCAAGCGTAGATTGTGAGGGATTTCCGTGGAGCAGTTGATGCAAGATTCCAGTCGACCAGTGACTAAGCGCATTGATTGGCAATTTGTCAGTTCGGGTTCAATTCCCGCTACTACTATCATTCTTTTTCTCCATTTCATTTTATTCCTTACAATGTTACACTATTAATTATAAGATTTAAATATGTTTAATCAGTTCAATTTATATACTCGTACATAAAATTAATTCAATTTAGTTATGATAACTACCCTTTTTAGTCAAAAGGCTATAGGCGACCACATTGTGGCGCATTGGTACAATATTTCACGAGTCAATATATTTATCCTGCCAATGGTCATAGAAAACTTAACTGCGATGTACGTGTGTGTTGTTTGCATACTTTTTTTTAGGGAAAATACCATTTTATCTGTTTTGATGATTTGAAAATGGGTTTCAGGTAACTCGAAACTAGTTATCAAGTAAATCATAAATTGAATCTTGCAAATGTGGCTGTTTTTACATCAAACTTGTTAACACAAGCTACTGTCCCATCATTAACCCAGTATGCTGAAATTCAAAAATTACTGGCGTGGCTCTACATGTTTCAGAGCGACAATGAAGACTTCGCCTACCTCGTATTGGTGGCGGTAGTGGTGCACATTTCAACGTGTAATTTGAAAGCAACGGGCAATCAGAGTTTCTAGTGGTTTCTAAATATCTGTGCCAGTGTGTATGTGACACCCAGTGGGAGCATCGTTGCTGCACTACTCGTATCTGATCATCTGAGCTGTGTGTTACTTCCGCTGTGACAGTGGCACATGACTCACGCTTTTCTCCCGTACCTGCGCACGCCGCTATCGAGAGATCATATATACGCGGAACGTATCTCCCTACGACACACATTTCATTCTTTATCAGTGTGCCATTGATGATAAAAGCAGCTGCCGCGATATCTCTGTCGAGAGTTGTCAGTGTCAGAAGAGAGCCGGACAATGTCGGACAGCGAGGAATACTCTGAGCACAGGGTAAGTACTAGTTCCACAGAGCCGTCGCTGTCACTGTATACATTTAGGAGTACGTAAATGAATCGGTACAAGCTGCATCCACTCATGTACAGTTACTATGTAGTTCAACATCACTAGTCAGATACATCACACAGAGCAAATGCACAAAAAAATCCGTGTGCGCCTACTGTGAAAAGTCCTGAGATAACCTCCAATTTCTGTGTAGCACAACGTATACTGTATTTTTTCTGCTCAAACAAGGATAAAAAAATGAATTTATCTTTTCATACGGCCTATTTCAGACAAGATTGGTTCATCTTTCACTTTGTGTATATTAATTACAGGCTGTATACACCATTTACACGATTTATATCGAAATACTGTGGAATGAGTCAGTTTACGGTCTGTCTATACGTGATGTATCGTGTTTGTGGTACCACGTTTGTGAAAATTTAATAAAAATTAACATGTTGATAGTCATAACTAATCACGTTACAAGGGAAACACATATTAGACAACAGATTGAAGTTATCTGTCTTCTGTACCACTTATAGTACAGGCGGTTTAGTAAAAATTCGTAAACCGAATAAAATAAATTGTTCAGAGGAAATGTTGTAAGATTTAAATTTAAAATTTGTTTTGTAACTTGACTTTTTATGCAATCTCCCAAAACCAGTAATCAAACGATGAGGAAATGGTGTTAGTTTATCTATTTGAGAAAACTCAACAACACTTTTCTTCCCTCTCACATTTTCATAAATATGCACATTTTAACATTTTGGAGCCTACCTATTCACGGACCAGTTCATGTGCTACTGTAATTGTTGTTGTTCTTATTCTTTCTATTGTATAGAAGTGAATTAAGTTATGAAATGTGTTGTTTTGTTAGACAGGTATTGATCATAAATAATATAACAGCAGAACTGCCGGTACTAGTATTGTCTAAAGTTCTCCCTGAGGCCACCGAAAATTTTAAAAAATAGTTCCAATTAATTCTGTTGTGTACAGAAAAGCTAGTTTAGTTCCGAATGTACAGTATGTATCAAATGCGCATGTATGGGACATCTGCCGGGCTAGATGTCATTTGTTTCTTCACAGTTGTCTCGATTGCATTTGATAGACTCGTGACAGCTCATCGTCCGCCTCCATAGCTGAGTGGTGTTGGACCCCTGCCCACCTTGTCCTCCTCCAACCTGTAGCTGACTGTGGCTCTAGGACCCCGAAAATGCAAAAATAAATGAATAAATAAAACATAAAATTAAACAAATCAAAAAGAAAGATGTTTTCCTTATTTCAAAAATGAAAAAAAGTGATTTGCGCAGCAGAATGCCACGGGAGGGGCCCGTGTTCGATTCCCGGCCGGGTTGAAGATTTTCTCCACTCAGGGATTGGGTGTTGTGTTGTCATCATCATTTCATCCTCATCTACATGCAAGTCGCCGAAGTGGCTTCAACTAAGAAGAGTTGCACTATGGGGGGGGGGGGGGGGGGAATCTACCAACGGGAGGCCCTGGCCGCATAAACGTTACATTACAATGACAGTTTATTGGTTTCGACTGATTTATTATGTTCCAAAAGTAAAGCGTCAAGTAGCCATCTAGCACCCACCGCGGTCACTTGCCTTTAAGTGACTAGATGAATGCTTGATGTCTTCCGTAATAATTGTGAATGAACATGTATTTTTCGAAATTGATTGCGTGGCGTTGAGGAGTGACACAGAAGGGGGAGGGGGAAGCAGAAAATAGTAGTCAACATCCAGTTTCGCATTTCGCCTTTGCTTACGTAGTGACGTGTTACTGGATGCAGTACATCATTTCCTCTGGCTACTGACGTCATGAGCAGAAGTAGTGCCTTTAGTCACAAAATACCGCTGTCGTATCAGTAGTGTACCGTACAATGGCAGGCAGATAACTGTGTGGTTCACAATAGCACTTGTAAAAATGATTCATCGTAGACTGAAGATGTGCACCAGATAAAACGTATCTTCTTTCACGTGTAGGATGTAAAGAAATTACCAATAAAAATTTTAGACTGTTTAGAGAAAATAAAAAGAAAGGCTTATTTCATGTGAGAAAATATGATAAGTACATCGTTTCCCACAAGGTATCCCCCGAAGATTTTGACGCCACTGAGGTTCAGAAACGGCGTTCCAACTGTTTTGTGATGAACATTGTTTTAGAGAGATGATTGGAATGTCGCCCGTTTACGATAGTGTACAACTGACATTTGTGTGCCAGTGACTAGATAAATGACTAGATAACACGCTGAAAAGAACCGGGCGTTTCACGAATGTTGGCTGCAGCTTCAGCCGAAAGAACCAGCTCTTCTATCGCGTCTTTCGCCGTCTCCTGCATCAAATGTCTCCATCTCCACCCACTAAAAGATATCCATACAAGTGAGGTCGAGGGGGTGTAGTGACCACGGTAGCTGCTGCGTCAACACTCTCAATCAAACAAGTGGGGAACACGTTATCTAAATGTTCTGACATCAACCCAAAATGTGGGAGGCCTCGTCATGCTGGAACCAAAGTGGTTGTCTGACTGATAATAGGACATTGTCCAACACTTCCGGTATTACTTCACCGAAAAAGATACAGTAATTCCCTACTACGAGCTTATTTGGCGGAAGATAAGGCCCAGTCAAATGGTCGTGAAAAGCACCAGCCCTTACATTGATGGTACATTTCTGCTGATAGTGAAACAGACGAATTACTTTGTGATTTTTCGTACTTCTGGACAGGAGCTACTGTGACTGAACGTTGGCCTAAGGATAGTCCAGCGTCAAACGCTTCGAGGACCGCTACAAAAATGTGTTTATTTTTATTACTTCTTTATACTCTAAAATTGTGTACACATCATTTTTTACACCATGTGTCTGTAATATTTCCCCCTCCTTTCCACCTGCCCTCTCTACTTTGGGAAAAAGTGTTTGACGTCCATGACTTCCTTCTTATAGCAACTTTTATCTTAATACATTTCCAAAATATCCCCTTAATGAACAAGGTGACCTTTATCCTGGTAAAATGACACACATTATTCCTGTCACGCGCTGTTGTAAAATAAAACCATCGGGTGCCCGACTGATTCGCTTCGAAGAAGAGACGTGAGTTGCTATACAGGTTTCTTCTGTGGACGTTTTCGATAATGAGGTCCCTTCAGAGGAAGAGGGCGAGCTCGATCGGATGTTCAGTCGTTACTTACACGAAATACCTGCCAGAAATGGCAGGAACGCGTTTTCCAGTTGTCTGTACGCAGACGTACTTATGACATAGCAGTGACATACTTGCCTCCTTCATGGCTTTCTAAAGCGCAGTGAGGACTGCGTCGGAGATGTGAAAAAAATAAATAGATTCGAATTCTCCGACTATTACGGTGCAGCAAGTTACTCAAGCATTTTCTTTATGAAGGAGCATCAGTGTTGCCTGATCTAAATGATTGACATGCAGTTTCCAGCCTATAGGACCAAGTATTATTCAAATAAGTAAATTTTACAAAAATGATTTTTATATACTAAAATAATGTGTATGAATTAAATTTTTTACATTCCCTTGGCTTAACTTTCAGGGACAGACTGAGAAATGGAAATACAAGAGCACAGTCCACATGCAGAAGAAAAGGTGCAAAATGTCCAAACGTATCAGTGTAAATAGCACAAGAGACCCATTAGGATGCGAGAGAGTAGGCTGCCACAGATGAGGCTCCAATAGCAACCCCAAGGAAGATGGGCTATAGGAAGCACATATTCTCGACGAACAGATTTTATGGCTACGAAACCGAAACGTACAGGAATGTACGAAACTATGCGAACACTAAAAACAGAACCCGTTAGGAGAGAACAGGGCACGTTTACGCAGAGCACTTTTCTCGGGAACCATTCTTGTAAGAGCACTAACGACAACAAAAGATTAGTACCGCAATCTACTGAGGGTTCTCACAGACTTAACGGCACTAAGTGAGTGAATTTCTTAGCCCGAAGAACATGTGTTTTTATGCAAAGTGAATAAATTTTGTTACGTATCAACGCTTCTAAGGGGCATACCTCTCAGACCTGGTAGTAGATAAATATACAGTACGTTCGTATACAGGAGATTATTCTGTGCTGTACATCATGCATTTGTATAAAAATGGTTCAAATGGCTCTGAGCACTATGGGACTCAACTGCTGAGGTTATTAGTCCCCTAGAACTTAGAACTAGTTAAACCTAACTAACCTAAGGACATCACAAACATCCATGCCCGAGGCAGGATTCGAACCTGCGACCGTAGCGGTCTTGCGGTTCCAGACTGCAGCGCCTTTAACCGCACGGCCACTTCGGCCGGCCTCGCATTTGTATAATTTGAAACCTTAAAAGTTATTACTGTAGTTTCGAAACTAATTCAAACATGGCGATGGGGCATGTTAACGCGGTGGCATGTTTACGCTGTTTTGTCGGGGGCGTTAACGCAATATTTAGCCGCGCGGTTTGAGGCGCCATGTCACGCATTGCGCGGCCCCTCCCGCCGGTAGATCGAGTCCTCGATCGGGCATGCGTATTTGTTGTTCTTAGCATAAGTTTAAGTAGCGTGTAAGTCTATGGACCGATGACCTCAGCAGTTTCGTCTCTTAGGAACACACACACACACACACACACACACACACACACACACACCGCAATATTTAGCATCATCATCCTGTGATATCCCAATCAAAGAAACTTTAAGACAAGATTTAGAAACGCCACACCAGACGGAGAGGATGCAAACTGACTTTGCTTTTATTCTATTCCACGATACAACAATCAAAAAGAAATCAAGAAAAAGGTCCAGCGCCATAGATGTAAAAGGGGAAGAGCAGGGGACGACTCAAAGACGGTACCACAAGAAACACATTTTTTGTATGCATAAATCGCAATTATGACTGTGATGATGAAGAGGCCTTTATTTAACATTCAAACTTCAATATTGGATATACTAACAAGTGGAATTTTTTTTTTTTTTACTGCCACTAAAATTGTTGTTTTACCATCTTAACTGCTGAAAGTAATCCGGTAATCTTGTTTACTGCGAACAAAACATTTTGAAAGGTTGGTAGTGTAGTTTATTTTCTCATTATTGTGTTTTCTGGTATGCATAAACGTGACCCCACAGGTGAGTGAACCTGCCCCATACCTGGGGTACGCCTATGCGCTCGATTTTAGAAAATTATTTTGTATTCTTAAATATCATGTTGAGTTAGAACTGGACCGTTCTATTATTTAATAACGATCTTAAGAATAAACAATCTTAAACACGATAAATCTAACCACAAAAATTTTAAAATTCCGGAATGGAATCCGCGTAGATGTACCCCATGCCGAATAGTGTAGGGAAACCGTTGGCATTCGAAATAGCTTCCAGTAGTCTCGGAATGGATAAATACAGGTCGTGTGTGGTTTTCAAGGGAATCTTATATCATTCTTTCTGCAAGATAGTGGCAAGTTCGGATAACATTCGTTGAGGTGGATACTGATCACGCATACTTGTCTCGAAAATAGACGGCAAAGGCTCAGTAATACAAAGGTCTGGTGGCTATGGTGGCCAGGGGAGATGGGACAATTCATCTTCGTGCTCACAAAACCAGTCCTTGACGATGCGAGCAGTGGGAACAGGAGGCCTGTCCTCTTGGAACACTGCATCAGCATTGGGGAACAAACGTTGTGCCATAGGATGGGTCAGATCAGCCAAAATGGTTACATAATCCTCGGCAGCAAAGCAACCATCCAGAGTACTCATGGGGCCAGTGTAGTACCACGACATGGCTCCCAAATCATCTCCGAAGCCCCGCCATGTTTCGCTCAAAGGACGTAAACTCGACAAGAAGTTGGAAGCAGTGTGAAACAAGACTCATCCGACCAAACCTCTTTCATCCATTGCTCCGTGGCTCAGGTTTAATGGTTTTGACACCACGTTGTCCTGTTACGGGCATGCGCGTCATTAATGAGTGGTTTTGAAATTCTGCAATTCCATGTTTATGGTGCTCTCCAGTGTTGTCTCTCTCCTGAAAGAGAGTGTTACATTCAGTTCTGCAGTGACTACTCTTAAGTTTCGTCACCATCCCTAAAATGGCCGTCTGTCACGACCACTCAACTCACAATTTCGACTGCATTGTGAGGTAGCGAATGAAGTTCCTCCGCTTTCCCTGCACGCAGTATAAATCTTCTAACACCAAATACTTCAGCTACGTTCGTTATGGAAGCACTCACCATGCGAGCACCAACAATTTGCCCTCGTACAACTTCACTTAGCTCTCCCATAACGCACTCGCAACTACACCGAAAACTGCTCTGACAAGGATTTATTCCAAAATCCTCTCATATAATCTATTAGATATGGGTCGAACGCGCTCGAGCAGTATTCTTGGACGGATCACGTGAGTATTTTATAAACAGTCTGCTTTTTAGAGTCGTATTTACACTGTACGCTACCAAGAAGTGACTGCATTTTGTATGTTCAAGATTTTACATTTCTGTACATTTACAGCAAGTTGCCTATCTTTTCACCACTTTGAAATCTTATGAATAGCGCCGGCCGCTGTGACCGAGTGCCGGCCGGTGTGGCCGTGCGGTTAAAGGCGCTTCAGTCTGGAACCGCGTGACCGCTACGGTCGCAGATTCGAATCCTGCCTCGGGCATGGATGTGTGTGATGTCCTTAGGTTAGTTAGGTTTAATTAGTTCTAAGTTCTAGGCGACTGATGACCTCAGAAGTTAAGTCGCATAGTGCTCAGAGCCATTTGAACCATTTGAACCATTTGTGACCGAGCGGTTGTAGGCGCTTCAGTCCGGAACCGCGCTGCTGCTACGGTCGCAGGTTCGAATCCTGCCTCGGGCATGGATGTGTTGATGTCCTTAGGCTACTTAGGTTTAAGTAGTTCTAAGTCTAGGGGACTGATGACCTCAGATGTTAAGTCCCATTATGCTTAGAGCCAAGTTTTTATGAAGAGCTGACTGAATATTTGTGGAACTGTTTCCATGTATTAACTCAAGCCTGGTAACTGGATAATGAATGAAAAATCTGAGATTACTACACTAAGGTGACGTAAATCATGAGATAGCGATATGCACATATGCAGGTGGCGGTAGTATCGCGTGCACAAGTAGTAAAAGGGCAGTGCACCGGCGTCCGACATGGTTATGCTGGTCTAGCTTGAGCTAGACGCATGGGAACACTCAATTTCGGAAATTGTTAGGGAATTCAACATTGCGAAATCCGCAGTGTCAAGAGAGTGCCGAGAATACCCTATTTCAGGCATTACTTCTCACAATGGACCACGCAGTGGCAGACGGCCTTAATGACCGAGAGCAGCGGCGTTTGGGTAGACTTTTCAGTACTAACAGACAAGCAACACTGCGTGAAATAACCGCAGAAATCAATGTGGGACTTACGAAGAACGTATCCGTTAGCACCGTGCGGCGATATTATGCGTTAATTAGCTATGGGAGTAGACGACCGAGGCGAGTACCTTTGGTAGTAGCACGGCATCGCCTACTGAGGCTCTTCTGGGCTCGTGACAGTATCAGTTGGATCTCAGACGACTGGAAAACCGTGACCTGGTCAGAGGAGTTCTGATTTGATAAGAGCTCATAGTAGGTTCGAGTGTGGCACAGACCCCACGAAGGTTTGGTTCCAGGTTGTCAACAAGGCACTTTGAGCGCAGGTGGTGGCTCCGTAATAGTGTACACTGTGCTTACATGGAATGGACTGAGTTCTCTGGTCCAACTGAACCGACCTTTGGAAATGGTTATGTTTTGGTGCTTGGACTTCATGTTCCCAAACAACGATGAAATTTTTATGCTGTGTCATGTCATCGGGCCACAATTGTTAGTCTTTGGTTTGTATGAAATTCATGACAAATCGAGCGAACGATCGACGCAGCCAGATCGTCCGACATGAATCCCATCAAACATTTATGGGACATAATCGAGAGGTCAGTTCGTGCACAAAATGATATACCGGAAACGCTCTCACAATTCTGGATGGTTATAGAGGGAACATGGTTAAATATTTCTGTGGGGAACTTCCAGCGACTTGTTGCGTCCATGCCACGTCGGCTTGCTGCACTACGCTGGGAAAAGGAGATCCAACACGATATAAGGAGGCAACACATTACATTTGTCTCCTCAGTGCTTTTATGTTGTCTTGCGAGCCGATTAATGTACAACACAAACATGAATGTTCCCAAGAGACGAAATGTACATATTTATTATACCGCGGGCATTATTTTTAGGACAAAGAAACGCCGCTCCCAAGTTTGTGACTGCAGCGCTCTCCAGCTGCAGCCGTCGGCTATATCTGGCTCGCAGCCACACAGTTTGGTTAGGAAAAGGAATAGGCGTAAAATTGCTACGTTAGTTGTATGGAAACGCACATTTCGCCCCTTGTACATACCCATGAACGTGTTAGAAGGGAAACAGGGACGTTCCACGTCGAGTGAGTTAGGACATGAGCTTATAAAAGTTCCACTGCAAACAGTGCGATACAATTTTAACTTAGTCTTCAACGCAAGTTAAAAATTACTTTATTATTCTCAGTTTTTGATAGAATCGTAAAGTAATTCTTATTAGATAACTGATTCTATTCAGTAGAAGAATTTTTATAAGGTGTGAAATGCGGGATACTTGAAACAAGAACGCGGAGAATATCGTATTGCAAGCAGTGTAAGCTCTCTTGCAGATAAAATAGAAAAATATTTTTCACCGAAATATTACTGTTACATTCTCTTTCGGGATGAATTATGTATCTCGAGATCTAGAAGACTTTCTTTAATGGATAAATAAATAATGTACAGCAATCGGTAGTGACGAAGAAAGCAATTTTTCAGTTCTTTGGTCCATTTTCCCTGGCATATTCACAAAATCGGACGAACTCACTCCTGAGAAAGGGTGTTCATATTTACTTAACATCGAATTACATGCCATGAAAACGGGAAGATGAATAAACAAATATTTGAATAGAGCAGGACGCGATCGAACGATAATTCACATCATAACTCTACACCTCAATCCATTGCACTACTCTGAATTTCTGCGACATACGACCACGTCTTATATGTTACAATATCCTGAAGGCTTCAGTCGCCGATGTGTTATTGACACTTAATTAATTTTTGATAAATTTTCAGTATGCCTTTGTCCTGAAACGGCTTTTAACAGGAGAAGATCTAAACACGGAAAGCCTTTAACTACCAATATGCAGTTTCTCGTCATTTCATTAGAACAAATCGTAACAATAACGACGCGTTTTCAAGGGACTGTCTAGGTGCTGAGGAGCCTTGTCACGGTCCGCGCGGCTGCTCCTCTTGGAGGGAGGTTCGAGTTCTCCCTAGGGCATGGGTGTGAGTATGTTGTCCTTAGCGTAAGTTAGTTCAAGGTAGATTATGTAGTGTGTAAGCCTAGGGACCGATGATCTCAGCAGTTTGGTCCCATAGGAACTTACCACCTACCTAGCTGCTGCTCCTTTAAAAGAGCATATATTCATGGAAGTAAATTACATAACTGGCCATTAAAATTGCTACACCAAGAAGAAATGCAGACGATAAACGAGTATTCATTGGAACATATATATTATATTAGAACTGACATGTGATTACATTTTCAAGCAATTTGGGAGTGCATGATCCAGAGAAATAAAGTACCCAGAACAACCACCTCTGGCCGTAATAACGGCCTTGATACGCCTGGGCATTGAGTCAAACAGAGTTTGGTTGGCGTGTACAAGTAGAGCTGGCCATGCAGCTTCAACAGGATACCACAGCTCATCAAGAGTAGTGACTGGCGTATTGTGACGAGCCAGTTGCTCGGCCACCATTGACCAGACGTTTTCAATTGGTGAGAGATCTGGAGAATGTGCCAGGGCAGCAGCTGAACATTTTCTGTATCCAGAAAGGCCCGTACAGGAAATGCAACATGCGGTCGTGCATTATCCTGCTGAAATATAGGGTTTCACAGGGATCGAATGAAGGGTAGAGCCACGGGTCGTAACACATCTGAAATATAGCGTCCACTGTTCAAAGTGCTGTCAATGCGAAGAAGAGGTGACCGGGACGTGTAACCAATGGCACCCCATACCATCACGCCGGGTGATATGCCAATAAGACGATGAAGAATACACGCTTCCAATTTGCGTTCACCGCGATGTCGCCATACACGGACGCGACCATCATGATGCTGTAAACAGAACCTGGATTCATCCGAAAAAATGACGTTTCGCCATTCGTGCACCCAGGTTCTTCATTGAGTACACCATCGCAGGCGCTCCTGTCAGTGATGCAGCGTCAAGGGTAACCGCAGTCACTGTCTGCGAGCTGATAGTCCATGCTGCTGCAAACGTCGTCGAACTGTTCGTGCAGATGGTTGTTGTCTTGCATACGTCCCCATCTGTTAACTCAGGGATCGAGACGTTGCTGCACGATCCGTTACAGCCATGCGGATAAGATGCCTGTCATCTCGACTGCTAGTGATATTACGCCGTTGGGCTCCAGTACGGCGTTCCGTATTACCCTCCTGAATCCACCGATTCCATATTCTGCCAATAGTCAATGGATGTCGACCAACGCAAGCAGCAATGTCGCGATACGATAAACCGCAATCGCGATAGGCTACAATCCGACCTTTATCGAAGTCGGAAACGTGATAGTACGCATTTCTTCTCCTTACAGGAGGCATCACAGCTACGTTCACCAGGCAACGCCGGTCAACTGCTGTTAGTGTATGAGAAATCGGTTGGAAACTTTCCTCATGTCGGCACTTTGTAGGTGTCGCCACCGGCGCCAACCTTGTGTGAATGCTCTGAAAAGCTAATCATTTGCATATCAGAGCATGTTCTTCCTGTCGGTTACATTTCGCGTCTGTAGCACGTCATCTTCGTAGTGTAGAAATTTTAGTGGCCAGTAGTGTAGAAACAACACTAAAACGAGCTTGAACTGAAAATGAAATTGACGAAATCCAACATGGCATCTCCCAAGTTAATTACGACTTACAACGCTATCTTGGTTACTATTGCTCACGTTCCTTTCCTCGAAGCAAAAATCTGACTTGCGTTAACACAGTCTTTCGCACTACGGAGTGCTGTGCAGCGTGGAATTGCGGACTGTGACGCCACAAAGTTCGACAAGCCCTATCTCCACGAACGCTTTCTCGCCCCGTGTGACGACGGCTTTACAGTGAGATTAGCGCCGTGGCGAATGACGCCGCAGGACTCGAAAAGACGGCTGGCGATGCAGCGGCCGGGTGAGATGTTTAACGGTACGGTGTGGGCCGGGCTGTGGCGGTACCGCTGTGCCTGCCGGGGTAAACAGCGGCAGTCGCTTTCCAGGAGCCAGCCGAGACGCAAGTGGGTCAGCCGCGCCGCCGCCACCAGGACTGCTGGACTGGTCTGGTCGCCTCTGCTTTCCCGCCCCGCCGCTGCACGCAGCCCCACCCACGCCAGCTGGCTGTCTCCTGCCGTAAACGGCTGACGCACGGCGCTGTCCCAAGCGCGAGCAACAAAGGCCCTCGCGCAGTAACTTTGTCGTTTTGTATAGACACTGAGCCGTGCCACGCAGACAGGTTGACAGCGTCTCGAATACCGCATTGGCCGTCGTGCACACAACTACTGCACTACTGGCCATTAAAATTGCTACACCACGAAGATGACGTGCTACAGACGCGAAATTTAACCGACAGGGAGAGGATGCTGTGATATGCAAATGATTAGCTTTTCAGAGCATTCACACAAGGTTGACGCCGGTGGCGACACCTACAACGTGCTGACATGAGGAAAGTTTCCAAACAGCAGTTGACCGGCGTTGCCTGGTGAAACGTTGTTGTGATGCCTCGTGTAAGGAGGAGAAATGCGTACCATCACGTTTCCGACTTTGATAAAGGTCGGATTGTAGCCTATCGCGATTGCGGTTTATCGTATCGCGACATTGCTACTCGAGTTGGCCGAGATCCAATGACTGTTAGCAGAATAGGGCATCGGTGGGTTCAGGAGGGTAATACGGAACGTCGTGCTGGATCCCAACGGCCTCGTATCACTAGCAGTCGAGATGACAGGCATCTTATCCGCACGGCTGTAACGGATCGTTAAGCCACGTCTCGATCCCTGTGTCAACAAAAAATCAAACGGCTCTGAGCACTATGGGACTTAACATCTGTGGTCATCAGTCCCGTAGAACTTATAACTACGTAACTGACTACTTAACTGACCTAAGGATATCACACACATCCATGCCCGAGGCAGGATTCGAACCTGCGACCGTAGCGTCACGCGGTTCCAGACTGAAACGCCTAGAACCGCACGGCTACACCGACCGGCCCTGAGTCAACAGATGGCGACGTTTGCAAGACAACAACCATCTGCACGAACAGTTCGACGACGTTTGCAGCAGCATGGACTATCAGCTCGGAGACCATGGCTGCGTTTACCCTTCACGCTGCATCACAGACAGGAGCGCCTGCGATGGTGTACTCAATGACGAACCTGGGTGCACGAATGGCAAAACGTCATTTTTTCGGATGAATCCAGGTTCTGTTTACAGCATCGTGATGGTCGCATCCGTGTGTGGCGACATCGTGGTGAACGCGCAATGGAAGCGTGTATTCGTTATCGCCATACTGGCGTATCACCCAGCGTGATGGTATGGGGTGCCATTGGTTACAAGTTTCGGTCACCTTGACGGAACTTTGGACAGTGGACGTTACATTTCAGATGTGTTACGACCCGTGGCTCTACCCTTCATTCGATCCCTGTGAAACCCTACATTTCAGCAGGATAACGTACGACCGCATGTTTCAGGTTCTGTACGGGCCTTTCTGGATACAGAAAATGTTCGACTGCTGCCCTGGCCAGTAAATTCTCCAGATCTCTCACCAATTGAAAACGTCTGGTCAATGGTGGCCGAGCAACTGGCTCGTCACAATACGCCAGTCACTCCTCTTGATGAACTGTGGTATCGTGTTGAAGCTGCATGGGCAGCTGTACCTGTACACACCATCCAAGCTCTGTTTGACTCAATGCCCAGGTGTCTCAAGGCCGTTATAGCATGTTTTAAAGATATCAGTGCACCCGTTTCCGTTGATACACAAACAAAAGTTTTGAACCAATTCTTTATTTCCAAATTCGTGGCACAGAAAACAAAAATTGGCGTTGAGACACGTGTAGCGAAATGGTTCAAATTGCTCTGAGCACTATGGGACTTAACTTCCGAAGTCATCAGTCCTCCAGAACTTAGAACTACTTAAACCTAACTAACCTAAGGACATCACACACATCCATGCCCGAGGCAGGATTCGAACCTGCGACCGTAGCAGCAGCGCGGTTCCAGACTGAAGCGCCTAGAACCGCTCGGCCATATCAATTTTGATCAAATGTAAAAATTTAAACTTTTGTCATAATGTACTCATTAGTCAGGCCTAAAATCTTCGTTAGAGGTTTAACGCAGTGGGTCAAGTACTAAATTAAAAATTTGTGTTAATGTACTGAACCAGCGTAACTCAAGGCGTGCTAATTACGCAGGCAGTATTTATCCAGAATTTGAGAGTGAGAGCACTTAGCGATATGCAACAAACTTTACACATAATTTCAAACGATTAGAAAACTTATTTTTATGGCACCCGCCTAAAAAATAATGAAAAATTTTGTCGTTTACTAAATTTTCGCTGTTCACGCAGTAAAACTTTACTACGAGGCTTCAGATTTTATTACTTCCTCACTAGTAGCTGTATTTACAACACGTCTTACACAGTATCCACATATACTATACCACTGAACGTACCTGCAGAACTACATGATTGTACGACATATATTTCAGGAGACATGACAAAATTAAATTGAAATCCATAAAAAACAAGTATGTCTTCAAACAGAGCGAAAATTACTCAGACAATACTCATTCAGAGAGCCTTCGGCGACTTCCAACAAACTTGAAAAGTAATTTCAAACATTCTGTAAACTCTTTCACTAGTTTATCGGCGAAAAGTCCGAAAGCAATAAAATCAACATAACTTCAGTTTCGCATCTTCAACCATAACGATTTTACGTGCTTAACATCAAATACGAGTATTTAACACATTAACTTACTCATAAAGTAATCAGTTCATTTGAAACTATTTTAAACATAGGAGTTACATTTTTTTAAAGAACGGAGATTGGTGGCGGTGTTACGGCGATAACTAACATTTCAGGAATCGACTCGCCAGTAGGAGTAGGAAAAACAGATCGGTTAAAACCGGTATTTTAAATGTGGACAACTGGTACTTTCCGCATTTGTTTGTTATTGGGATTAGAGGTTTTTCTATTTTTCTTTTAATAATCGTATGAACAAAGCATATCAATTTATGATAGCAGAAGTGTTAAAATTCTTGGTTTATTAAATAAATCTACGGTAAAAAATAAATAATGTTTGTTCGTAAAATTGCTGTTGTTTTGAAATATTGGTGGTTATGGAAAATGGGAAAAGTTATGTCCGATTTTAATAACAAAGGAGACAGTTGTAAACTAGCAACAGACACATGACGAAGGATCGTTACTGTATTGCTGCATAGCGATTGGCATACGGCGTGACCTATTAGTATAAGTGTACATTTCGTGTGCTGCCGCTTGATCTGTACAGTAGTTTCTCGCTGTCGTCCTCTGACATCGGTTATATTGTAGAATGCTACCATTGCGGTAGCAATGAAGTACAGTGCTTCATTAGCTTTAATACACCAAAAATGGGAGGAGGCGCAACGAACTTGCGAAATCATACATGGGGAAAACATCACAAATGTTCCTTGGAAGAGAAGGTAAATTTGATTGGTATACTCATAATTTTATTGACATAATGAACTTGGGATAATAACTGAGCCTTAATTTTGCGGTTGCTTCCGGGTGAAAACTTCGCTCTCGCCGTCCCATGTCCGTCTCCATCATCTTCGCTGTCTTCGCCGGAGGCAGTGAGGCACATTGCTGCCACAGCTTCAACCCCACATCGATCTACATCTCCTACTCCTTCACCTTCATTAATTTTTCAAACTTTGTTCGAAGACTGCGTTTATAACAGGAAATAATACCAAATAAAAAAACGAAAATCTGTTATTTCGAAAACCGGTTACTTTCAGCGGTTTTAATAGCCAAGTTAACATGGGGACAAAACAAAACTAGTATACACTAAAACCCGTTGTTTCAGCAATAACCGCCATCGCCACTTGCAAGTCTAACGCGACCACAGCCGAGGAATGCAGACATGGACTGTACCAGTAGACGAGCGTCCCTAAAGGGGGGCCAAACATGGCAAGAGGAAGCGTTTGATCCGCCACCGTCCTGGGAAACGCATCGGCTCAGGGCAGACGTGGTCGGCATCCAGCTGGCTGCATTACGGCGCGGAACACACGCCGTACGGGTCGTGCCCTAGTCGCGTAACGCTTCCCAGTCGGGACCTACATAGCATCGGCTTCTGTCTGTCACTGGAATGCTGTCATACATCATTCATTAGTCTTCGTATTGTGGGGCTAAATACACATTGGATTCCCAGTTTGGCACGTAGTGTGTCTGCTGTCTGATAGCGAAAGAACACGGATAGTCAAGATATGCAGCACGTACTGCGCGCTTGCAAACTTTACACTGATGTGACAAAAGTCATGGGACACCACCTAATATCGTGCCGGACTTCCTTTTGCCCGGCTGTGCAGCAGCTCGACGTGACATGGACTCAACAAATCGATGGAAGGCCCATGCAGAATCAAAAAATGGTTCAAATGGCTCTGAGCACTATGGGACTTAATTTCCGAAGTCATCAGTCCCCTAGAGCTTAGAACTACTTCAACCTAACTAACCTAAGGACATCACACACATCCATGCACGAGGCAGGATTCGAACCTGCGACCATAGCGTTCACGCGGCTCCAGACTGTAGCGCCTAGAACCACTCGGCCACTCCGGCCGGCTGCAGGAACATTGATCCTTGCTGCTTCTATAGCCGTCCATAATAAGCGAAAGCGTTGCCGGTGCAGGATTTTGTGCACGAACTGACCTTTTGATTATGTACCATAAATTTTCGATGGGATTCACGTCGTGCGACCTGGGTGACCAAATGATTCGCTCGAACTGTCCAGACTGTTCTTCAAATAAAGCGAGAACAACTGTGGCCCGGTGACGTAGCGCATTGTCGTCCACAAAAACTCCATCGTTATTTGGGAACGGGAAATCTTTATAAGGCTGCAAATCGTCTCCAAGTAGCCAAACAGAATAATTTCCATTATGGAGCTGCCATCAGGTTGCACAATGTCTTGTTGACAACTTCAGTTCGTGGCTTCGTGGAGTATGCGCCGCACTGAAACCCTATCATCAGCTCTTACCAACTGAAATCTGGATTCATCTGACCGGGCAAAGGTTTTCCAGTCGTCTAGCGTCCAATCGATATGGCCACGAGCCCAGGAGAGACGCCGCAGACGATGTCGTGTTGTTTGCAAAGGGACTCGTATCGGTCGTCTGCTGCCATAGTCCATTACCGCCTGATTTTGCCGCACTGTCCTAAAGATCCGACCGTCGTACGTCACACATTGATTTCTGCGGTTATTTCACGCCAGAAAATTATCACTGACAACTCTACGCAAACGCCGCTGCTCTCGGTCATTAAGTGAAGGCCGTCGGCCACTGCGTTGTCCGTGGGAAGAGGTAATGCCCGAGTTTTAGTATTCTCGGTACACACGACACTGTGGAATTCTAAGTATTGAATTTCCTAACGATATGAGAAATGGAAAGTTCCATGTGTCTTGTTCCAAATATCATTCCACGTTCAACGTCTGTTTAATTCCCGTCGTGCGGCCGTTATCCCGTTGGAACCCATTCCTATATATATCTCCATATCGCTATCCCGTGACTGTCGTCACTTCAGTGTGAAACTTCCGACACTCGATCAAGCGGCAACTCGTAGCCTAAATGAGCGTCACAACACGACTTAGCAGCCCAGAGCTTCAGTGATATTTCCATGTACGCTACGAAATTTTTACGTAAGTCTTCGTAATTTCCCGTAATGCACATAGGTACTAAAACGTAACATTTATGCAAACAGCAGAGAGAGAACAATTCTCGACAGCAGTAACCCGTAGAAATGGATGTCAGCTGCGGTAATTATGCATAGATGATGAGGCCTGTACCACTACGAAAACACGTCATCATGTCTTCACAATTGTCCGCAAAAACCTAATGATGGAAGCTGCTACCTCCACCAGGTTTCGAAGGGGATACTTCTGGGTCAAAACCTTGACACTATGTTGCTATTAAGGCTGAGTGTGTGTGTGTGTGTGGGGGGAGGGGGGGGGCATTGTGTCACCGTAATTTTAGAAGTCTCACCCTAGGACAGCCACTCACTAGTGATCAAAATTATTTATCGAACCCACAGGCAATGGGTTACGCGATGGCATGCGACTTAAGTAGCCGGTACTGGTGGACTTCTGGCGGTCCAAGAAATTTCGATCGCTATTAGCTCCCTCCAACCATAGGAGACGTGGTAACGGATTTCCTCGTCGGCAAGCTTCGTGTCACTGTCCTGGGTAACATTTCAAACCCCATCGCAGTGAGTGGTGGAGAGCGTGCATGTGACATAATTCATAATGACCTGTCTGTAGATCGGGACGTTACGTTCAACGTCCCCACGATGTCGTTCCAAACAGGAAAAAAGGAGACTGAAGGATGTCCCGTCGATGACGAGGTAATTAGACGGATCGTCAGCTCCGAATGGAAAATAAATTCCATTGCGCCCTTTCCAAGGTGGTATTTTGGCATGTGCCTTACGCTAGTTAGAAAAACTTTGGAAAACCTGACGGAGATTTGAACTGCCGTCCTCCCAAATACCAGCCCCAATGTCATAACCATTGCATCACCTCACTCGTCACCGCTATTCCTGAGAATCAGGCTACGTACTGATACCGAATTTCACGCTTGAGACAGCACTGCACACTCCGAGACTTGCATACAATACTAGAACCAACTGAAAAGTAATGCCTCCGAATTTTTTACGTGATAACTCTTAAAGCTTTTTAAATACAACAAACGTTAGTAACATTCTGCATCTTTATTCTTCATATCTACTTATATGCAGGCCTCTGCCGCTAGAGAGCTCAGAATTGTAGCACCGCGGTGTGGAACGTAGCTGTGTCGCTGCGGGAGAAACAGCGTGCCTTAATCGAATTTTCTATTCGTTCGTCCACAATCTCCTTCAGCATGGCAATGCATCAACACATACGAGCGCTGCGCCACCTGCAATAATCCGACGCCTTGGGTTTACTGTCATCGATCTTCCTCTGTACGTTCCCGACATAGCCCCATTCGATTTTCGTCTGTTTCCAAAACTTAAAAGCACCTTCGCCCTCCCCAAAGCGGACTGTCAGTCGTTTTGTTATTTTTTTCGAAGTACACACTGAGCGCACACAAGAATGTCGGTAGTATCGCGTACACAAGTTATAAAAGGCCAGTGCATTTGAGGAGCTGTCATTTGTTCTCAGGTAGTCTATGTGACAAGGTTTCGACGTAACTATGGCCGCACGAAGCGAATTGACGTACTTTGGACGCGGTATGGTAGTTGGAGCTAGACGCATGGGACATTCCATTTCGGAAGTCGTCAGGAAATGCAATATTCCGAGAGATACAGTGTAAAGACTGCTCGGAGAGCACCAAATTTCTGGCATTTCCTCTCACCACGGACAACACAGTGGTCGACGGCCTTAACGACCGAGAGCAGCGGCGTTTGTGTAGAGTTGTCAGTGCTAATTGTCTGCGTGAAATAACAGCAGAAATCAATGTGGGACGTACTGCGATCGTATCTGTTAGGACAGTGCGGGGAAATTTGGCGTTCATGAGCTGTGGCAGCAAACCACCGATGTGAGTGCCTTCGTTAAAATGGTTCAAATGGCTCTGAGCACTATGGGACTTAATCTGAGGTCATCAGTCCCCTAGAACTTAGAACTACTTAAACCTAGGGACATCACACGCATCCATGCCCGAGGCAGAATTCGAACCTGCGACCGGTGCGTGCCTTTGTTAACAGTAACACATCTCCTGCAGCACCTCTGCTCGTGACCATATTGGTTGGGCCCTAGACTACTGGAAAACCGTGGCCTGGTCAGATGAGTCCCGATTTCAGTTGGTAAGAGCTGATGGTAAAGTTAGAGTGTAGAGCAGATCCTACGAAGCCATGAACCCTATTTGTCAACAAGGCACCGTGAAAGCTGGTGGTGGCTCCATGATGAGCTGTGTTTACATGGAATGAACTGCGTCGTCTGGTCCAACTGAACCGTTCAGTGACTGGAAATGGGTATGGAAGGCTGCTTGGTGATCATTCGCAGCCATTCATGGACTTCATGTTAGCGAACATGTCACCAGGGCACAACTGTTCGTTTGAAAAAACATTCAGGACAGTTCGAGCGAATGATTTGGCCATTCAGATCGCCCGATATGAATCCTATCGAACATTTCTGGGACATAATCGAGTGATCACATCGTGCACAACATCCTGCACCAGCAACTTTCGCAATTATGGACGGCTATAGACGCAGCATGGATCTACATTTCTGCAGGGGTCTTCCAACCTCTTGTTCAATCCATGCTACGTTGAGTTGCTGTACTACACAAAGCAAAGGAGGTCCGACACGATATTAGGAGGTATTCCATGGCATTTGTCACCTCAACGTATATTAGAAACGAGACAGTCACAAAATAAACAAATAAATTCAGAGAGTAGTGTTCCCATCTGCAACGAAGACATAACTACTTCCAAAATATACAACGCAATAGTGCCAGCAGGAACAAGAGATAAAGGTCTACCAAGAAAGAGTTGGACGCTGGGACAGGCAATCTTCCGTAATTTGTGACTCGAAGATAGTCACAGCGCCGCGAGTCATGAGCGTCTTCCGCCCCCATCGCTTGCCATCAGAAAAAACGTAAGCCTAGATGATGGTCCCAAGTACGAGGTCAAACTGCGTTGATTGGCAGCCATTAGGCAGGCGGCGCGGCTGTGATTGGCCGGCAGGTGTATGACGCGGCCGTTGATCCCAGCCGGCATACGTCGAGCGAACCAGGCGCTAGCAGCGACCGCCTCGCGGCACGTTCTGTGGGGTCGCCGGGACCGCCGTACGGTATTACAACTGCAGCTTAGAAAGAGACGTATCGCGTGCAACGATAATATTTCGTGCAGATTCAAAATATCGAAACGCTTTCTAACTGTAAATAGCTGAGTATTTCGCTCTCAGGTGAACACTGTTCAGTATTCGCTTTATAAATTAAAATTCCTTTGTCTTGCTGCATTGTTACGTTTATTTTGCACGCGCGCTTTGGCTTCTCCATTAAAGAGAATCTCATCGGATTTTTTCTGGAAATACTCTTTTACAAATGGTTGGTGGCATACCGCAGCAATCAGCCACAAATTGGCTTTAGGTTACTTTGTTGAAAAGCTGCAGTTACAAGCTTCGAATTTATATGGTTCATTAATAGAGGGCTTGTATGCTTTCGTCGAAACACATGCTACGTTGGTTCACAGGTGAGTTGCCCAATGATGTGGACTGCTAAGGCAGCCAGTCCACAGTGAAACGGGTAGCCGAAAGAAAGGCACGCGTACACACACGCCGACTGGCGTGAAGTCTGGAACAGGATAAGTATTGATTCTAATAAGAAAAGTATGCAGCTCCTCGAATACTTCACTTTAATTCTTTGTTGGTTTACAACGTTCTTCTTGAGACATTTATACGATAATTATCAAACTATGTAAGGCTAATGGCGCCTTGCTAGGTCGTAGCTATGGACTTAGCTGAAGGCTATTCTAACTGTCTCTCGGCAAATGAGAGGAAAGGCTTCGTCCGTATAGTCGCTAGCAATGTCGTCGTACAACTGGGGCGAGTGCTAGTCCGTCTCTCGAGACCTGCCTTGTGGTGGCGCTCGGTCTGCGATCACACAGTGGCGACACGCGGGTCCGACATGTACTAAATGGACCGCGGCCGATTTAAGCTACCACCTAGCAAGTGAGGTGTCTGGCGGTGACACCACACCCAAGTACAAAAATTCGCAGTTACAAAAGTATAGTAATGATGATTGCTCTATTGACTTGTGTTAAAACACAGCTTACAAGAAATATCCGCCTGCAACACGTAATTTCACAGTTTCGCACACACTTTGGATTTCATTATTATACACCGCCGTTGGACCATATTGCGCTTTGACTCACTTGTAACGCATGAAAATAGTGTGTTTAGAAAGTGCACGAGTGTCGAAGGTGCTGCGATACAGTGAAACATTACGCAGATATGGCATTTTGGGAAATGGAGGCATATGTTACTGTCCTGTTCGAATGAAATTGGATTTTACATTAAATAAAGGATTTTCAAACATAGGAACTATACCGCCAACCTGCTGCAGATAACCATTTTGTACACTCGCCAAGGTTTCGACACCTCGAAGTGTGTCTTCATCATAACGAAATTTTGAGAAACCGTAACATTACATTGCAAGAAAGCAATGGTCAGAGTTTAGAGCAGCTATGCTCAAGTCAAAAATAAAATAAAACACGTTCAAGTCTGATGTTGATCCTAGCGAGGCATACGTGCCGATGGCTGGAATGTGTTTTATTTTATTACTGACTTGGGTACAACTGCTCTAAACTCTGACCAATACTTTACCGCAATATAATTTTACGGTTTCTCAAAATTTCATTCTGACGAAGACCGTCTTAGAGGTGTCGAAACCTAGGTCAATGTACCAAACTGTTATTTGCAACCGGTTGGCGGTGTAATTCGTATGTTTTGAAAATTATATACCACTGCTGAGAAACAGCCATGTTTAAAACTGTTAAATATACGACATTAAAAATAGATAAATAAATGTGCTTTAATGAATTACATTACGAACTTCTTTTACAAAGCTGTAGATAAAACTATGTGTCGGACCAGGAGTAAGGGAGTGCCGTGAGTCGCGCTTTGGCAGCTCAGTAGGCAGAGCACTAACTAGCGGAAGACATAGATCCCAGGTTACAGTTTCGTTTCGGTGCCACGAGATTTCAGTTCAGCGCAAGCTCCGCTGCAACGAGAAAATTCATTCTGGCCCTCTTGCGCTATTGGACAGTACTATAATCCTGTAATTCCCTGTTCGTTTATATCTCTGTATTGAACGCCTTATATTTAACGTAAAATACGTTTTAAGTTTAATGTAACAGTGATATACGACTCCTTTCTCCGAAATTCCGCATCGTGTTAATGTCTAGCTGTAGTGTTTTAGGTTATTGATACTGCCGGAGCTGGTGCCTTGAAAATTCGTGCGGGTGCCGCACGACATCGCCACCAACGAAGAACCTCAAGGCCACCGACCCATGAAGAACGCCAGGATGGTGTTACAACCGGCGGGCAACTTGGCACTAGTTTTCTAGTAGAGAGTATTTCTGTGTCGCTAGATGGTGCCGAACATGACACCGACTTTTTGATAGTTAGCTCTATCGGTTAACATTAAGTGTATATAGGTCCACACCCGTGTCGGGCCTCTGCTTATACGCTGAAGCGCCAAAGAAACTGGTATAGGCATACATATTCAAATACAGAGATATGTAAACAGGCTGAATACGGCGCTGCGGTCGGCAACGCCTATATATATGGCAACAAGTGTCTGGCGCAGTTATTAGATCGGTTACTGCTACAATGGTAGGTTATCAAGATTTAAGTGAGTTTGAACGTGGACGCAAGAGCGATGGGACACAGCATCTTTGAGGTAGCGAAGATGTGGGATTTTCCCATACGACCATTTCACGAGTGTACCGTGAATATAAGGAATCCGGCAAAACATCAAATCTCCGACGGAGATCGTGACGAACGACGACTGAAGAGAATCGTTCAACGTGACATACGTGCTACCCTTCCACAAATTGCTGCAGATTTCAATGATGGGTCATCAACAAGTGTCAACGTGCGAACCATTCACCGAACCATCATCGATCTGGGCTTTCGGAGTCGAACGCCCACTCGAGTACCCTTGATGACTGCACGACACGCAGCTTTACGCCTCGCCTGGGCCCGTCAACACCGACATTGGACTGTCGATGAGTGGAAACATGTTACCTGGTCGGACGAATCTCGTTTCAAATTGTATCGAGCGGATGGACGTATATGGGTATGGAGGCAATCTCATGAACCCATGGACCCTACATGTCAGCAGGGGACTGTTCAAGATAGTAGAGGCTCTGTAATGCTATGGCGCGTGTGCAGTTGAAGTGATATGGGACTCTTGATACGTCTACATACGATTCTGACAGGTGACACGTAAGCATCCTGTCTGATCACCTGCACCCATTCATGTCCAGTGTGCATTCCGACGAACTTGGGCAATTCCAGCAGGACACTGCGACATCCCACACGTCCAGAATTGCTGCAGAGTGACTCCAGGAACACTGAGTTTAAACACTGCAGCTGCCAACGTAACTCTCCAGATATGAGCATTATTGAGGATATCTGGGATGCCTTGCAACGTACTGTTCAGAAGAGATCTCCACTCCCTCGTACGCTTACGAATTTATGGACAGCCCTGCAGAATGGATGGTGTCAGCTCCCTACAACACTACTTCAGACGTTAGTCGAGTCCATGGCACGTCGTGTTGCGGCATTTCGGTATGCTCGCGGGGCCCTACACGTTATTAGACAGGTGCACCAGTTTCTTTGGCTCTTCAGTGTAGCTACCCGAATCTGCCGCAAGCTGTAAACAGTATAGCACTTCTTTCGCACAAGTTAAGTAAAATATATTTATTTTAACTGCACTTGTGTCAATTAATCTTTTGCTAGCCTGTCCACATTCCTGGGAAGACAGATCCCAGCGAGGACGTAACATTTGGCTCCTCGGAACATAAAGACCCACCGACTCGCATTAGAGCAATCGAGTCTTTCACGCACGTGTTCTTGTAACCGCTCTTCATTTGCGATCCTGTGTTATAAGTGCGTCAAAACACATGTTACGTATTGGTAGTTTGTTCTGTGACCGAACGAAAGTGTGTAATAATGAAAACCTACGCGCGCGCGTCTGTGTGTGTGTGTGTGTGTGTGTGTGTGTGTGTGTGTGTGTGTATCAGACGGACATTTGACGTAAGTTGCATTCTGACATAAGCCTCTAGTGTGCAACCATCGGTGTCACACACCTGTAACTCTGAAATATCGTTTTCATAGGAGAATTCACCTCTAAATCAACATAACATGTGTTTTGACGAAAGCGTGTGAACCGTATGATGAACTGCATCATTTCTAAACCGGTAGCCATGTTCAGTTAAGTAACCTAAAAACACTTTAAAAAAAAAAAACCTAAGGAAGCAGATTTGCACTACATAGGTATAAATGTTGTTGTTATGTTGAAGAGTGCCAAATTATTGTGAATGCTGTAGCAGTTATCCAGTGTCTATAGCATTTACGTTTCTTGTACAATAAAAATAAAAGAAATAAGAAACGTTGCTTCGCGACTGACTTCGTAAGTTTCGTAAGCAAGAGTGCTATTACGGGAGCCAATCCTCTTAGCAGGCAGTGGCTTATTTTCGCCTAGTTCTGGATAAGCTTGGTGAGGTCTGACTGAAACCAAATCCCTTTCGCCTCCGTGGAATTTTGAGGTGCGATGTTTTGGTGTATTGTTTTCTTCGCCAAGTGACTTTGGATTGGTATTTCTCATTTGCTTTTGTGGAGATTACCGGTGCGAGATGTTAGGAGTAAGTTGGAGGCGGTGTGTGAACTGTTAGCGGTGTACATTTTGTGGTCTAGAGGAGGGACCTCGGAATCTTCCAGAGTAGCTACAAGGATTTAATTATTAAGTTTGGATTAGTGAGAAGATTAACCCAGTCTCAAGGGTCAAAGTGTGGTTAGCGATCCGTGTTTAGACGGCTTCCGCGGTGTAGTATATTGATGCGCGCGCCGCACATCGCAGCCTGTGTATGTGTGTGTGTGTGTGTGTGTGTGTGTGTGTGTGTGTGTGTGTGTGTGTTCGGCTGCGAGTAAAATTTCGCGCTCTGCCACGTAAGCTACGAGAGAGGGCGAAAGGAATGTTTCACAACGTGGTAAGTGTATGTCTCAGAAACAAACTGAAAAAGCAGGCAGCCGGTAAGGCCAATAAACCAAACATTGGCTGTGCCCGCCAGTACACTCCACATAGGTATTTGTGAATTTTCACAACGATAGCTTGAAGATTTTCTACGACGCGTACATTACTAACCTGGCTATTGAGAATTGTATGTGGTGAAACATGCTTCATTTGCAGGAAAATACACGTGCAAGAAAGTGTAAATCGCTCATAAAGCGCAGCAGTAACATTGACTCAACACAAAGCGATGTTGGCAGTCAGCAGAAGTTGAAGCTTGTACTTCCTGCGAATGCTAATATAACCTTGCTACTTTCCATCGTATTTTAAGATTCATTCAACACTTTCCAGTTAATAATGTTAAGGCTTAATGAATTGTTGATTGGTTATTCGAAATCATCTTTACGTGAAGCAAACTGCATATCGGATGCGAGTTTGGATAGGTCAACACAGGAAACCGTCTAAACGCCCATGCAGCCTGGTCGACAAGTTAATCTCTTCCCAGTTACGAACTGAAACCGTATAACAGTGTAGCTCCCCGATTTCAATAAGTACAACGGCTAGCCATTACAAAGACGGGGCTATCGCTAATCACTCTGGCTACAGCGCTTGCGGAATGCCGCAAAACGTCAACGAACACAGTCAGTGTGGAGATCCAAGTGTAGGTCTAAGTTCCACTCCGCCTGTTTGTTGAAATGTGTATAAGACGTCACAGGTCAATAGAGCGTCCAAAACTCTTATTTTTCAATGATTTACGTCCACGTTGTTTACTGTTGAGCAGGCCATGGAAATCTTACACTGTAAGGAGTGGTACATGACATAGTGGGAGATACTAAGGACCAGCAACGTTTGTACAATGTAATATTCCATGCAGAGAAGCCGTAGTCAGTCAGTGTGAGTAAGTTGACGTTTGAAACAGATGTAAATAGCAAATTTTATTATTTTGTTATTTAAGAATTTTTACTCGACAAAGCGATGCCCTAGCAGGAACTAACGTGATCACGTGACGAAACAAACCGACGTTACAATTCAAGGTAGTATACTTCATTATGTCGCAGTGAAAACACGTTAGCAATTCGTGAAAATTGTATTTCGACACAACTGTCGCCAAGGAGTGTGACTGAATGAAATTTAAAATGTTCATTTGACACCACAAACGATCGCCAGGCCATAGTCATTAAACAATGAAATTTTCAAAAGCTTACATAACTAATTTCAACGCACTGAGTCGTCATTTTGAAATGTAATCACAAACCTGGACAACTGCATTAATAATTGCAACCACGCTTCTTTAAAATATTGTGAAAAATACACTAAAACCAATAAACTGAAGTAAAGGCAGCAGAAACGAGTCTCAAGACGTCATGATAATTTTCGACTGATCAGTCATTTCACAGCATTAAGGTGTGAAAAGACTTACCAACCAAAAATTATCATGGCGTCTTTTGACCCGCTTCTGCTGCCTATGCTTCGGGTTACTGGTTTTAGTGTATTTTTCGTAATATTTGAAAGAAGCTTGGTTGCAATTATTAATGCAGTTGTCCAGGTTTTTGATTTAATTTGAAAATGACGACTCAATGCGTCGAAACTAGTTAGGTAATCTTTTAAGGAAATCGTTATTTTAACAACTGTGACTTGACGACCGTTTGTGGTGTCAAATATTTTACATTGTAAAAAATGCCTCCTCAGGCATGCGCGGTTACCGTCCGTGTAGTTTGGAATATTGGACTTAGGTCCTGAATGTTGCAATCGTCAAGATTTAGGTTACGTCAATCAACAACAGAAAATTCTATCATTGGCCACAATGTTATAAGAAAAACGTGAAAATATTTCTTTTTCATTTTTTTGTAAATGATTTCAAGAAAACGGCAAGAAGAATTAATAATGCCATGATCTTCTTTTATTGCACTTATTAGAGTAGCTACGGCCCACAATTAGCCCTGGCCAGTGTGGTCGAGCGGTTCTAGGCGCCTCGGTCTGGAACCGCGCAACCGCTACGGTCGCAGGTTCGAATCCTGCCTTGAGCATGGATGTGTGTGATGTCCTTAGGTTAGTTAGGTTTAAGTGGCTCTAAGTTCTAGGCGACTGATGACCTCAGATGTTAAGTCCCATGGTGCTCAGAGCCATTTGAACAACAGCAGCGCTCTTTTTTTTTTTTTTTTTTTTTTTTTTTTTTTTTTTTTTTTTTTTTTTTAATCAGTCCGCGTATTGATAATCTTTGTTTAAAGTCTAATGATGATCAGATATTTGTACAGAGTTCTATCTCGGTATTCACTTTAGATTAGAATCATCGCAGTCTTACACAGATACTGACAAAAAAAATGAAATTCAATATTGTTTCATTTCTGCCTGCTAGACGCTGTTATATGACATATATTGTTCATCAAAAGAGGGAGAAAAATTTTGTAAGTCCAGCTGTACGCCACATTACACTACTCGAGGACGTCAGATTAAAAACCTTTCAGCCGTCAAACGCTACACGTGTTGAACAAGTCATCGATATCACATTCTGCAGGCATACTTATAAACAACTAAATAGACTTTCACGTTCGCTAAGCTTTGGATAGTTTTTGTTTGGGACGTATTGTCGCAGAATTAAATAAAAGTTCGTACCTATCCCCCGGTTCTAACAAAAGCTTTTGGGTGGCTTCCCTCGGTTGTGAAGTAAATGTTGCAACTGGAAGTCCACTCCGAAACCTTCCTAATTAGTGCTCCCTTTGCTTCGCTGTCAACTTGTTCGACATTTGGCTTAGAAGTCGCTGACTTTCCAACTGGTCGTTACTAGAACAACCCGTTCTTCCTTTAGGGGTACAAAATGAAAAATATATTTAAAAATGCGTTACTGCTTGGTTTATCGTCAGTAATTTTATTGACGATCAGAAGAAGCATGCAAGTAATATGCTGTAACTTAACCAGTCATTGGTGTGGAAATTACGGCAGGAGGGGCACGATGCTGAGCGGCATTTGGTGGACGTATCTGCCCCAAAGAAGAAGAAACAATCTACATGCAGTATTCACTGACAAAAATGCAGTATTCACTGACAGAAAAGACCCCAACACCATAAAGGAGTCTTGCGACGTAGGTCCCAACAAACACCATGAAGGAGTCTTGCGACGTAAATGAAAGTTGGTAGGCATGTTTCTACATCAGAAAGATGGCGGTTGTTCAAATTTAGCGCCTGTAGCGTCACAATGAGGATGCAAATCTGCGAATCGGGTTTGCCATTACGCGCTGGTAATGGTCGTGGGCATTATTTACCTTTGAGATTGGACGTAGTGAGTTGATGTTACTGAATAATGCCTTTAAGAGGACGAACACGCCGCTTTCACAAGGTCATTGAGTCTGAATGAAATCGTGTAACAGGGCTAGCAGAAGCTGCTTGTTCCTCCCGCGGTACTGCAGAAGGACTTGGCAGGAATGTAGCCACTGTACGATTGCTTGCAGCGGTGATCATGGAAGGTACGGTCGCAAGGGTCCGGACGCCACATTTCACTACCGGGAAGAAGGTGGAGCATCGTACTGTGCCTGCAGCACAAATTCGAGCAGCAGTTGGCATCAGTGACAAAACATACTGTTACAAATTGATTATTTCGAGAACAACTCCGAGCCAGACACACTGTAGCGTGCATTCCACTAACCCCAAACCACTGCCATTTGCGACTTCAGTGGTGTCAAGCGAGAGCTCATGGGTGGCGGGACGGAGGTCTGTATGTTTTCTAATTAAAGCTGGTTCTACCTCGGTGCCAGTGATGGCCGTGTGTTGGTTAGGAGGTGGCCAGTTGAGGGCCTGTTTGAGCGGTAGACACACTGGACCTACGTTTGGAGTTATGGCCTGGGGTGCAATTTCGTATAACACCAGGAGCACCCTCGTTATCCCACGCACCCTGACTGCAAATTTGTGCGCCATTCTGGTGATTCGACCTGTTCTGCTGCCCTTCATGAACAGCATTCCAGGGGGGTGTTTTCCAACAGGATAACGCTCGCCCACATGCCTATGTTGTAACCCAGAATGCTCTTCAGTGTGTCGACACGTTGCCTTGGTCTGTTCGATCACTAGATCTGTCGATAATGGAGCACGTATGGGACATAATGGGACGACAACTCCAGCGTCAACCACAGTCCTCACTAACCGTCCTTTTATTGACCGATCAAGTGCAACAGGCGTCGAACACCATCTCACAAACTGATATCCGACACCTGTGCAACAAAATGTATGCACGTTTGCATGCCTGCATTCAACCTTCTAGCGGTTACACTGGTTATTAATGTACCAGCATAGCCGGCCGGAGTGGCCGTGCGGTTCTAGGTGCTGCAGTCTGGAGCCGAGCGACCGCTACGGTCGCAGGTTCGAATCCTGCCTCGGGCATGGATGTGTGTGATGTCCTTAGGTTAGTTAGGTTTAATTAGTTCTAAGTTCTAGGCGACTGATGACCTCAGAAGTCGCATAGTGCTCAGAGCCATTTGAACCCCTTTTTTGTACCAGCATTTCACGTTTGGAGTGGCTTTTCTGGCGCTTACATTACGCTGAAAACTTGCGCCGTCAATCTGTTAAATATCTTACCTAGACAAATGTATTCCCGAATTTCATTACTCTACATTAATTATTTTTTTGAAGTGGGAATATTTTTCCGACAGTGTATATTCCATTCGTTTATAACTGTCCAGTTACGAAGCAATTTCTGCGATATTATGGGCAATACAAGGAATTACCAACTTTGCGAGAAATTACAAGCGTCTGTAGAGCAAAAGCATAGTATTTAATTAAAATCCCCGAAAGACTGGTCATTATCAGAGCGTCTCAGACTTTCACACCAAACCGGGCGAGATGTTTGAAATACAGTTTAACAATCAAGTAACTGTTCCTCTCCAGTGGCACCATTTCCTCAACCGTGAGCATGAAGGCTGGCGCGAGACTCATTCTGCAGCCGGTCAGCCTAATTTTTTTTGCGGTGCGCTGCTACCGTTACTGTTCGAAGCTATCACGTTCATGCTGAGACTTGTTTCCAATACATTGTTCCTCTCGTCGCATTGTTCTCTAAATTCCAACATCACCATTGTATTATTTGACCCTCCTGGATAGCCGCACACTCAACATGCCACTTCTGGGGTTCTGGGAGAAGCGCCGGCCCCTGCTCGAATAAGCCCGCCAGCATGGTTGTGGTTTTTAGGCGGTTTCCCACATCTCACTAGGTGAATACCGGGCTGGTACCCACTTCCTGTCTCCGTTACACGATTCACAAACGTTTCCGAAGCATTTAGTCACTTCGGCGTGGGATAGTAGGATTAATGCTAGACGCATGCATCTGGGACACACACAATCCGTCCTGGTGGGGGAGTGGTGAAGCAGTGGGGGGAAGGGGAGGATGGCGACGAAGAGCATCTGGCCACCATCATCAGTAACAGTGCCAAATTCTGAATAATATGCCGATCCCGTCAAGATGCGTAAGAAGGAGGAAGAAGAAGAAGGAAAGAGCAAGAAGAAAAAGCCCATTGAACTGTTTCTAGTGTATTTACTATTTATTTACTCTTTACTCCTTTTACCTGTAAGGTGATTTCATGTCAAGTTTTCATGTCTAGTTTTAGAAATGTTCTTCACACGATCATCTCAGATTTTGTTTAGAATCTGTGTGCGGATTTACTAAACGGTCGGAGAATGACATACAAATTTCTAACGCAAAAATTTCAATACTATTTGAGTAGCAGCCTGTTAAGTATAGGATGACGAACTAAGCCATGGTTGCTGAACTTCTGATATGCCATTGTTTCATTAACCAATATCGAAGTCTGTTGAACGTGATTATCCTTCTGTGAAATTTTGTAAGTGGCATTATGAAGAAAAGAAATTCTAGATTCATTATGAACCTCCGGGGGAGTGCCTCGACAACATTTCCTTTTGCTCTGGAGAAAAGTCTCAAACATTTTCCCAGCCTTTGCTGTTATTACAACTCAGGAAAAAGAAACTTGTTGCATACAAATAACCAAAAGAACACTTTGGTTCTGGCGGTGATAATTTCTTTCATGGTAAAACGGCTGCTTTCTTGTATACCACTGTACTATTATGTGCCTGTGACTTTGATGATGCAGACGGTTGCAGAAAAATATCACTTAAAAATTCGCACACACCGAAAGAAATCTGAGAAGACGGCACATAACTACGGAGAGCAAAGAGACGTGCGTAAGCAGTTGCAGCAGACAATGTCTGCTGGCAGCTCCAGCCGGGATCTACTCAGGTGACAAGCCAGCAAGGTTGCGTTGCCAATGACGCGCTCTGTGACGTAATTCGGTTGTTTTCTTCTACTGTTCCGAGCCGGCCCACTCTGCTGTAACTTCTGTAGACATAGCAGCCATGCTGTCACTCGAGTGGGCTGCGTAACATTCCGTATTGTGTACCATGCAAGACGAAGTACTCGCAGTAGTATCTTTTTTTATGTGGTCACATTCCACGCTCGCTGCTCGTAGAGGACGTGTCTGGGTAACACCATCGACAGCATTTATATCAGCTTGTTTAAAAAGAGTTTAGTTTCTCAGGCACTGACAGTAATTACACAGCTTCAACTTTGGGTGGTATAGCAGCGCATTTTCAACTCGCGAAATTTTGCCTGCTTTCTAAAGATTTGGATTCATGAAGGAGAAAGAGTTGCTTCCGCACATCATTACCATATCTACATCGTCGTACGTTCCACATTGATTTCTGCGGTTATTTCAAGCAGACAGCACTGACAACTCTACGCTTAACGCCCTGATATCGGTCGTTGAGTGAAGGCCTTCTGCCACTGCGTTGCCCGTTAAGAAAGGTAATGCCTGAAATTCGGTATTCTCGGCACATTCTTGACACTGTGGATCTCGGAATATTGAATTCCCTAACGATTTCGGAAATGGAATGTCCCATGCGGGACAACAGTAAAAAATGGTTCAAATGGCTCTGAGCACTATGGGACTTAACAGCTATGGTCATCAGTCCCCTAGAACTTAGAACTACTTAAACCTAACTAACCTAAGGACATCACACAACACCCAGTCATCACGAGGCAGAGAAAATCCCTGACCCCGCCGGGAACCGAACCCGGGAAGAACAACAGTACTAACGGCTAATCCGGAGCACGTTCGACAACAGTACTAACGGCTAATCCTGGCCACGTTCCCATTCCCATGTTGCCTTTCTAATGGATTCAAGAGACGTCAGAAATTACATATTCAATACTTGATATCGTTACTGACGGAATTTAAAAAAAGTTTAAATCCTGTTATATACTGAGATGACAAAAGTAATGGCTAGCGATATGCACACATCCAGATATCGGTTGCTATTAAAGGGCACTGCATTGGCGGAGCTGCCTATTGTGCTCAGGTGATTCACGTGAAAAGGTGTCAGACTCGATCATGGCTGCACGACAGGAATTACCAGACTTCGACTGGAATGGTAGTTGGAGCTAGCCGCATGGGACATTCCATTTCCGAAATCGTTAGAAAATTCAATATTCTGACATCCACAGTGTCAAGAATGTGCCGATAATACAGAATTTCAGGCATGTGCTCCGCCCTCGGTAGCTGAGTGATCAGCGTGACAGACTGTCAATTCTAAGGGCCCGGGTTCGATTCCCGGCTGGGTCGGAGATTTTCTCTGCTCAGGGACTGGGTGTTGTGTTGTCCTAATCAGCATCATTTCATTCCCATCGACGAGCAGGTCGCCGAAGTGGCGTCAAATCGAAAGACCTGCACCAGGCGAACGGTCTACCCGACGGGAGGCACTAGCCACACGACATTTCATTTCATTTTTCAGGCATGTGAGAACACTTAGCAACTCCAACAAGCTTTAAATTTCGAATATTTTCTAAACTTTTTCACGCCTACCTACTTAACACCAAGTATTTGACATCGTCCTTTATAAAGTAATCAGGCTTTTGAAACTGTTTTATATGTGGGAATTCGATTCTTTAAAGAATGGGTGTGGGGATTTAATGGTACTTTCTAATGAGTTGAACCCTCTGACGTAAGGTCTGGCATCAAATCCATGTTCTATCACTGACATCTGAAAACACATTAAATAAAATTTACTAAGACAAAGAAAAAACTGTCAGTCACATTTATCAAATGTGATCCATAGATGAAATGTGTTAGCAAGCAGCTTTCAAGTTTCTGGCCACACTGCTGTCGGAAGTATTTCAGTTTTCGGTACATAAAAGTTCGCTATTCTAGCTGACATCTATGAACATTGTCCGAACTTAAAACTGACTCATGACGGAGTAAAAACCGGATAAAACTACAACATAATTGCCACCTGAAGCATTTTATTGCAATACAAATAAACGTTTAGATCTTTTGAACCACAGCTGATGGTACTGCAGTCTTCTTGTTGCAATCTCAAGTTCTAAGGCGCAGCTCTCCACACTAATCTATACTGTATTAAGTGTTTATTTCTGCGTAAGTTCTGCAGCACTCATCCAGTGGAATCAAGCCTTGCTGTTACTTCCCACGCTCTTTGCCGTTGCCGAATTCGCTGAAATCTCAGAATGTGTCCTATCAACCGATAACTGCTTGTAGTCAAAGCTCTTTGATGCCCGATCCATTTTAGTACATCCTGATCACTACCCATCTAATCTTTAGCATTATTGTGTAACACCACATTTAAAAAGCTTCAATTTTCATCTGATCTGCACTGTTCGTGAATTAATATTTAACAAATGCAATAAAGTATGTACTGTATATTTGGCGTATGTCTTTGCAGTTCTTGCAGTTGTGTTTGCAGACAAAATTACTTGATCTCAGGTCAGCCTGTTATGAAAGCTGTCTTCTGTATATCTTCCCAAACATATTTCAGCATATTTGTGCCATCGTCAGAAGCCATTATTTATTCAGTTCTGTAAAATGTAAACGTATTTTAATTAATAATTATTCTAACAAATTTTGGCTTAAAACAAATGCCAACGGATAAAATCTGTTTTAGGCCTAATTTAATTAGAATAATTTTTACTTAAAGCCATGCTTACATTTCACAGAATTGAATAAAGAATGCCCACTGACGATGGCACAAAGGTGGTGAAACATGTTGAATTTATATGAAAAAAAAAAACAGTTGTAACTGGCGGAGCTGATATCCAGTAATTAGTATTTAGTATACTGTGATGTCAGGAGAACTTTCAGGCCACCTGGACAGTGCGAGATTCGAACGTCCTTATTGGCTAATCCACCGCGAAGGCCGTACTCGCAACGAAAAGAAAGCGCCGCAGTTGTAACTGAATTGCATCTTTTTTTCGTGGTTCGTACCACAGCAAGAAATTTATTAAAAGTAGGTAACATGTTTCCACTTCTGCTGTATTGATTTTATTGATATGCTAGTGGTCTCTGTATTTTAGGCCATTTTCAAGTGATTTTCTGTGTAAAAGATAAAACATTACATTACCTCCACCAATGGAAATACAGTGATATTAATGTAACTTACCATTAGAGATACTAGAAACATAGTTAACTGTTAAACAAAAATATGTTATAGGCACTAAAACAACAGTGTCTTTAAATTTACATGTTCTATTCGTTTTGCTACACATATATGCCATTTTATTAGTCTGAGTGCTAGGCATTTTAAAAAGGCGCGAAATTTATAAAGATTTTACATTGATTAAAGAATAAAGCTACGAATGGACTAATAATTTCAAATAATTAAGACTGTATATTTATGTGTGTACGAGGAATACTCTGAAATTCTGAAGGTAGTACGGGTAATTAGCACGGGTAAAATACAGGGAGTGAAAGGCTATTTACAACTTGTACATAAACCAGACGGGAGTTTCATGAGTCGAGTGGCATAAAAGGGAAACAGTCATTGAGAAGAGAGAAAGGCAGGGTCGTAGCGTATCGCCGATGTTATTCAATATGTACATTGAGCAAGGAAACAAAAGAAAAATTGAGAGTAGGAATTAAAGTTCAGGAAGAAGAAACAGAGTATTCCCTGATGACATAGCAATTCTGTCATGGACAGCAAAGGACGTGGCAGAAAGGTTGAACGGAATAGACAATGCCTTGAAAGGAGGATAAAGAAGAACAGCAAAGAAATTAAAACAACGGTAATGGGATGTAGCCTAATTAAATCAGTTTATGCTGAGGTATTTAGATTAAGGAAGGTGTCACCTCAAGTAGTAGACGAGTTTTGCAATTTAGGCAGCAAAATAACTGACGATGGCCGAAGTAGAGAGGATATGAAATGGTGACTGGCAACAGCAAGAAAAGTGTTTCTGAAGAAGAAAAAATTGTTACCATTGAATATAGATTTAAATGTTACGAAGTCTTTTCTAAAAGTATTTGTATGGAGTGTCCCCACGTATGTAAGTAAAGCATGGACGGTAAACAATTTAGATAAGAATAGAATAGAACCATTCGAAATGTTATACTACAGAAAAATGCTGAAGATTAAATTGGAGACAAATTGGAAAGAAATTTATGGTATAACCTGACTAGAAGAAGCACGTCATCTTCGTGGCCAGTAGTGTATTTCTGTTGTCGGTAACTGTCACTGTATTAGGTTTATAATAAGTTACATTTCTCTCCGTGGAGGTAATGTTATGTACTCTCTTTTACGTTGAAAAGCGCTCGAAATAGGCGGGAAAGGCAAAAAGTATAAAATAAATACAGTAGAAGCAGAAAAATGCTGTCTTCTTTGAACTGCACTTGTCGAAACGGAGAACGCAAAACGCCTTTTGTTGCCGTTTTCTCGCCGCCTCGCCGCACTTTGGCAGTGAACGGGCGAGCGAGATAGCTGAGCCGCGGAGAGCCCTGGCTGCCTTCGTATGGACAGTGAGTGGTGTGAGGAGCAGCCGCGCTCCCCTTGCTTCCCGGTCGGTGACCACTGGCCGAGTCCGCTCCGCTCCGGTAAGGAAGCCGCAGCACGGCTAACGGGCAGTCTTGCAGCTTCCCAGCCTCTGCCGTGCCGACTCGACACCGGGCCTGCGCAAGCGCTTACCGCTACCTAGAGAGCCTGTATACAGAGAGAGTGGCCACAGGTGAAATTGCCCGTGATTGGTTGACTAGCTTTGGCGCCATTTTTCTGCCAAACGTCTCTCGCGCTTCCTATTTTCGCCGTGCTTTTGAGTTGAATTGAAGTTCAGAGGACTTTTGGAAACGATTAAAAGGTATTTGAATTGTTGAGAGACTTGTGATGCGTTGGGCATGCATCTTCGATTTAGTTGCATATCGTTTTTAGTACGTAATTAGCGTTTGCGATCTCAAATATGAGTTGAAATAATGCAGCGTTTTGTGCTGAAGTCGGTAGGCCTACATGCTTGAAGTAAACACGTTAGTAATTGTACAGTATTGTTTTTGACGTTTCAGTATTATTGCCTGACTGTTGACGCAGGCAAGTTATAAGCACGTTCTCCGCTTTTGTCGTGGTTGCTGAAACATTATTCGCAGTAAATAACTGTAGGTACTCTTGAAGACAGTTCTTAATAGGCCAACTTACTGTGGGATAAAAGGGATACCGTAGTTTTCTTGTTATATTTGGTCGTTATTACAGTAGCCTACATTTAACATTACCTGATTTTTGTAATATTTATCGTTTGTTATCTACGAGAGGTATTCACTATATATATATGAAAGAAAGTAGTGAGCAGTTGTTTACTTGTGACATGCAAAAAGTTTGAAGACCTGACAAGAAGTACTAATACGTCTCACATTTTTTGCATGTCACAAGTAAACGACTGCTTACTACTTTCATTCATCTGACGTAATACAGGTACGTTAAATCTTTAGCGTTATGCACTTCCGACACAAAACAAATGCTATACACTATATTTTTTTATTTACGTTACTTTCATTGCAATATGTCTAGTAAACGAACTGTAAAGGAGGTAAATGCAGGTAACGAATAATTTTTACAGCTACTGTCTCAAATTTTCCTGTGCTGTACGTAGTAGGCTACCATGAGTATATTATAGCTGTAAAGAAAGGTATTTAACGAATAATTTCGCCCTATTGTCTTGTGCTTTGGATTCGGTGAGTGTGTACTCCACTACTCCACTACTGGCCATTCAAAAGTCCCGCCCGCAGTTTGGCAGAAAAATGGCCGCCGTGTCGTCCGGTTGGCCACTCTCTCCCTATACAGGCTCTCTACCGCTTCCAAAAACACCACCTAACAGAAGTATACGTAAGGAGCGAATGGGAAACCTACCCACCTTAGACTTGTTATCGGACAAAGCGGAGTGTTAGCTCGACCCTTGCAGCGTTTGATCACGTGATAATATAGCCAATTCAGTCCAAAGTAGTTATGTGCTTTTTTTCGCCTTTCTCCGCTTTCGTAGCGTAGCGGTAGCGTTACCGCCTACCACGCACGGGGCCCGGGTTCGATTCCCGACAGGGGACTGGATGTTGTGTGTCCATCACCATTTTCATCATCATTGACTCGCAAGTCTCCGAAGTGGCTTCTACTAAATAGGACTTGCAATACGGCGGCCGAAGTCCCCCGAATGGGGCCTCCCGCCATGCGATCATTTCATTTCATTTTCGCCTTTAACGATAAGGATCATGTAACAACTTCACGTCGTCTTTCTTTGTTGTTCACTATTTTTCTAATATTCAGTCACTGCCCCATATTGTATTTTCCTTTCATCTGTCCCTGTTTTTCCTGATTTCCTTCCATGAAAGACTTCTAAATTTAGCGTTTTTTTTTCTTTCTGTTATTTCCGATCTTCGAAGTTCTTTTCATTTTCCTTTAATCCATGCTGTTGTTGGCGTCCCTCTTCATAAATGCAAGAATATTTGTAACGTTATAATCGCGTAGGCGTCTTTTTTAGTATCGTAATGCGTCATAATGATCAGTAGGCCCAGACGAAGGGCACTGTAACCGTGGCCGAAACGCTGATTTGTCCAGTAAAGTTTTTTACATTATTACGATACTCGGCAAACTTATGTAATTTGGAGTGTCGTTCGTTAGCCGGATGTCATTCATTCTGCAGAGGTGTCGCTTTGCCATAGCTCTGATGATTTATGTATAGTTTGGTTTAACTTCTCGTTACCACTCCTGCATCCATTAATAATATTAGCAATAATTGTATATGGTTTAATGGCCGAATGCAATTCTTTCAGCCGGCCGGTGTGGCCGAGTGGTTCTAGGCGCTTCAGTCTGGAACCGGGCGACCGCTACGGTCGCAGGTTCGAATCAAAAATATGCAAATGTGTGTGAAATCCTATGGGACTCAACTGATAAGCTCATCAGTCCGTAAGCTTACACACTACTATCCTAAGGACAAACACATACACCCATACCCGAGGGAGGACTCGAACCTCCGCCGGGACCAGCCGCACAGAGTTCGAATCCTGCCTCGGGCGTGGATGTGTGTGGTGTCCTTAGGTTAGTTAGGTTTAAGTAGTTCTAAGTTCTAGGGGAGTGATGACCTCAGATGTTAAGTCCCATAGTGCTCAGAGCCATTTGAACCATTTTTATTCAAAGATCTTACTCAGTGCTCGTGTAGCGCGTCATTCAACTTCGTTGTAGTATAGTAAAGGTGAGTAATTTACATTGGCAGAAAACATATGAAAACCTTACAGTAGTACATATTAGTACACATGTCGCATATCTAACGATAAAAAATCTGTAAAGACATAAAGAGAGCATAACAAGCTGATAGTCACACTAACATGATGCAGTAAGTGGTGACAAGGCATTTCTTCTACAACATCCAGAAAGAGAAAAAGGTCAAGTTCATGCGTTCTGTCTGACATAAGTTACTTCAGTTATTTCCGAACCATCCCATCAGTGAATTTTGGTTTCAAATGGCTCTGAGCACTATGGGACTTAACATCTGTGGTCATCAGTCCCCTAGAACTTAGAACTACTTAAACCTAACTAACCTAAGGACATCACACACATCCATGCCCGAGGCAGGATACGAACCTGCGACCGTAGCAGTCCCCCGGTTCCGGACTGAGCGCCTAGAACCGCTAGACCACCGCTGCCGGCAATTTTGGTTTCGTTAGCTAATGCATTTGCATGCTAGCCACGAATTTGTTGTTCAGTATAGAAACCTAAGAAATAAAATACGTATCCGGATCAAGTCAAATGATTGTCAGAAAAAGAGAAGACAGACAGCCGATGGAAATGGTGATGAAATGTGTATTCATATATTCATGGATTCTGCTGATGCTCAGCATAAGTCTTCCACGCTGTTTATCCGTTACTGCTAACAATAAAAGCTTTGAGATTACACGGCTCTTTTACATAAACCTCGACTTCGGAAAAGGAAAATAGCTGAATGGCCGTTCTGTTAGAGAATTTCGTTGTAAATGATGCCAGGTGAGAATAGCAAGATACAGTTGCATAACTTGGGGTTTGCGGGAAATTTACATTAGAATCATAACAAATAATGCACTGTTTTACGCTATTAAAGGATTCCCACTTTTAACAGTTGATTAATGCTAGAAAAATTATAGTTTGCGATGTTATTGCCAAATAACAGTGTCAGTAGATGTTTCATTGTATCATCGCCTCGTAGTTTAATCTCCTAAATGCTAATACTATAAACAATATTATTCTTAATAACAGTAACTCAGCAGTATCAAAACTAAAATAAAAAGGGGATTGTGCCTTTGCTGTAGTTACTTTATTTGAATAAACGGAAGTGGTAGATAGTACTTGCTGATTTTTTGAGGAGGATCTGCATCAGGGGTGTGGAAAGCTCCGAAGGCAGGAAGTGCTGGTGAAATACTTAGTGACTTTAGAAAGTAAATTACACATGACGTCGTCCCAGCTAAGTACATGTTTAGCATTTCTTGCAGACACACTTCTGCTGCTGTGCGAATGACAGGGCCATCACAGTATACGAGTGAAATAGCGCGGCCACAAAGGTGATGGTGAAGTACACGGGTCGGTAAGATTACTGGTGGCAAAACATCTAAATTGTACACAGATCCACCATGCTGGAGGTAGGCCTCTATGGACGTCGTCTCCAGACTTAGTGAAACAGTATCAACAATTTGGCCAAGGCCGTACAGACATGAGCGATGCCGAGAGGGGATTTCCAGATCTTGCTTGCAACTTACGGTTTCCATCATCTCGGCAAGCCGACAGAATATCTGGAGGGAAAGAGATTTTCCACCGAAGAAAACTATCACACCACCGTTCTCTAATGGCTCGTTGATCAAAGAGCGGATTATTTTTTTTTTTTCGTCGAAGAACTAAATTATTGGTAGACCATTCCGATCATTTTCTACAAAGACTTGGTGACCATATTGAAAACTAGTGTCATGTATCTGTGTTACTTTGAAGTGTAGTGCAATGCAGCCTTCAGTACGAGTTCCCTGGTCTGACATAATGATGCGTAACTTACTTTTTGAAGTTACCACGTACGTTGGGGACAGAGTAGGAAGCAGAGATCGATCGCATGTGGAAGCATGGATGTTATGAAACTTTTTTTTGGGGAGGGGAGGGGCTGAAGTAATTCATGCATTTGGGCCTGAGCTGCGGTTGAGGAATGGAAGGGACCAGAGATGAATCCAGACTTTATTCGTCACGCTCTGCGCTAAGTGTCGAGTGCACCGGCGATGAAATCACCCGAGACTTTCGAATCCGCAGCTGCTTTGCATTTGCGTAAGAGGCTGCAATGCCAAGGCTGACGCGAAGCAGTTTGACTACTGGGTGTCCGTGGCCCGCTGCCCTTCACTGCCTCTCCACCTTTTGGCATGGCGGCCTTCAACATCGCATATCGACTCTCGATTGACACATGTATCCTTTCAGAAACGTTATCCACAACACAGCTTTTCGTATGTGATGCTCTGATGCAAACATATTAAGAATTAAACAGGGAATTATTTCCTAACTAATATTATATCCAGTATCTCTTGACAATAAGCGATGCATTCTAAGGCATACACTATTCTTGTGGAGCACAGGCTTGTGCGACCCCCATATCTGGCCGCCACATCGACGACACACACACCCTCTGTAGGGATGATTTGTCCCGTATGTATTGGCCTTGTGTGTAACGCAGTTATGTCGCTTGACCAGCAATTGATGACGGAAATGGCACCTTATTGCATGGATTCCACAAGACAGTGAAAGTGTTGGCCATCCTGACTCGCGACCGCTGAGCCGCCGCTCGTAAGTCAGAGTGGTCGGAGCTGACCCCCGTGTGTCCCAGATGCACTCAACAGGTTCAAATGGTTCTGAGCACTATGGGACTTAACATCTGAGGTCATCAGTCCCCTAGAGCTTAGAACTAATTAAACCTAACTAACCTAAGGACATCACACACATCCATGCCCGAGGCAGGATTCGAACCTGCGACCGTAGCGGTCGCGTGGTTCCAGACTGAAGCGCCTAGAACCGCTCGGCCACCGCGGCCGGCGCACTCAACAGGATTCAGGTGAAGAGGATAGGGAGGCACCCTAGCATTCGTGATAGTTATTAAATAATTCTGACTCAGTTCACGAGCGATGCGCTGGTGTTTTGTGTTGGTGACTGTACAGGTCCTTCGCAGGAGTTGTCGTTTGTCGTCGCCGTCACCGCTGCCGTCTTGAGTCCGAAGACCGGATTAATGCATCTCTCCACGCTAGTCCATCCTGTGCAAGTTTCTTTACATAGTAAATTCGAACCGAATACTCGCTCTACAATCTTTACCCTCTACATTCCCTCCGTTAAAAAATTTGACGATGCTTCAATGCTACAGGTTTGCCGTAAATTTCATTTTACCGAATGACTTCTCACTTGTTATTCGATCTATCCACCTAATCTGCAGCATTTTTCTGTCACAGCACAGTTTAAAAGCTTCTGTTCTCTGTCTGACCTGTTTATCGTCCACGTTTCACTTTCTTACAAGGTTACGCCCAAGACAAATACCTTCAGAAGGGACTTCCTGAAATTTAAATTTATGTTCAGTGATAACTATTTCTATTTCAGAAATGCTTTTCTTATAATTTCCAGTCTCAATTTCATATCCTCTCTACTTCATCCGTTATATTGCTACCCAGACAGCAAATCTGATAGACTACTTTAACTATGTTATTGTGTAATGTAATTTCCTGAGCATCGCCTGATCGCCTTAGTTTTGCTTTCATTGATGTTCATGTATCAACCTCTTTTCAAGACACTGTCAATTCCGTTAAAATACTCTTCCCAGTCATTTCTGACAGAATAACAACGTTATCGGCAAACCTTGAAGCTTTTATTTCTTCTCCCTCAACGTTTACTACCTTTCCAAATTTCTGCTTTGTTTCCCGTCATAGCTTTGTTCAGTGTAGAGACTGAGTAACATGGGGGATAGGGTGCAGGCCGGTCTCACCCCCTTCTCAACTGCTGCTACCCTTTCATATCCCTAAAATCGTATAACTACACTCTGGTTCTGCACAAGTTGTGAATAACGTTTCACACCCTCTTACGAGAATAACGTCAAAAATTGCGTTAACTTAGCCTTGTTTATTACTGCTGCGGGAGCGCGGTGCGGTGGGTGGATGAAAATTCTTCGCCTCTTCTATGTTCCCACGACAGTCATTAGTGCTTCGTTGCTTCGAACCAAAGTAGGTAGGAGGTACAGATGCGGTGGCTGTTTTATTCAGCACTGAAGTGGCGAACGTTTTGTTGTACTGTGACTCGTCTGTTACGTTCCTCAATAGTAGACGACGAACCTTGTCACCAAAACGAGTTAGCAATGGTGGCGGCAGTTTTCCCCGAATTGGTGTACTCACGGCACAGCCATGACATGCTAACGCATGTAAAGTTAGAACTCTCGAAGTATTTCATGTACGTGGCACTCATCACTTGGCAGCAGTCGAATGCTCCGATGTTGCTTATCTTGTCCATTTATGCTGATCTGTCATCCTAAAAGCCAGACAGCATCCAGTAAGATCCCTTACCTGTTACATGTCTATCTATATGACAGGAACACCCTCTAATTCGATTAGTCATGAGTGTATAATGTGTATAATCTCTAATTCATAGTATTTTGTTTGTAATAAAGGCGCTTCAAAGGAAAGGAAGTGAGGGACTGAATCGCAGAGCCTGCTTCTTTCGGAAATATTCCAGGTATTAAAAACCACTGTAACAATTCATAACACTCTGACGAAATCAGTATGAGATTTTTATGCTGATTACGTTGCGGACGTAGCCCCCTTCGTAGCTCTAATTTCCAAGAGTATCTCGCACAACGACTAGTCCGACACGTCTGGAAATTAACGCACACCATTTTTGCTTATAACGAAGTTAAAAATAGGGATTCACAGAATTATAGACCAATATTTCTACCATCTGTTTGTCTAGGACCCTATTTTGTGACTTTCCTGTAGGAAAATTTTCATGAATAAGCAAGAGTTCATGAAAAACCACTGATGTGGATTTCGCTAGCAAATACATTCTGTCTCCCTAGATATCCGAAAGGGGTTCCACATTTCCCACACGGTCATCTTATAGCCAGGATAAGACATTACTATCTTTGCAAATATTTGAATGCGTGAAATACACTGAAGCGCCAAAGAAATTGGTATAGGCTTGCGTATTCAAATACAGAGATACTTAAACAGCCATAATATGACGCTGCGGTCGGCAACACCTACATAAAACAAGTGTCTGGCGCTGTTGCTAGATCGGTTACTGCTGCTACAATGGCAGGTTATTAAGATATGAGTGAGTTTGAACGTGGTGTTATCGTCGGCGCACGAACGATGGGACACGGCATCTCCGTGGTAGCGATGAAGTGGGGATTTTCCCGCATGACCATTTCACGAGTGCACCGTGAATATCAGAAACCAGTAAAACATCATATCTCCGACGTAGCTGCGGTCGGAAAACGATACTGCAAGAACGAGACCAGCAACGAATGAAGAGAATCTTTCGTGAGAAGTGCGATCCATCCTCAAATTGCTGCAGATTAGTGCTGAACTATCAACAAGTGTCAGCGTGCGAACCATTCGGCGAAACATAATCGACATGGTTTTTCGGAGCCGAAGGCCCACTCGTGTATCCTTGATGACTGCACGACACAAAACTTTACGCCCTGCCTGGGCCCGCCAACACCAACACTGGACTGTTGATGACTGGAAACATGTTGCCTGATCGGACGGGTCTCGTTTCAAATTGCATCGAGCGAATGGACGTGTACTGGTATGGAGACAACCTCATGAATCCATGGACCCTGCATGTCAGCAGGGGACGGTTCAAGCTGGTGGAGGCTCTGTAATGGTGTGAGGCGCCTGCAGTTGCAGTGATATGGAATCTCTGATACGTCTAGATACGACTCTGACAGGTGACACGTACGTAAGCATCCTGTCTGATCACCTGCATCCATTCATGTCCATTGTGGATTCCGACGGCCTTTGACAATTTCAGCAGGACACCCCACACGTCCAAAATTGCTACAGAATGGCTCTGGGAACATTCTTCTGAGTTTAAACAATTCCGCTGGCCACCAAATTCCACAGACATGAACATTTCTGATCATATCTGGGATTCCTTGCAACGTACTGTTCAGAAGAGATCTCCACCCTCTCGTACTCTTACGGATTTATGGACAGCCTTGCAGAATTCACGGTGTTAGTTCCCTCCAGCACTACGTCAGACATTAGTCGAGCCCAGGTCACGTCGTGTTGCAGCACTTCTCAGTGTTTGCGGGTGCCCTATACGATATTATGTAGGTGTGCCAGTTTCTTTGGCTCTTCAGTGTATTTTACAGTAATAGAATCCAGAACTTTAGACAAAGGACCGAATGGTCAACAAACGAAAATAGTTGAGGAGTGCGACCACCTCTGTGTAACGCAGAATTACCACTAGATGTCACGAGAAGTGGATCCGCCAGTATAAAAGAAGGCGGGGAGCATTGCGATATCAGTACAGAACCAGTAACAGAAAATGGAATGGTCTGGAGAGATCAGTGACTTTAAACTTGGACTCGTCATTGGATGTCATCTGAATAATTAAAGCGTCAGTGATATTTCTACCCTTCTGAAGCTTCTGAAGTCGGCTGTTGGGATTCTGAAGCGGAGACATCAACGAACGACCACTTCTCAACCTAGACCAGATAGACCTCATGTACCAAGGACAGGAACCGTCGAGCAGCGAAGAGTAGTTGTAAAAAAGCACATGAAAAAGTACGTATGTACTAAAATATGAGCTATAATGGTCGAGCAGCTCCTCATAAGTCGCACACTTCTGTAATCAGTAGCGAACAACGCATAAGGTGGCTTAAAGAGCAACACCACTGGACAGTGGATGACTGGAAATGAGTGATTAAGATTAAGGAATCACGCTACACCCTGTGTCAACGGATGAAAGGGTTTGGATTTGGCGAATGCCTGTAGAAAATTACCTGACATCGTGTGTAGCCAACAGTGAATTAAGGAGAAGGTGGTGTTATGGTATGGAGGTGTTTAGGTGTGATCCACTTACTGCGCTCAAGAAAACGCTAAATGCGGAAGGATATGAACACATATTATAGCGTTGTGTGCTATACACAGCAGAGGAGCAGTTCGCACACTATGATGGTTTGTATCGGTATGACAATGCGCCCTGTCATATAGCAGTGCGTGTGAGGCAGGAACATTCCTGAAATGGACTGCCCTGAGCAGAACATCGAACTGAATGCGATGGAACACGTTAGTGGTGTTTGATGCTGAGATGTGGAACGAGGTCGTTACATCTCATCCCTGACTTAGCTGGTTTCGGCTCTCGAGGTAGAATGGGCTGCCATCCCCCAACAGACATCCACACACCTCATTGAAAGTGTCCCCAGCATTGTTCAAGCCTTCACCAATGTGAAGGGTGGACGCACCCCATATTAATGTCCAGTAGCGGCTGTCCGAATAGTTTTTATTCTCTATATACTTGGAACAATTTATCAGACAGGGCCAGGAACGCACTTTTATTGTTCGTTGACGATGCAGCTCTTTTCAGGCATGTATCTTCGCTGGAATATTGTAAGGAAATACGAAACAACTAAATTTTTCTACTGACTGCAGTGAATGCTTAAATCTATAATGATGTTCATAACAGTCAACTGCAGCCCAAGAGAATCAAATTACAAGAACATTGTTAAACTTCTGGAGTCTGTCGTATTTAAGGGTAATACTGTGAAACGAGAGAAAATAGGAACGAACACGTGAAGTCAGTAGTAGCAAATGCGAACGGAAGCCTCAGATTTGTTGGAAGAGTTCTGGTAATGTACTGTGCTTCTGTAAATGAAACTGTGTGCAAGACACCATGTGACTAGATCTAGAGTACGTCGCAGCGTTTACGGTCCGTATCAGGTACACATTTGGTAAATTTGGGGATTCAGTATTAGTGGCAGACAGTGTAACAACGTTATTGTATTTATCGTATGTCTCGCGGGATTAACTTCAGGACGCGTACTGACAGACATTTTCTCCTCTTTCCATACGCAAACAGAAAGGGAGTATCATCAGTAATGGTATTAAGAACCCCTCTGCCATACAATATGCAGTGGTTTCTAAGGTTCAGCTGCAAATGCAAAAAAGACACATCGGCATTGTCGAACTGAGGAACAGGTCATCTCTCGTTACTCCCCACCACTGACAGCCCCAAACACATCCATCATTGCTAACCATATCACACGCACATCTTCGTCCGAGGCACTTCGTTGACGCAAGTTTAATGTACCTACCACAATATTTCATGAAACCGCACGAACACATGGAACGTTTCAGTTTCACCTTATCTGGGAATTCGTTATTGTGAGATCTCGCTGCTTTGAATTACCACAAACATAATTTTCGGGCAGCGGTCGTAATTTTTATATTGTTATTGTGTGAAGCATTACAGTACTTGATTCACAAGCAGGAGCGAGCACGAACCATTGAGAATAGCTCTTAGTTCTTTCACAGGACTGGTCCGTTCCAGGTACTTCATCTACACCTAATAACTACAAATATCTGAATCAGTATTTTGGTCAGCTGCAGGAATGACAGAAATTTCGCTAACGGGGTAGTTCCGTGTGTCTTTCTCACTTTACAGTGGGTCCTGTAGAGCGTGGCATATACCACTCGCTAAACGTAAGGATTCAATCCTCCCGATACTCTCCTGAATTCACGTAAACTATTTTCTCTCTGAAAACCTGGGATTTAAATGATGGAAGTTGAAAAAAAGAAGGTTGCACTCCGAGCACGGAAGAAAGTAGAAAGGCGTCTAGACTGATGCTTGTTAGTTCTTCCACACACGGAATGGGAACAAACTTAAGAAGCCGACTTCAGTAAGCCTTGTAGCATGGACTCTGATGTGCGTTGTTTGCTAGCCCTACTAATTAACTGCCTTCTAACTAATGAGTTCTCGACGAAAGGATAGCTATGAGCACAGAAAGATTTCATCTACTACTTTCAAACGGCGGAAATTATCCTTTGTATTCAAGCCGCAGCTGTGCTTCTGGACTCATGAAAGGTCACAATTCCTGGTAAGCGACGCATAGAGTGTAACAGAAGTGGTATCTGGCGTTCTCTGTTGTTCCTAAATTATACTGCCTATTTAGGAGACGATCTCAGCAGCCCTCTTAGATTGTTTACAGATGATGCTATCGTTTACCGTATGGTAAAGTCATCAGAAGATGGAAAAAACGGCAAAATGATTTAGACAAGATACCTGTGCAGTATCCTAAATAATGAGAAGTGTGAAGTCATTCACAGAATATTAAAATGAACATGTAAATTTTTAGGTGCACGATGAATCGCACGAATCTAAAGGCTGTCAGTTCAATTGAATTCTTACGGGATAAAATTACGAACAACTTGGATTGGAACCATCACACAGCTTGTCCACCCTCTTCTGGAGTATAGCTGTACGGTATGGGAACCTTACCAGATAGTGCTGGCGAAAGACATCGAAAAAGCCGTTTTGTGTTATCGCGAAAAAGGGCGGAGAGTGTCACGGAGATGATGCGCGAGGACGGGTGGCACTCATTTAAACAAAGACGTGTCTCGTTACAATGAGATCTTTTCAATAAATTTCAAACACCAATTTTCATCTCCGTATCAATAGATAATATGACTCACGCCGATATGGGAAAGGAGATCATCGTAATAAAAAAAAAAAGAGAGAAATCAGAGCTCGCACTGAAAGATTTGTTTCGTTTTTCCCACGTGCCATTCGAGAGTGAAACGGCACAGAAATAGATCGGAAGTGATTCGATGAACCCACTGCTAAGCACTTAAGTGTCAGTTGCAGAGCAGCCATGTAGATGTAGATGAAGTAGTATACTGAACACTGCTTCCCGACTTCCGTAATCACCCAATTTGAATATACTGAGTCACTCTGGTCTGTACTGCAAAACAGTTGATAACCCGTTACCATTCTCGATCTGATGACCTCAGATGTTAAGTTCCATAGTGCTCAGAGCCATTTGAACCATTTTGAAATCTGGAGCAATTTGTGGAAGGATCGCACCTATGTACCGTGGAGCGATTCTCTTCATTCGTCATTGGTCCCGTTCTTGCAGAATCTTTTTCCGACCGCAGCGATGTCGGAGATTTGATGTTTTACCGGGTTCTTGATATTCATGGTACACTCTTGAAATGGTAGTGCGGAAAAAATCCCCGCCTCATCGCTACCTGTTCCATCGCTCGTGCTCCGACTATAACACCACGTTCAAACTCACCTAAGTCTTGACAATCTGCCATTGTAGTAGCATTAACCGATCTAACAACTGCGCCTGACACTTATCCCTTTCAGACCCCCACCCAAACTTGAAATGAAAATTTTGAAATAAATGCATTTTTGTAACTAAAAAAATATAGAATCGTGCACCAATTGCATAGAAAATTTTATTTTTTTTATTTTGATACAAATTTTGAACCCACACGATTGTGTGGGTCGGGATTATCTTACATATTTATGTCATTTCTTGCAGTGATATTCACGAAAGCAATTACTGTCTTTGACAAACGTAAATAAATATTACACTTCAGACATCTTGTTCTCGTCCCCCTCTTGCAGTTTTTTTGCCTGCAGCAACGAGCTGAAGGCAAATCATCAACAGTTGGCCAGTGATGATATCCGTCTAGCCGCTTCTCATCACATGGTGTGTTTGCTGGTTTGTACATTTTACTTGGTGGCTCTTCATCGGATTCACTTTCATGTTCCTGTCCTGAAGAAGAAGAAGAAATTAGCGCTTTCCCAATCACTTGTCGGAATCCAAGAAGATCTAAAGTGTTTTTCTTTTGTACTTTATTGGCTTCGCATTCAACTTTGTATTGTAACCAGGAATTGACGCAAACCAAATCAAGTAAATGAATCAAAACTTTGAAAGTCCACTTTTTTGTCTTCAAGAAAGTCCTGTAGGTCTCCATCATTTGATCGCAGAGGTCCACTCCTCCCATACACAGGTTGTACTTCACTACGACTGCAGGACATGGCTAGTATCGTGGCATCATCACTATTGAAGATTTTCACTTGAGAGTCATCTTACGTGGCTAGAATTTCCTCGTCAGTAAGCCCTAAAACGAAACAAACAAACGAACTGTGAAAATAATGCGTAAATACAATAGTAAAATCACTTATCTATTCCGTAATCTGTTCCGAATCGTAACCACAAACATCGACCGAAAACGGCCATATGTCGGTGAAATAGTCCCAACACGCACAATTGTGCGTGTGGATGTTACAGTCATTGTAGCTATGAAAGTATTCAAATAATTGTGGCGGACATATTTTTATTTACTTCTGTACACCTTTCGGAATCTCAAACACATTTTTCCAAATGTCGAAACGCAATAAATAAAGCACAATAAACATTTACCTCGACGGACATGCTTCCGACCCGCCATCTTGAAAATTACCAAAGATTAAGACACAATATCTCGCGTCTGTAACGAGATATCGATATAAATCGAGTTGTATACGAAACAGCGATTCCTGCACACTCGTGTGACTTGGGACTCAACTGCATAGCGGAATAATATGATGCTGCAACGCAAATAAACCGCACCCACACAATTGTGCGTATCGGGTCTGAAAGGGGTAAAAAGGCGTTGGCGACCACAGCACCGTATTTGCTTACATATCTCTGTATTTGAGTACACATATCTATGCCACTTTCTTTGGCGATTCAGTATATGATTTGGTGCATTCGCTGCACACGGATTGACGTGACGGCGTGTCAGTGAAGCAAGTGCGTTTAGTGGGTCAGCGCCGGTGATGCAGAGTACGAAGTATTTGGGTACGCGAGGCCGCGACGGCGCAGGGGAGACGGCCAGCCCGTCGTTCCGGATCCGGAAGCAGGCCAGCGACCGGCTCTGCGGGAACCGGTTCGTCGGCGGCGGAGCCCGTGGATTCCTGCAGCCTCCTGGCGCGGCGCGGCCGAGAGAAGCGATCCCTCCACCAGCACACCAGCTGGAGCGGGGGACTGCAGCCCGCTGCAACAGGTGGGCCCAGGCTCTGGGAACTTCGTAGTGGGCCTCTTCTTGTCAGTAGTTGGGTGAAGGAACCTTCACACAGAAAACCAACTCCAACAAACAAGAACACACAACTCTTGTATGTTTTTTAAATCGTTATGGACTTACAGCGTTGTAAATGTCTTGGGAGGACACTATTATGTATAGTAAGCCAAAAGGCTGATGTTATTTTCTGGTGCTCTAAGGTTATTTCGACTCCGTGGCCATTGCCAAGCTATCTACAAACATATTGTTATTGCAGCGCCGCGCGGGATTAGCCGAGCGGTCTGAGACGCTGCAGTCGTGAACTGTGCGGCTGATCCCGGAGTAGGTTCGAGTCCTCCCTCGGGCATGGGTGTGTGTGTGTTTGTCCTTTGGATAATTTAGGTTAAGTAGTGTGTAAGCTTAGGGACTGATGACCTTAGCAGTTAAGTCCCATACGATTTCACACACATTTTGTTATTGCAGCTATGTTCGTAACTAATAACAACTTTGTATATATCTCTTCTAGTACTTATTTCTATAATACGCTGCTAACACGACGCTGTATAATACCTTGTATTGCTGTCAGACTTACGAAAATGTTAAATAGGTCTTCACAGACATTGCTCAGCAACGAATTCCACTGCCGAGACATTATATATTTTATAATTTCGTCTGCGCTACACCTGCTACACGCAACAATACGAGGTGTTAGACAGCGACGGTGCTAACGATGTGTTATGGAAGTTCAAATGGTTCAAATGGCTCTGAGCACTATGGGAGTTAACTGCTGAGGTCATCAGTCCCCTAGAACTTAGAACTGCTTAAATCTAACTAACCTAAGGACGGCACACACATCCATGCCCCAGGCAGGATTCGAACCTGCGACCGTAGCGGTCGCGCGGTTCCAGACTGTAGCGCCTAGAACCGCTCGGCCACACAGGCCGGCTGTTATGGAAGTAAATACTACAACAGATATATACAAAATTGTTACTCTAGTCCGAATAAAATTACTTGATAGTCGACACTTCTCGCGTTGGTGCTGGTTTCCTCCAGTCAGAGCGCTAAACGTCCGGACCGAAGCGTTCACCTTTGCCACACTGCCACAACAGTTGGTCAGACCACTTCTAATTCCTAGCCCGACATTCTTTCTTGGTGTTTTCGATCGCGAAACGTGGGTCTGGCACTTTTATTTCGTATTTCATCACACATGATAGCCACACCAAACACACACACACACACACACACACACACACACAAACTGATTGTAGTGGAATTTGAATGTTTCATTCGCAGCATGAACAAAACAATACTGGATACTACATAAATATTTTTTTCTTTGCTCCTATTTTTCTTACTGTTATTCTTTCTTCCTTTGGAATCTCTCTATGTCGCCTATAATCTGCAACCAAGTGTCAACGAGAATTGTTCATCGGCTGGTAACGCGGCAGCTAGTGTAGGCAGTGTGATGATAGTTTCAAGTTGCCAATGACAGCGAGAAATTACAGTTTGCTTTTGGCGCTGAAACTAAATTTTCTGTCTTGAGTTTGCTCGTAAAGGTTAGTTTTAATCGCCATGAACAAAGCGATAGTGGTTTTAGTTCTGCCGCATCCAGGGCTACAAAACGCGTCGTCTGCCGCAGTTGAGTCATTGGTCACTTAAAATTAGCAGTCATCTCGCGTTTCCGAAATATCTCGCGGCGGCCATTTCCAACATTCTCCGCGTTACACGTTAATAGCAATTGTGAAGTGACCCTCCGTGTTTGTGTGTCACTCGTAACCGAGTGGTAGCCGGTAGCCGATGTGGCAACACTGTAGCGACAAGTGACAGACGTCAACTACTAAGTAATTTTAATCTGACTTTAGTTACGAAGAGACATTCATAGATGTACTCACTACTCCATATGTTTCGAAAAGCTTGATAATGCCCATGAAGCCGAAAAAAGTTTATAGTACCGGCAAATAACATCTATAGAAAGTACTTTAAGGTAGCAGAGTTTTAACTTCCTATACATACACTGACCAGCCAGAACATTATGACCACCGACCTATTATCGATATAAACCCGTCCAGGCGATAGCAGTGTCACTTGACGAGGAATGCCTGCTATCCACACGAACGGTGCATGTAGTAGCAGTGAGGTGCTGTCGGTGTGTAGAATGGGGAAGGCGTATGATATATCTGAAATTGGTCGACGGAAGATTCTGATGGCCCGGAGGCTCGGCACGAGCATTTCGGAAACTGCTCGACTTGTCGGATGTTCGAGGAGTACTGTGGTGTCACAAACACTTGGTGAAACCACTTGCAGGGCGGCCGTCCCTCATTAAGATGTTGGTGGTCGTAGGCTGACCAGGCTAGTAAAACAGAACTATGGTGGGCTTTGCAGAGTACAAGTGGCACAGTTCACCGAACACTCCTAACGATGTACCTCAGCAGCCGACGACCCTGCCATATGCCAATGTCAACACCACGACATCGGCAACTACAATCCAAATGGGCACGTGACCATCGGCAATGCACGTCGGCGCAGTGGCAGAGCGTTGCATGATCTGATGAATCCGGATACATTCTTCATCATGCCGATAGGAGAGCGCGAATCCATCGTCTTCCAGGGGAACAGCTCCTTGTGACACCTGTACTGCGGGACGGAGATAAGCTGTCGGCAGCTCATTGTGCTCGGGAAACATTCTCAAGGGCATCCATAGGTCCAGTGGAGTTCGTGCAAGGCGCCATGATGGCCACGAGTATCGTACACTGGATTGCAGAAAACGTACAGACCTTTATGACGATCATGTTTCCCGACGGTAGTGGCATTTTTCAACAAGACAATGCGGCAAAAGGCCAGAAGTGTGACGGAGTGGTTCGAGGAACACTGTGGCGAGTTCCAATTGATGCACTGATCCCCAACTTGAGAGATCTGAACCCGATCGAAGCCATATGGGACGAGATTGAACGTAACGTCATAGCTCATCTCCTCCCTACCCGTAATTTACTGGACTGATTTTTGTGTGGAGATATGGTGCTAACTTCCTTCAGCTACTTATCAAGACCTCATTGCTTCCATGCTATGACAATTAACCGCTGTCATCCGTGCAAAGGTGGACATGCACAGCTTGTGAAGTGTGTTGTACGTATTTTACAGGCTATTAGGTAGGTGGTCATAATGTTCGGCAAACTCGCAACTGTTGTCAGTTCTGCTACCTTACTGGTGTTGTCAACTGTTGCAAAATGTTGACAGCAGTTTCAAAATTTTCCAAACACACATTTTCGGCGTTTATTATCATCATTAGTACAGAAAAGAAAATGATTCTGTCTTTGAGGATGCATCATGAAAATCAGCCCAAAAAAGACGTATGTGGCCCAGAAAATTATGGTTACTGAAATAAATCCATTGGAACTTATAATTCAGTATTGGGGGAGTTCCATGTTGAAGACAGGCAAAGTTTCAAGAATTGTGTCAGAATGAAATGTGGGCAATTCGAACTCTTGAGCCTAGGAAAGACACAGATTTTAGAGCTACAGTATCACCAGCAGAGCTACTTACTGCACACGTTCGGTATTTGGCAAGAGATGATAGTTGTACAAGTTTAATACTCTCATCAAATATCACTAACCGAGAGTGTGCTGGAATATTGTGAATGAGCTCAAAAGATATTGTGAAAGTGAGTAATCTAGAGTTGCCAACAAAGCAGGCGACACGGCGATCCGCATGCGCCAGTCACCCAACCTTGCCGTGCTTTTGATCACTGACCCTAAACTACAAGTTCGAGACAAAACTTCCCTCAACTCACTTCTTATACTCCCGATTTCAAACAACTGTTGAAAACAGGTGACAGCTAAGAAAAACTTCGAGCTGAAAAAAGTTTCAGCCTTATTGCTAGAGTTGGTTTTCGGTGTGAAGAGGGAAGCAAGACAACGGTGGGGGGCGGGGGGGGGGGGGGGAGGGAGTGGGTTGCGTAAGCGTTGATACATTTCCGCACTGTCATTTAGTGAACAAAATACGAGCGTACCGACTATCGGCCCAGTTTTATGACAGGGTTCAGGACTGCTTTGCAGACAGAACTTAAAACGTCGCTCTTAACGTAACAGAAACGATATATGTAAATTTCTGGAATACAACGGAAGTGTGATGGTGCCATTACTATTTTCAACGTATGTAAATGACCTAGTGGATAACATCGGAATGGTGCTGACATCTAATCTAGAAGGAGGTAGCAACACCAGAAGACAGCACAGAATTGCAGGAGCAAATCAGACGAATTCAGAATTACGCTAATGACGTCACTGTAACACCTCTCTAGCCTTGTGATACGGACAGTTATCCTGCTGAAAGATGCCATCGCCATCGGGGAAGACATCAAGCATGAAGGGATGCAGGTGGTCCGAAGTAATGTTTACGTAGTCTACAGCTGTCCGGATGCCTTCGATTACTGTCACAAGTACCATGGGAGGCCAAGTGAATATTCCCGTAGGATAATGCTACTCCCACTGGCCTGTGTTCGGGAGCGGTTCTTGTTTCAAGCGGCTGTGCGGTTGGATGACATGTATCTGGATACTACCGTTGTCCAGGTGTAAAAAGAAATATGGTTCATTCTACCAGGCGACACGTTTCCATTAATCTGCGATACAGTCTTTATGATCGCGTGTCCACTTGAATAGTAACAGACGACGTCGATATGCCAACAGAGGAACACAGACGGGTCGTCCACAGCGGTGACACATTTTCAACAATGTGCACTGAACGGCGTGCTTCGAAACACTTGAACCTTTACCGGCTTGAAGTCTACAGTCAGATCTGCCGCTAATCGCTCTCTATTCTGCCTTAAGGAGCGGGCAATCGTCCTACCTCCACATTTTATGATGAGGAACGGACGCCCAAAACATTGTCACCCTCTCGGGGGATTCACCGTCTTCCAACAAGTTTCCATAGATACTCACAACACAAGTACGCGATCAACAGAACAGCTTCGCCGTTTCCGAGATGCTCGTACACAGGAGCCGCACCGTAACAATCTGCCCTTTGTCGAAGTTGCTTGTCGTTGGCTTATAATGAAAACTTCCTATCTCAGAAAATACAAATTTTACAGGAGATGGAAAAAATTGATTTTGAATTAAGAGTTTTTCACTCTAATTCTATGTGACCTCACCATAATACTTAGTTTTCACATCTGCAGGACTTTTAATATTTTAGGCGCAAAATCATCGAGGGCATTGATTAATATCTTAAAGATAAATAAAGAGAAGTTTCCTTACTTAGTGGCGATAAATGTATGTTTTGGGTATTGATAACTGCTGAAAATCATGAAAACACATGCAAGACGCTTCACAAGTTGTGCGTGGTTTTCTCTATGGAGAGCAACAATAGGTCATTACCTCTCATTGGCTTACTGATAGTTGAGATACGAGATTTTGTACATAATAATGCTTTTTTTTCAATAAGAAGCTTTCATTCTAAGCTGACGTTCTGACTGTGGATTTCCCATTTGTGACCAGTAAGCCACCGAGACAGAACAAGTCGGAGGAAGGCAATGTCATACCATCTCCTCCAATAGGAGCATGATCAGTAAGAACTGTGGTGGTAGATGTAGCTGCGAAGTGGAAAAATGAAATACAATTAGGAATTAAAATAGGATCTAGCGTACCATTAAGTACTCTATTATATGCTGATGTTCAAATAATTTTACAGGAAACAGAAGATAATTTATAAAGAGCACTATATAGATTGAGCCAAAACGTAAACTACTAATCTGCAAATAAAACATAGGTAATGACATTCAAAGCGAAGAATCCAGTCAGATGGAAAATAATACATGAAATAATTTTAGAACAATTATCAAGGATGTGATATTAATTTTAACTATGGCAAAGACAATGAAAAGAAGCTTAATGAATTTCAAGTTATCTGCTAAATAACTGGAATATCTTTGGCAAGAAAAACAAGGAACGAAGCACGAAAGAAATTCTACTTAGTTATGCCCGTACCTACTTTTGTATGTGGTTCCGAATCATCTACTATAACAAAAGAAGATCACATATACAGGAAGCAGAGATAAAGCTCAAGAAATATTCAAGAGGCTGTAATAAAAGTGATAAAAGAGCTGTGAAACAATAAGATGAGATTTAAAAATCATTTTCAGTTAATGACGAAACAATTAAAGGGGATGATACTGTTGACAGAACGATAGAAAATAGATAACCAAAAAACTCAGCTATCGGCTGACTGGAAAGTGAGAAGTAGGAGTGCTTCGTAAGAGGAGGATGGATGGTAGATACTGGAGCAAATGACTACAACGCCTGAACATTTGAAGATGATGATATGACGATGATTGTGAGGATGGTGGTGGTGATGATGTGATAGCTATTATTAAATGTATTTATCTACCACGATCGCGATTTAGGCCGTGCCATCCCAATCGTGATAAATAAATACATTTAATAAATGTTGCCCTATCTACAATATTGTAGGACTGTAGAAAAAAAAATTTACATTAGTTTTATCGTCAGGTTAGCTTCCGTTTTCCTTAGTAGCTACTCCGCCTACTAGAAATCAGGTTCTTAACCTACCACTAGCGCATTTTTTTACGGCAATCCGGAGAGAATCGCAGTAGTTGTCCCAGGTTGAGACTTCCCTGGAAGTAGCTTCTTCCGGCACAGAGCTGAGTGGCAAGCAGTGTCGGTCTCTGAGCACTTCCCGCATCGTGCGTTTCGCGTCTGACGAAGCCCTCTCCTCTGCGTGACTGACGTGTCCGTCACGGCTCGCCGTCCGTTACCTGTTGTGACACAAAACCCGTGTCAGCCTCCAGACAGGCTCTTCCATCACTTCTGCTAAAGGGAACTGAGTAATTTCTGTATCGCTGGCCACTAAGATTCCAACACCAGGAAGAACAGTAAATGACGATATTTTACTTACTATATGTATACATTATACTGGGAAGAATAAAAGATTTGTGGTTGATTTGAGGGTATACGGAATGCTAAACTTACACACGGATCTGGCACCTCTGGCAGCAACAACGTCCCCTACCTTGCTGAGCACAGAGTCGAACTGACCTTTTATGACACATACGGGCATATCATACCATGCCAACTAACCCCCATCAGAGCCCATCAATCGTAGTGGCTGGTGAGCGGTGACAGACCGTCTTCGAATATTTTCAGTCCGTGAGACATCTGGAGAACATGGTGGCCAGGGCAATGCTCGAACACCCTCTCCGTCGAAGTAGGTCAGGACGGCACTTATAACCTATGGTCTTACGTTACCTTGTTGAAAAATAACAATCCTGTATGTTACCAATTGTTACGTATTTACGATCTTCCAGCTTGCTGCAGTAGCTGTGGGTCAGCAACTTCTGTTAATCAGTGAAACGAAAAACCTGTCCAAAGTTGCAAATTTTACTTTTTCTTTTTTTTTTTATTCATTCGATAACTAATTTCGGGCCGTCATCCATTTTCAAATCATCGTAACATAGTAAAAAATTGTATTTCCGAAGATGTGAAAACCATGTCGAAGACGTGCAACAAACAGTTACAGCGCATACAGTTATCTGTGTAACTTTTTGTTGTACATTTTTGACATGGTTTTGACATCTTCGGAAATACCGTTTTTGACTATGCTACGATGACTCGAAAATGGACCTCGGCTCGAAACTAGTCATCGAGTGAATAAAAAAAGTAAAATTTGCAACTTTGTGGACTGGTTTCTCGTTGTACTGCTACGTATTTTCTATTTTACCGCATCTGCAGGACTACGGTACCACCTGACACCAGCGGCGAGAAGCGCTGTTACAATGAAAAATACATAACGATTAAGAATATAAAATTCTGTGTTCCAGTAGCATTTCTTTTGTGATTCTTTCAATAATTTCTATAGTCACAGTCTCTCTTACTGTAACCTACTTCATCGTACATCATCAGAGATGCGCCGGCAAGACGTGCAGAAGACATAAGCACCGGGATCGACATATCGATAGTCAAATAAAAACAAGCTCTATTTGACCACCTTCTTGTTTCTCCTACACAACAGAGTTGATTCTCAGGAACAGTTTTTAGTGTCCCTTGCTAGTTTATAACCGGTGTTAACAATGTCCAAGAAACCACAGCAATGGATATAACTGAATACACCATAAGAACAGAGCCATTTCATATGAACGAAGTCAGTAGCTATTTTAAAAACATGTGAACAGCAGACTAATGAAGAAAATATTTCTTCATAGTAATTTATTCTTCTCTTTCTCGGTAGGATGGCCACAGTATATGCCAAAACTGCAAAGAACGACTTTAACATCTGCAGGGTGACAATTATTGAACTATATGAAATAAAATCAACACTTCTGAACGGTTTGCGTTAGGACGTTCAAACTGCACGATTGGCCGCGGCGCGTGATGGGAATTAGTATGCGCTGTGTGGTTTGGTTTAGCGACGAAGCCCACTTTCATTTGTATGGGTTCGTCAATAAGGAAAATTGTCGCATTTGGGAAATAGAGAATCCGCATTTTGCGATCGAGAAGTCTCGTCACCCTCAACCGATGAGTGTGTGGTGTGCAATTCCAGTCACGGAATAATCTGTGCGATGTTCCTTGATGGCACGGTGACTACCGAATGGTACATGGTGGTTTTGGAAAACGATTTCTTCCCCATTATACAAAGTGACCCTGATTTTGACAAGATGTGGTTCATGCAAGACGGAGCTCGCCCCCATCGAATCAGGAGAGTGTTTGATGTGCCGGAGCACAACTCTGGAGACCGCAGTCTGGCTCTGTGGCACCCACAGGCCACTGGCATGCGTCCCGATCGACCGCCATATTCTCCGGATCTGATCACATGCGACTCCTTTTTGTGGGGCTATATTAAAGACATGGTGTACAGCAATAACCCCAAAACCATTGCTGAGCCGTTCAGGAGGTCATGGACAGCATCGATGTTCTGATACATCAGCGGGTCATGCAGAATTTCGCTATTCGTCTACGCCACATCATCGCCAATGATGGCAAGAATATCGAACATGTCCTAACCTAATTCCGAATATCTGTAGTGACGTTTACATGTTGAATAAAGTGTGTACACTCCGCAGTTTGTAACTACTTTACGTTTTTTTCATATAGTTCAATAACCGTCACACTGTGTGTGTATCTTTGTTAAAATTTTTCATATTGCCATTGTAGCCTGAAGATGAAGTTTGTACCCCCAAGCACATTGCTTCATTAAATAATTTGTCAATAAATTTTGTCACTGGTAGCGATCTCGGAAAAATTATTCGTATTCTTCAAACAGCCGGGCGATTAAACGTCAATATTGCTTTAAGACGGATGTGTATAGCTGGCGTAATACAAAGATATGTGTAGGACACCTCTATCCACCAAAACGAAGAGGTGGGGGAGGGTCATATAGCAAGAGATGTATAAGCATTAACGTATGTTCTATTTTTATTATACTTCGGTCAGCGGCCGTAGTTAACATGTAACAGGTGTTCGAGTAACTGTCAGCGCGTAAAATTGTGGTCTGCTGTACAACTTCAAGCTCTAAAGGCAAAACTGGCGTAAATTACGCCACAGTGTTTTGCCACGCGTGGTACTGCTGAAGGTATGACGGCTATTTTTTTTTTTTTTTTTCACTTCAACCTTCGATCGGTCGTGAAATAGAAACCATAATGGTTCAAATGGCTCTGAGCACTATGGAACTTAACTGCTGAGGTCATCAGTCCCCTAGAACTTAGAACTACTTAAACCCAACTAATCTAGGGGCATCACACACATCCATGCCCGAGGCAGGATTCGAACCTGCGACCGTAGCGGTCGGACGGTTCCAGACTGTAGCGCCTAGAACCGCTCGGCCACTCCGGCCGGCAAACCATAATGGAAACCAAAAATGTTTATTTGCAATATTTAGCTATACCTTCCAGCTACTTCTCTTCATAGTCACCACTCCGACTTAGACATTTGTCGTAGGGTGGTACCAACTTCCCAATATCCTTTTCATAGAAGGCAGTAGCCTGTGATCTATACTAATGCCCTGTGCTGGTCTGAAAGTAGTTCCCTGTGCCAAAGCTCGGTCCTCACAGTCGGCGGTTCATGTGAACTGAGAGATGAAAATTAGAGAGTGGGGGGGGGGGGGGGGCGGTGGCAAGTCCAGGCTGTATAGTGCGTGATCAAACGCTTCCCATCAAAAACACTGAAGGAGCGTCGTGGTTGCACCTGCAGTTCGCGGCATGACAGTTAGGTTATGTGGGCTGCACGAAATCCGGCTGAAACCCTTCAGCAGCAGTTCACACTTAGCGGGAAACGCTATTTTGTAGCCATCTTTCCGTGCTCAGCGTGAGCTCAGAACTGACAACTGGGACGTTTCGCGATAGGCAAGCATACTGGAGACACTGCACAACACATTTCCGCAAAGCTTCACCGGATTTTTCTCTGAGGTTTTAATTTTGTGCCCGGTCAGGACTTTAAAACAAAACAAAAAAAGGCCTCGTAGTATGAAGTTGCTTTATCATGCTCTTCGAACTGAGTTACTCCAGTCAGTTATAGGATGAAGATATAACGTTTAGCGGATACTAACGATCATGACACAACGTGACATTGCCAGAGATATTATAAGTGATAATTGTCGCAGCAGTATTAGAGAAGTAAACACCCAGCTTCAGCCTGATGTTTCCTGTACCCTACCGCTGCCTCTCGACGCTGAGTGGCACCGTGATCCCACGGACATGTTTCGGAATGCCTGCCACAGGGCGCAGTTTCTCGTGTCTCTCTCTGCCGGGGCGGAGGAATAATGGGACATTTACACGATGGACGAGGTGGCGCGCCGTGATTGAGAAAGCACGCTTTTTATTAGGCCCGTCTCGCCGGGATTACAACGGAGGTGCTGCGTGCAATGCTGGCTTAATGACTACGCCGAGGGAGTGGTTTCTTTCTCAGACAAGAAATCGTATACGAGAGAACGCCGGCAAAGTCTTTCTCAAACGCGATAAAATTTCGTCCTTCTCTCACAAGTCTTACACTGTGCAACGTAACCAAAACACTTTCGTTCCCCTTGACCGGAACTACTACCTTAATGAATAGTCGACTTCCTGTTCTGGAGGAGTTGTGTTCCTGGAGTAAACGTTTTATCTGTCTTTGAGTCAGCTGTTATGATCGCTGAACAATTCTCGTATCACAAAAATCCAGCTGTTCGGCAAAAGAAAAAAAATCCTGTAACTTGGCAATATCAGTCGTCTGGGTTTATTTTGTCATATGTTTTCCACATTGCTGGCATTCTTACCTAATCCGGAATAACATATTAATTGTTTCATTTCGAATCAGTTGATAAGGGCCCTTCAACACGGATTCGTAAGCGAACGCCCTCGTCACGTATTTTCCCTTACGCATGTTCCCAATGCACAACTACCTTTTTTTTTATTCTTTGTATCTCTCCGTGTCTCTGCACCATACAACAAGGAACTTTTATTTAAAGTTTCGTAAATAACTTATTCCTGTTTTTTCGTAATTCGTTACCGTTCAAACGAGATGTTAGTCTTTTAGTATTAGTCACTCGCTCTGTAATCTTCTTTAGTGGTAATATCATAATCTACTCTTAGATGTAACTACTGTAAGCCGCAATTTTCTCTGTCTAAAGACATTTTCTGTTCTATGTACGAGTGGTGGCGCTCGACTCGGAGGCCCTACATTAAATTCCAAGCCTCTAAAAAAATGGTTCAAATGGCTCTGAGCGCTATGGGACTTAACACCTGAGGTCACCAGTCCCCTAGAACTTAGAACTACTTAAACCTAACTAACCCAAGGACATCACACACATCCATGCCCGAGGCAGGCTTCGAAGCTGCGACCGTAGCAGGGACAGGCCCGTGACACCGTAGAATTCTTATTTATTTAAAAGGATGTTGTGTTTCACCACAAATGCGACAGTTCATCCATGTGTTTCACAAAACCAGTTTTGGACGATGCGAGCTATGAGAGCAGCGGTTCTGTCGTCTAAGAACACAGCATCACCATTTGAGAACAAGCATCATACTACTGGATGGGCCTGATCAGCGGAAATTGTCACATAACGTTCCGCAGGAATTCGACCTTGTAGAGCACCCATGGGGCCCATGGAATCCCACGCTATGGCTGGCCAAATCAACCGTCGCCACATTTCACCCCGCCGGAAGTTGGACATAGCGTGAAAAAAGACGGAACAAACCATGTGACTTTATTCCAATGCCCTATAGTCCACCATTTTTGACTTTGGTGCCACTCTTTCCTGTTACGGGTGCCGGCCGGTGTGGCCGAGCGGCTCTAGGCGCTTCAGTCCGGAACCGCGCGACTGCTACGGTCGCAGGTTCGAATCCTGCCTCGGGCACGGATGTGTTTGATGTCCTTAGGTTAGTTAGGTTTAAGTAGTTCTAAGTTCTAGTGGACTGATGACCTCAGAAGTTAAGTCCCATAGTGCTCAGAGCCATTTGAACCATTTGTTACGGGCGTTTGCATAACTGATGAGTGGTTTTGTAGTTCCAGCTCGCCTTGCAATTCAGGCTTGGCTAGCATCTGCACCTATGTTCGAGGATGTCCGGCCCCGATAGCCGAGTGGTGCCGGCACGGTAGCTCAGCGTGTTCAGTCAGAGAGCTGGTTGGCCTCTGTAATAAAAAAAAATATAAAAAAAACTGAGTGGAAAGATCAACAAACGAACTTGTCCGGATGTCATGTCACGTCCGCAACGACCAAACACAGCGATCAACAACGAACAAATTGAAAAAAAATAGTGGTCAGGGAGACGGAATGTCGTACCTACGGGCCCGGGTTCGATTCCCGGCTGGGTCGGAAATTTTCTCTCCTCAGGGACTGGGTGTTGTTTTGTCGTAATCATCATCATCATATCATCCCCATCGACACGCAAGTCACGGAAGTGGCGTCAACACAAAAAAAGACTTGCACCAGGCGACAGGTCTGCCCGACGGGAGACCCTAGCCACACGGCATTTACATTTATTTATGTTCAAGCATGCGTTTCTCGCAGTATTTCCATATTTCTCTCCAATTCGTGTACTTAAATATTGGATTTTACATTTTGCCTGACGATGTACTTTTAACGTAGGTTGTGGTTCGATAGTGAACGGACACGATCGAAACTAGTCACCAATAAACCAAAATGTCAGTGGAGCCGAGTCAGAAAAATAAATACCGACAGAGAAAAAAAGTGGAGGCACTGTGGCATCGGGAACGGGACCCAGCATTAGAAAAAAGTGCAGATCCCTACATGTGGCCAGTGGTAATTGCAGCAAGGTCAGGGATTTGGCGGCTGAAGTGAGCGATGCAGCAACAGAAGCCTTTGGAGGCCCACGAGAGTGCAGCCGGCGGCAGCAGCAGCGGCAACGGCCGCGTCCTCGACGGGCGGTCAAGGCTGCACGCCGCGCCCGCCAACCGGCAAGCAGGGGTCGCTGACCACCGCGACCAATGCGCGCGCCTCATTCACGCACCTTGCGGCGCGCCTCGGGCTCAGTGATATAATCCGTTCATCATAAGAATAAACCTGATGTAAACATTGCACTGTGTTTGGAACCTCATTGGATTTCAGTTACACGTGGGACTGCAGCCAAGCTGTCTTGAGTACTGTCAAATACGATAATAAGGGTACATTTTGTGTTTACAAGGAGACGGCACGAGCGTGGGGTCGGGGATTTGTCCGAAATTTTGTGTGGTGAAAGAGGACCCCCTAACAACTCACGTGGTTAAAATATTAGGACGCACTACCCGGAAAATCCCGGGAAAAATCGATCCAAAGTTTCTTAGGTGCCTTATGAGTATAAAATGATAGTCCATTGCCGAGCCGCTGTCTGGCCTAGATGTTTAGGACTTGGACTCTTACCACAGACCGAGCGAGGTGGCGCAGTGGTTAGCTCACTGGACTCGCATTCGGGAGGACGACGGTTCAATTCCGTCTCCAGCCATCCTGATTTAGGTTTTCCGTGATTTCCCTAAATCGTTTCAGGCAAATGCCGGGATGGTTCCTTTGAAAGGGCACGCCCGATTTCCTTCCCAATCCTTCCCTAACCCGAGCTTGCGCTCCGTCTCTAATGACCTCGTTGTCGACGGGACGTTAAACACTAACCACCACCACCATCTTACCACAGAGGTCTCGGGTTCCATTCCTCCTCTGGCACTTTTTTTCTTCTGTTTCACTTTCTTTTCTTATTCCACCAATTATTCATAAAGTTTCCCAAACCTACATTATCTTTAACGAATTAGTTACATTATTGAATAAAAATTATTTTCTTTTTGTCCAACAACACAGTTCATGGCGGTGGGTTTTCCATTTTTCATTGTAAAGTATATACGGAGAATCATTGGGTTTTTAACCATATAGGCCAGACGGCGGCTCGGCAATGGACTAACATTTTACACTCATAAGGCACCTAAGAAACTTTGGATCGATTTTTCTCGGGATTTTCCGAGTATTGCGTCCTAATATTTTAATCACGTGAGGTGTTAGGGGTCCTCTTTCACCACACAAAATTTCGGGCAAATCCCGAACCCCGCGGTCGTGCCGTCTCCTTGTTAGTGATAATACAGGACAACAGCTTTACCGGCAAATTTAACTTGGACAGCACTGGCCGCTTAGCTGGTACAGCTAGCCTGCAGTGACGTGGCCAGCTGCAGTTTACACATAAAAAGAGACGAGCAGAGGAGCAGTATAGCTTCAATTGCCATTTAATTTTTAAGCAGAATGAAATAATACACTGCGAATCTCCCGCGATACGCTCCTTGGACGACCAGACGAAAACCGCAACACGTTGTTTTTAGCTAATGTACTGTTTTAATTAAAAACAAGAATGATGAAAATTCCTGAATAAATCACAGGGTGAAACTTCCTGGCACATTAAAACTGTGTGCCGGGCCGAGACTCGAACTCACGACCTTTGTCTTTCGCGGGAAAGTGCTCTACGAACTGAGCTACCCAAGCACGACTCAAAGCTCTACTTCTGCCAGTACCTCGTCTCCTACCTTCCAAACTTTACAGAAGCTCTCCTGCGAACCTTGCAGAACTAGCACTCCTGAAAGAAAGGATATTGCGGAGACATGGCTTAGCCACAGCCTGGGGGATGTTTCCAGAATTAGATTTTCACTCTGCAGCGGAGTGTGCGCTGATATGAAACTTGCTGGCAGATTAAAACTGTGTGCCGGACCGAGACTCGAACTCGGGACCTTTGCCTTTCGCTGGTAAGTGCTCTACCAACTGAGCTACCCAAGTACGACTCACACCCCGTCCTCACAGCTCTACTTCTGCCAGTACCTCGTCTCCTACCTTCCACAGAGCACTTGTCCGCGAAAGGCAAAGGTCCCGAGTTCGAGTCTCGGTCCGGCACACAGTTTTAATCTGCCAGGAAGTTTCATATCAGCGCACACTCCGCTGCAGAGTGAAAATCTCATTCTGAAATCACAGGGTAATTTTTCTGCATAATTTGTGTGTAACGTAAGAGAGTATTGAAGGATTTCACCATATGGTTAAATATTGAAGCCACTGAAGGTATTACTTACAGTCATTCGTCTGGCTATCTCTTAGCTCCTTCCTGGCCCGCATTCGAGAAATACATTTCAGTTCTGGAAGTGTCATCTGCTACGTTGATAACGATCCTATCAACAACACAATCCACGAAGCCAACCAGGCGCAGCATTCTATCTTCCTCTTCTTTTATGACGAGCCGTTCTATATCCCGCTAGCGTTCGGAAGTGACGTGAAAAAGCTGCTTCGTTAGTTCCAGTACGTCTGGCAGCGTGACAGTGGTGTTACTTCCCGGGCCAAATACCGCAGCTTTGCTTCAGATCAGTTCTGTTGGGTTCATATTGTACTGGTACCTATGCAAATGTAAAAATGCAGCATTTGTAAGATGTGCTCGATTCTGTGAAAACGATACTTTTTCATATTTCTGCGATACTTATCTACCTCTGTGGTATAAAACGATGGACGTATTGAAAATAAAGAGGATTTGGTTTTTCAAATCGTGCCTTAAAAATTAAATTGTTATGTTTTCTTAATTTAAATTAAATTGTTACGTTTTCTTAATTTAAACAACTTTTATTAACAGTCTTTCATGAAACATTGATAATTAAGAAGTTGTATATTAAATGGAAACAGAAATTCGCGTCCAGTATGTAATTAGAAACAAGAAGACGTGCTTTATTCGAAAAAAATGATGATTAGTTTTATAATTACGAGACGTAGGCATTTCAAATTGAACGAAAAAAAAGATTCTGGGGAGATTTAAACCAACACATGAATAACCCCATTTGTTTTTTACGTTCCATTATGCTACCGACTGCGCTGCACGCTAAATATGGGTTTATGTATTAACTGCCATATATATTACAGTGGGAAAACTTCAAAGCCGATTACCCCCGTAAATTTGTGAAAAACATATAAAACAGCCTATATCTCGGCGCGTTTAAACCGTGTCCCACGCGCGTGTTTCACTACGGAACAGAAAACAGCCTCAGACATTTTCATACTGCGCATTAACAGCGCGACAATCAGAGCACAACACCGCAGAGGCTGTTACTGCACACGATTTTTTAAACAAAAACTACATAGTTAAAGTTTGATTAAGAATAACGCTGATGGCTGTTAATACATTTGAATATGTTAAAGGTGGCAGGGGTAAAATACAGGGAGCGAAAGGCTATTTACAATTTGTACAGAAACCAGATGGCAGTTACAAGAGTCCAGGGACATGAAAGGGAATCAGTGGTTGGGAAGGGAGTGAGACAGGGTTGTAGCCTCTCCCCGATGTTATTTAATCTGTATATTGAGCAAGCAGTAAAGGAAACAAAAGAAAAATTCGGAGTAGGTATTAAAATCCATGGAGAAGAAATAAAAACTTTGAGGTTCGCCGATGACATTGTAATTCTGTCAGACACAGCAAAGCACTTGGAAGAGCAGTTGAACGGAATGGATAGTGTCTTGAAGGGAGGATATAAGATGAACATCAACAAAAGCAAAACGAGGATAATGGAATGTAGTCGAATTAATTCGGGCGATGCTGAGGGAATTAGATTAGGAAATGAGACACTTAAAGTAGTAAAGGAGTTTTGCTATTTGGGGAGCAAAATAACTGATGATGGTCGAAGTAGAGAGGATATAAAATGTAGACCGGCAATGGCAAGGAAAGCCTTTCTGAAGAAGAGAAATTTGTTAACATCGAGTATAGATTTAAGTGTCAGGAAGTCGTTTCTGAAAGTATTTGTATGGACTGGAACCATGTATGGAAGTGAAACATGGACGGTAAATAGTTTGGACAAGAAGAGAATAGAAGCTTTCAAAATGTGGTGCTACAGAAGAATGCTGAAGATTAGATGGGTAGATCACATAACTAATGAGGAGGTATTGAATAGGATTGGGGAGAAGAGAAGTTTGTGGCACAACTTGACAAGAAGAAGGGATCGATTGGTAAGACATGTTCTGAGGCATCAAGGGATCACAAATTTAGCATTGGAGGGCAGTGTGGAGGGTAAAAATCATAGAGGGAGACCAAGAGATGAATACACTAAGCAGATTCAGAAGGATGTAGGTTGCAGTAGGTACTGGGAGATGAAGAAGCTTGCACAGGATAGAGTAGCATGGAGAGCTGCATCAAACGAGTCTCAGGACTGAAGACCACAACAACAACAACAACATGTTAAAGTATCATTTAACGTAACGTAGTAATGAGATATCTAATACATAAGTAGGACCTACTTCCAAGAGTGTAACACCAGTGTACATGCGCTATGGCTTCTGACTAATCATCGCATTTGTGTTTGTTTAAATCAGGTTTATTCTAATGATGAACGGATTATAGGGCCGCTTTTGTTCCCGCCGGGGTGGTTGTCACTCCTCGTATTCCGGGCAACATTTCATTTGCTAATTTTAACACTGTATTTGGACGCTGCAGTTAACGGGTACAGCTCGCTTTCTTAACCGGCAAATGGCTCTGAGCACTTTGGGACTTTTATTTCTAAGGTCATCAGTCCTCTTGAACTTATAACTACTTAAAGCTAACTAACCTAAGGACATCACACACATCCATGCCCGAGGCAGGATTCGAACCTGCGACCGTAGCGGTCTCGCAGTTCCAGACTGTAGCGCCGAGAACCGCTCGGTCACCCCGGCCGGCTTAACCGGCAAACTCGTGCAGGTAGTCTGTGAGACAACGGAGAATAATATGATGTATGACAATTGCTTCCAGGAAGCTGTATTCTCAGCACCCTTAAGTGCCCATAATAGAAGCCCTTTGGTATGGTGTACCTGGTATTTTAACGATAGCACTTCCGGTTGGCTTACAACGAACAGTTCTAGGTGTATCACACACTTGGCATGGAAAAAACCGACCGGTTAAAATCGATACCGGCATTTTAGTTCTGAATAACCGATAATTTCAATTATTGAGTTATTATAGAAAATCAGAACACCGATCGGTGTTATTTTATCAACAATACTGACAGAAATGACCAACATGGCATAAGAATTGCTACAGGTATGCTGAGACGATAATGTACCTGTTGTCACGTGGCGTGGTCTATTAGGTGGTACACGTGTATATCAGCGTGCAGGATTTGCCCTCACTGTTCTATATGGTACTTTCCCACTGTCGTCGTCGGACATCAGTTGTATTACAGAATGGCACTACTCCTAGTCTGGAAATATTTTACGAAGTGCGGTATCAGTGTGCCGAATCGCACAATAACCCTGAGTTCGGTGTGAGGCGGAGGTGGGGTGGGTGGATTGCTGTGGCGTGTTGTGGGGGGACGAAGCCTCTCCGTCGTTTCTATGTCCCCGGTATAAAAACACAATACAGTACCACGGTTGGATATTGCATGGTAATTTTACTATGGCAAACTTGAGACTACCTTCGTAGCTGTATGGTTACTGTCGTCTCCTTCGGTGTCGAAGGACCCGCTTTCGATTCCCGATGTCTCAGGAAATTGTTTTCTGAGGAAGGGAGGTCTGATACGGGGTCCACTAAGCCTCGTGAAGCCAGATGAGGAGCGGCTCGAATAAAGCATCATTCGCGTCATCAGGTTCCATCTACTGGAAGCATTGGTAACATACTGATCACATGTCACATGATCATTAGGCAGCCTGTGGTGCTTACGTTTAGTGAATGGTGTTTACTTTTACGTTTCAAAGCTGTTATACTGTGAGTTGGTGGTCAGGTATACTTTTTTTTCCAAACAAAATCAGGACTGATATGAGTCGCAATGACGAGAAACAGCGAGCCACGGAGTCTTGGATTTTATGTCTGTGTCAACGCACTGCTTAATCGCAAACGTGCATCGATTTCGATCAGTGATGACCAACCCCAGAACAAAATGCCGATATTTAAATAAGTCCGCATTTGCTTTTAATATCCGTTGCCATATTGGCGTAATTTATTTATTCCGTGGACTTCTTTACGTTTTGACATTTAGCTCACGGAACACTCATCACAGACTTAGATAGTAAATTGATGTACGATTGCGGTCAAGTACTTGGGTTAAAGAGAAGTAGAATCAAAGCAGAGATTTTTTGCGAATACGACATTACATATGTAGAAGTTGATCTCTGGAAAGAACAGTTTCGGTTCCGGAGGAATATAGGAACACGCGAGGTCATAGTAAACCACTGGCGCATCTTAAAAGATAGAAAGAAGAAAGCCAAACCTACGTTTATAGCATTTCTATATTTAGGGAAAATTTTGGGTTATATGAATTGAGCACACTCTTCGAAACTCTGAAGGTAGCGGGAATAAAATACAACGAGCGAAAGGTTATTTAGCCGGCCGCGGTGGTCTCGCGGTTCTAGGCGCGCAGTCCGGAACCGCGCGATTGCTACGGTCGCAGGTTCGAACCCTGCCTCGGGCATGGATGTGTGTGATGTCCTTAGGTTAGTTAGGTTTAAGTAGTTCTAAGTTCTAGGGGACTGATGACCACAGCTGTTAAGTCCCATAGTGCTCAGAGCCATTTGAAAGGTTATTTATAACTTGTGCAGGAGAAAGACTGTAATTATAACATCGAAGGACATAAAAGGGAAGCAGTTGTTGAGAAGTAAGTGAGAAAGGGCGCTATATTTTCAATCTGTAGCCGGCCGGGGTGGCCGTGCGGTTCTAGGCGCTACAATCTGGATCCGCGTGACCGCTACGGTCGTAGGTTCGAATCCTGCCTCGGGCATGGATGTGTGTGCTGTCCTTAGGTTAGTTAGGTTTAAGTAGTTCTAAGTTCTAGGGGACTGATGACCTCAGAAGTTAAGTCCCATAGTGTTCAGAGCCATTGGAACCATTATTTTTTTTTTTACAATCTGTATATTCAGGAAACAATAAAGGAAATCAAGAAGACATTTCGATTCGGAACTAAAGTTCAGAGAGAATAAATAAAAACTCTGATGTCTGCCGAAGATATTGCAATTCTGTCAGAAACGTTAAATGAAATGCAAGTGCAGCTTAACGGAATGAATAGCGTCTTGAAAAAGAGGTTATAAGATGAATAGAAAAAAATACAAAGGTAAAGGGATGTAGTCGAATGAAATCAGGCGATGCTGATAGAAGTAGATTCTTTCTTCTTTCTTTCTTGTAGCGTTCACCCTGAGGTTGGTTTACAGCAGAGTGCCATTCGTCTCTTCTGTCTGTCTTCCTCTTCATTTCCACGTATGTGTTACATCCAACGTCACTCATGATCTGTTGCATGTATGATATCCTTGGTCGCCCCCGCCGATTCCTTCCCTCAGTAGCTCCTTCTGCTATTGTTCCAATGATGTTCTTGTGTCGTAGTATGTGCCCTACAAGTTTGTCTCTTCTTGTTCGGATGTGCATCCACAGAGATCTGGTTTCCTGTACTCCTCTAAGCACCTCTTCATTTGTTACTTTGTCTCTCCAACTGATCTTCATCATCCTTCTATAGCACCACAACTCCAGGGCTTCTAGCTGTCTTCTCTCTTCTCTTCCAATTGTCCAAGTTTCACATCCGTATAGGGCCACACTCCAAACGAAACCTTTCATGATACGTTTCCTTATTTTCAGACTGATGTTGTTGCTGGTGAGTAAGTTCCTTCTCCGATTAAATGCAATTTTGGCCTTTTGTATTCTGGTCGCAATTTCTTTCCGGCTTCTACCATCTCTTGTGATTTTACTTCCCAGGTAAGTAAATTCCTGCATTTTAACTGTAGTACTGCAAAAGAATTAGATTATAAAATATGAAACTAAAAGTAGTCGCCGAGTTCTGCTATTTCGGTAGCAAAATAACTGTCGATGCCCGAAGTAGAAAGGATATAAAATGCAGACTGGCAATAGAAAGAAAAGAGTTTTTGAAAGAAATTTGTCAACGTATAATATAAATTTAACTGTTAGAACGTCTTTTATGAAGGTATTTGTCTGGGGTGTAGCCTTGTACGCTATAAACGCGGACAATAGGCAGCTCAGACAGTAAGACTGCATTTGAACTGTACTACTGCAGAGGAATGCTGAAAGTGAGAAAAAAAGAAATTTATGGAGCAAATTGACTAAAGTAAGGCGTCGGTTGATAGCACATATTCTGAGGCATCAAGGGATCGTCAATTTAATAATGGTAGTAAGTGTGGGGAGGGTAAAAATTGCATGGGGAGATCAAGGCTTGAATATTGTAGATAGGTTCAAGTGAATGTGGGTTACAATAGTTTGCATAGCATCAGCATGGAAAGCCGCATCAAACACATCTTAGAAATGAAGACTACGACGGCAACAACGACAAGAGCAACAATACTACTACTACTACTATTACCACTACTACCACTAGTACTACAATTACTACCTTCTTTTCAATCGTTAAACTGTTGAAACACATATATAAAAGTTTGAGTCGTAGCTAAACATTGCATTTTAACTTATCGACATTTCTGCTTGCTATTTAGCCTCCTTACTAGGACCCTACCTTCTTCACCATCGAGAAAACTGTAAATGAATAATTAATTACCACCATAAATTAACTTCATAACGTGGTCACGATACAAACGGTTTTTCTCAGTTTTTCAGGAGTGCCAAAGGAGGCAAAAAATTCTTTCCGGAACAGCATTAGAACCAGGAACAGAAAACACCAGGCGGACAACTTGAAATTGGTTCTCACACTCTGTATGAGAGAAATAACCTCATCCACTTCTCATCACAGCTCAGCTTTAAAAAAGTTTTCTTCTTCCGTGAGAAAGGTGCTTAATTACATTTCACTAACACCAACTTTCTATCAAGAAGATGCTTCTGAGAATTTTGAAATTTTAGCACTGTTTCTTTGTTAATGAACAGTGAAGTATTATGATCATATTTATCTTCATTCCAAGCCATTAGTAAACCTTAAATCATTCGTTATTGGACTTAGCTTTGAATTTCAATTTTTTTTTCCAGCACTGGCTCTTCGTTAGTTTAGCTGTGTGATAGCGAATCTGCTACGAGTAGAATGGTAAAATGCACAGTAACAGTGATCAATTGTTTTGAGCGTCTTGTGACTCGCTGCTGATTGCGAGATAGTTCGACGTGGTGGCTGCTGCGTGTAGTTTAGCCAACTTAGCTTTCTCTGGACCAAGAGCTGGATTTTCAGTTCCAGTGACGGTAGCAAAAGTGCCTCTTAATTTAGATACTCACTTAATAAAGAGACGATATTTTATGAAATATTAATCCTTTTAGGTAATCGGTAGTCGGGTTTTCAACAACAAGATCTGTACAACCCTCTCAGAAAGCGGGTACTTGGCAATGATTTGAGATACTAATTAAAATAGCCTTCAGACATTCAGACACTGGGTTCTAGGGAGATGCTCGGCAAACTCCCTAATAACGGGAGTGACCGTCTTAAGGAATACTAATCTTCCGTGTAATGCCTCGTACAGACGTTGAATTTCTGTCTTCATACAAGCACGTTTATTGATTATATGGGCGTAACGTTGCAGAGCCATAAGAAGTGGAATGAACACTTAACGGCGATTGCAGAGCACACGAATTGTCGACTTAGGCTAAATTGGAAGAATTCTGGGAAAGTGTAGTACATCTATAAAGGAGGACGCGTACAGAACACTTGTGTGACCAATTCGTGAGTGCCGCTAGAATGTTTGAGATCTCCACCAAGTTGGTTTAAAGAAAACATCGAAACATTTCAGAGGCGTGTTGCTAGATTTGTCGACTGTTGGTTCGATCAACACGCAGTTATCACGGAAATGTTCCGTGAATTCAAATGGGAATCCTGGAGGTAAGAAGACGTTGGTCTCGCGAAAGACTATTGAGAAAGTTTAGAGAACGGGTATGTAGGACTGAGTGCATAACGATTCTACTGTCACTACTGTACATTTTGCTTGAGAAGCGCATAAACAAGGGAAATCCAGGCTCGTACAGAGGTAGACTGATTATCGTCTTTCCCTCGCTCCATTTGCGAGTGGAACGGAAAAGCGAATGAGTAGCAGTGGTAAAAAAGTATTCTCCATCATGCATCGTATGGTTACTTGCTGAGTATGTATGTAGATATAGAAGTCTGCGGTACAGAATTCTGGGCTTCTTGTTTTGTTCAGCCTAGGTGGGTAATTGTCACTGACGGAAATGGACTTGTGGACATAGGTCAGTTAATTGTGTTTATTTGTGCTTGTGACATGGGTTTCAACATTTCAGAAAAATTTCTGGAAAATGTACAGGGTGGGAAAAATAAAAATATCCCGGAAAATTTTTCATGCACCTTAGGAGAGGCAACGCAGATTACTTAATCCGCCCCAATTGCGTATCATGTAACTTGGGTTGCCTATTTTAACATAGATGAAATATTCCAGGACAGTTTTGTTTCGCCCTTCCTACCAGATTTAACTTCTGTAGCTGCAAATGGATCTCTTTCTGTAATTGGTTTTGCATCATTATTGCGTAAGGAAGAAAATCAAATTTGTGATGAATTCATGTCACATCATACTCATTGCACTGTGCATCAAAAAAGTATCATCCGTGAGTAACAAACATGGAAAGTATGTTGACATTTGGAAAGCAATAACAAAATCCGTCTACTCCCTTTTTACTTTGCCAATGCACATTTCTAAGCACACCACCATCATCATCATCAATTGTAGTGTAAGCATCTTCATTTCAATGTCAACAACACAGTAACGTGGATCTCCGAATTTTGTCGTTTCTTGTTATACAATACATCCCAAGGAATTAACTGTCACATGATGTTTATACTGTTACCGGAACATACAGTTTTCAAAAATGAGATAGATAAAAAAAAAGATTATACCTCGAGAGTTATGTCAGCAACAGTTCTCTGCTTTCGTAAGTAAATAAGAAAGCGGATATTCTTGTTTGTCCTATTAGAGGAAGGTACACTGGCTATCGTTCTCCACGATTTTTAAAAATTTTTGAACTTGCGAGATGAAATGTCAGTGAACTATACATATTACTAGAAGTCCCCTGCCCCCACCCTCCCTCTCCCAGTTGTTCTGTCCGTATGTGAAGGCTAAGTTCAGGAACTAAAGTAGTTTTCGCTAACACAGACTGATCCAGGAGGAAGATTTGTGTATATAATTCACAATTATACTAATGATGAGTGTGCAATATGTGTACTGTCATCTGTTCCACATACAGTTGGCCACTGGAGTTACATCTAGTGGTAATGATAGAAGCTACGAGACGTTCAGCTGCAGAGGCGCTACCTGGCGGGAAAATCAGTAAATTAAATAGCCGCCCCAACTCAGGTCGGCTGCGAAGCTTGACCAGAATCTACATGTATCTATCTATACATACTATGAATTAAAAGCCACCGCCGCGTTTTTCTACGTGTGCAGGCTAATCTAAAGAAGTACTGTAGGGATTTTGACACAAATTTCACTGATGGGCTTATTCACGAGTAAGGTTTGTGTGTACAGTTTTTTACCACTACGCCAGACAAGTCGGCACGCCGCAGATGGTTAGTGCTACTCGTGCAAAGCCGGGAAAGGTTGCTAATTAATAACCAAAACTCAAGAAACAAACCTGTTTTCTGTCGCCGTACCATTGCAAGGTTTGCTGTATTATTGGTACAACAGAACGCTTACATCATTTAAATTTAATGCTGCAAGAAAAAGCTTAAATCATTTCAAACATGTGCAACAACTCAAAACACTCATTGAAAAATGGAGACTTGACGCATATTTCCTACACGCAAGGTTAACAAATCATCTTCAAATGACAGGGTATCTATCGAAAAACGCGGAACAAAGCTGTAAGCCTGAGAACTGAATTTGGAACACAGGTTACAGATTTTAAAAATTTTAAAGGCAAATTTCCGTTTATGTTCATTTTTTTTAATGGATATTGAATCAAAGGCTAATAACAGGCTTGTGGAGGTAATTTAGATCTAGACAGATTGGCAGTCTTATTTTATTGAAATAAGTGTCTGTGGATATTACAACTACCTTCCTGCCAGGAAACTCGCATATGAAAATATATCTCTGTTTGGAAGTACTCTTCGGCGCGAGTAGTTCATCGTACATAAGTACCCTGTCAGATCCATAACTGTGGACAGTCATGATGGACCAGCAATCGATGCATACAAAATTTTCCCCATTGTAGGAAAGGTAGTATCCGATAAAAAATGTCAAGTATGAGGAGGAAAACAATAAATTTGATCGTTTTTCTGATTTTTTGTACTGCAATTCCAAAATAAACCTGAATTGCTGCGTAAATGTGTGGACTTGAAGTATTTTTTCTCAGGAAGAACAACGTTAATTTCATCAGGTTATCTTCCATTCAGAAGGCTGTTGCACTGTTATATTGACTTGTATATAATAGATTTCAGCTATCAGTCGTCCTTTTTAAATTTTATTGGCACATCTAGATTTCAGCTAGAAACTAGCCATTGTCAATGCACTATCATTTTTGATCAATGCAAGTAATGCATTGATAATGGCTAGTTTCTAGCTGAAATCTAGATGTGCCAATAAAATTTAAAAAGGACGACTGATAGCTGAAATCTATTATACACAACATTAATTTCTATCGTTGAGCCTTGTCCTTTTTCAAAATAAACGTGAATTTCTGTTTGTTACCTTTAGCACATTTGGCGTAGGCCGTCTTGTAATTATTTTCGAGGTACGTCTCACGTTGTCGTACTAGCGGACTGGGTCCCACAAACTATTCTTTTGCTCAAGCTTCCTGGCAGACTAGATCAGTGTGCCGGACAGAGACTCGAATTCGGGACCCACCTCGTCCCCTACCTTCCGACCTTCACAGAAGCTCTCTAGCGAAACTTGCAGCGCGGGCACCACTGGAAGAAAGTATATTGCGGAGACATGGCTTAGCCACGGAGTGGGTGATGGTTCCAGAATAAAATTTTCACTCTGCAGCGGAAACGTCACCCAGGCTGTGGCTAAGCCATGTCTCCGCAATATCCTTTCTTCCAAGAGCGCTAGCTCTGCAAGGTTTGCAAGAGAGCTTCTGTGATGTTTGAAGGTAGGAGAAGTTTGGAAGGTAGGAGAGAAGGTACTGGCAGAACTGAAGCTGTGAGGACGGATCGTGAGTCGTGCTTGGGCAGCGCAGCTGGTTCTACTCGCAGTGAAGTGACGAGGATGTCATTTCGGCCATATATTTCTTTCCTTTTTTCTTAACATATGATTTTTTTCTTGGGGCATTAAAATTAAATGAAAATATAATAAAAAACAAGAATTACATAAAAGTTCAGTATTTCCTTCCCGCTGCCTCTCCCTTGTCTTGCTGCTAGGAGACGGGGACACCGTGGCCAGGCCTCCAAGCACGATCCCTGCCCACTCTGTACCTTAAAAGAAATTGGTAGAGCACTCGCCCGTGAAAGGCAAAGATCCCTTGTTCGAGTCTCTGTCCGATGCACAGTTATAATCTGCCAGGAAGCTTCATATCAGCGCACACTCCGCTGCAGAGTGAAAGCTTCATGTTGGTATTTTTTTAGTGTCGGGGGACAGAAGTGAAAACTTCATTATCCCCTGGAAGAATACGAGAGGCCTTCGGGATGTGTAGCCGATTGTTGTCCCTTCCATAATCTGTCGTGGCCTCTGAATAACAGGTTCCCAACGCACGGTAGATTTTCTCGGTATGCAGCACTTGAGCGGACACGAACACGGATGCCGCTTTGCCCGAGGTAAAAACGGCCCTCATTACTGAACGCCATGACCTCCATTCACTTTTCTAGTACACTCTCTCCTGTCACAACATGAAGCGTTGTCGTCGGCGAACCGGTTTCAAAAGTAAATACGCCAGAGGAACGCGACGGCATAGACCTACTAAGCGCAGTCGATTGATCATTGTTCGTAGAAATACGCCGGGAGCCACGGCATACCTGATTTCCCTGGCGGTCGCTGCCCTGTTCGTCAGAGCGACTCTAACGAACCTTCCGCCTGGACGCAATCAGTGCGCTGATAAGGCACTGCATAGGCGCGCCTGCTATGCGGACACTGCCTCCTATCGTTTCCACCTCCGACGGGTCACCGAAAATCGGGACTTTGCGTTAGTTACAATACTGGCCATTAAAATTGCTACACCACGAAGATGACGTGCTACAGACGCGAAATTTAACCGACAGGAAGAAGATGCTGTGATATGCAAATGATTACCTTTTCAGAGCATTCACACAAGGTTGGCGCCGGTGGCGACACCTACAACGTGCTGACATGAGGAAAGTTTCCAACCGAGTTCTCATACACAAACAGCAGTTGACCGGCGTTGCCCGGTGAAACGTTGTTGTGATGCCTCGTGTAAGGAGGAGAATTGCGTACCATCACGTTTCCGACTTTGATAAAGGTCGGATTGTAGCCTATCGCGATGGCGGTTTATCGTATCGCGACATTGCTGCTCGCGTTGGTCGAGATCCAATGACTGTTAGCAGAATATGGAATCGGTGGCCGGCCGGAGTGGCCGTGCGGTTCTAGGCGCTACAGTCTGGAACCGCGAGACCGCTACGGTCGCAGGTTCGAATCCTGCCTCGGGCATGGATGTGTGTGATGTCCTTAGGTTAGTTAGGTTTAAGTAGTTCTAAGTTCTACGGGACTGATGACCTCAGCTGTTAAGTCCCATAGTGCTCAGAGCCATTTGAACCAATTTGAATCGGTGGGTTCAGGAGGGTAATACGGAACGCCGTGCTGGATTCCAACGGCCTCGTATCACTAGCAGTCGAGATAACAGGCATCTTATCCGCATGGCTGTAACGGATCGTACAGCCACGTCTCGATCCCTGAGTCAACACATGGGGACGTTTGCAAGGCAACAACCATCTGCACGAACAGTTCGACGACGTTTGCAGCAGCACGGACTAGCAGCTCGGAGACCATTGGTGCGGTTACCCTTGACGCTGCATCACAGACAGGAGCGCCTGCGATGTTGTACTCAACTACGAACCTGGGTGCACGAATGGCAAAACGTCATTTTTTCGGATGAATCCAGGTCCTGTTTACAGCATCATGATGGTCGCATCCGTGTTTGGTGACATCGCGGTGAACGCACATTGGAAGCGTGTATTCGTCATCGCCATACTGGCGTATCACCCGGCGTGATGGTATGGGATGACATTGGGTACACGTCTCGGTCACCTCTTGTTCGCACTGACGGCACTCTGAACAGTGGGCGTTACATTTCAGATCTGTTATGACCCATGGCTCTACCCTTCATTCGATCCCTGCGAAACCTTACATTTCAGCAGGATAATGCACGACCGCATGTTGCAGGTCCTGTACGGGCCTTTCTGGATACAGAAAATGTTCGACTGCTCTCTGAGCACTATGGGACTTAACATCTGTGGTCATCAGTCCCCTAGAACTTAGAACTACTTAAACCTAACTAACCTAAGGACATCACACACATCCATGCCCGAGACAGGATTCGAACCTGCGACCGTAGCAGTCGCGCGGTTCTGGACTGAGCGCCTAGAACCGCTAAACCACCCCGGCCGGCTGTTCGACTGCTGCCCTGGGCAGCACATTCTCCAGGTCTCTCTCCGTCTGGTCAACGGTGGCCGAGCAACTGGCTCGTCACAATAAGCCGGTCACTACTCTTGATGAACTGTGGTATCGTGTTGAAGCTGCATGGGCAGCTGTAGCTGTACACGCCGTCCACGCTCTGTTTGACTCAGTGCCCAGGCGTATCAAGGCCGTTATAACGGTCAGACGTGGTTGTTCTGGGTACTGATTTCTCAGGATCTATGCACCCAAATTGCGTGAAAATGTAATCACATGTCAGTTCTAGTATAATACATTTGTCCAATGAATACCCGTTTATCATCTGCATTTCTTCTTGGTGTAGCAATTTTAATGGCCAGTAGTGTACTTTCATGTTCCATACATCATTTGCACGATAAGTCGTAATGATGTGGAACTAGTCATTCACACGACAAATTATTTTGTAAATATGCTCACCGTTTGTTTACTTCTCTTATATAATACGGATGTGAGTTAGTAATTCAAACGCACCACTTTTTACACATTACAGACGTAGAAATTCTTCTGCGGAATAGAAGAAGTTGTCAAGGAATTTTTTAGATTGTTTGAAAATTTTACTTTTCATGGTTATGGTACTGTGCACACCTTTTGTGCTACAGACAGCCTTAATGTGGAGTGATGAACGTCGTTTTTTTTTCTTCTGGTACCCGTCTTGTAACCATTGTTTCTTTTGGACTCAGTCCAAAGGAAGCCTCGGAAGGCCCAAGAGGATCGACCGACCGCCGTGTCACCCTCAATCGATAGGCGTCACTGCATGCGGATATAGAGAGTATGTGGTGAGCATACCTCTCTCCCTGTCGTTGTCAGTTTTCGTAACCCGAGGTGGTACTTCTCAATCAAGTAGCTCCTCAATTGGCCACACAAGGGCTGAGTGCACCCTGCTTGTCGACAGCGCTGCGCAGACAAGGACATCGAATTCCTAGACAAGCCCAACAGCGCGTAGCTTTGGGATTTGACAATAACCGGTGTCAGCAATGCGGCAAGGCCGTTGGATCTTTTTGAACTGCATTGGGTTATTTACAACAAACTGCGTGAGGGAATACATACAGTGTGCAATATGTATACATATAGTTGGCATGTACTCAAAATACGCAACTTCTTAAACACATGTCTACAAGACAATCTTGGGTGAACATCATAGAGTGTTCTTGCAGCACGTTTTTGAGCAATGAAGACTCTTTTTTGAAGATGAGTCCCCCTAGAACATTATGTCGACTTACTGATTTGTCTCTCCCTGAGATTTGCAATATTTCTAAGTGCAAGTGACTGAACTCAGGTGTTTTTTTGCACGCAGCAGCCATACAGCCTCGTAACAGGACCAAATACGGTTAGGCAAGGCCATCGCAAAAGTAAGGGCAACACGGATTAGCAGCACATTACAACAATTTATTTATGGAAAATTTGTAATACTTATCTACAGTTTTTAAAATTTTTTATCTCCTTTACTTTTCAATCCAAATTTTTTACGAGTACAGTATGATTAGACCTCCATGAATCATCCTCAGGTCTACGTAATTGCGTCAGCAACCCGTCCTGTCTGTATCAGAACCACACATCAGAATACGGTATTAGATCACATCCTAGTGGAGACAAAAATTTTCACCACTAGCATTTGATCTGGAAGGTGTTGCCATCAGCTGATCACAAGAATATACGCCATGATGCTAAAGCTCTCCTCCTCATTTAAATTACAATTAAAAAGAAAGTTAATGTAAATAAGTAATAAAAAGAAGTTACCACATCGAACGAAATAGTTACATTAGTTAATTTCTTCCCTCTTCTAGGATAATTTCTTACCTCTTCCAGGACAATTATTATGTTTTAACACAGAAGACGAAAGGTACAGAAGCCAGACCAAGAGGGTAACTAATGCTGAGCGAACTGAAAGACAATAAGGCAAGGTAAGGAGGCCCACAAATAATATACTGATGGAAAAAAGATCGCAACATGAAGAAAGAGTTGTGCGATATAAACGAAAGTCGGTAACCGTGTTTCCACATCTGAAAAATGATGTCTGTTACAAAAAAATGGTTCGAATGGCTCTGAGCACTATGGGATTTAACTTCTGAGATCATCAGTCCCCTAGAACTTAGAACCACTTAAACCTAACATCACACACATCCATGCCGAGGCAGGATTCGAACCTGCGACCGTAGCGGTCGCACGGTTCCAGACTGAAACGCCTAGAACCGCTCGGCCACCCCGGCCGGCAATGTCCGTTACAGTTGCGCACCAGTCGCATAAGAATGGCGCTAGTTGTACCACAGTGAGATTACGAATCGGGTTTCTTTTAAATACATTCCGTAACGGCTTGAGCGTTGGTTAGCTTTGAGACTAGAAATGGTGGGTTGGTAATAGTGAAGAATGCCTTTAAGGCAGCAAAGATACCACTATCAACAACTCATGAGTTTGAACGGGGCCGTGTAACATGGCTACGAAAGGCCGGTTGTCCCTTCTGCGATATTGCAAAAAAGATTGGCTAGAGTGCAGCCACTGTACGTGACTGCTGGCAATGGTGGTCACGGCAATGTACGATCGCAGACGGCCACACGACACAAGCGGGAGGGAAGAACACCGTGTTCGGCGGATGCCTCTGCCGCATCGCACTGCATCTGCAGCAGCAATTTGACGAGCTGTTTTATCGTTCATTCCACAGACCCCCAAACCGTTGCCATTTGAGACTTCAGTGTTGTCAAGCGGGAGGCAGGGCGGTGTCTGGGGTCTGTCGTGTTTTCTGATGAAAGCTGGTTCTGCCTCGGTGCCAGCGATGGCCGGGTGTTGGTTAAGAGGAGGCCAGTTGAGGGCCTACAACCCACCTGTCTGCGCGCTAGACACACCGGACACGCACCTGGAGTTTTGGTCTGTGGTGCGATATCGTACGACAGAAGGAGCACTCTCCGTTATTCCACGCACCCTCAGTTTGTACGTCTCTCTGGTGATTCGATCTGTTGTGCCGCTATTCACGAACAGAATTCCAGAGGATGTTTTCCAACAGGATGATGTTCGCCCGCAGACCGTTGTCGCAACCCAACGAACTCTACACAGTGTTGACACGTTGCATCGGCCTGCTCGATCACCAGATCTGTCTCCAATCAAGCACATATAGGACTACAACTCCAGCATCATCCACATATAGCATTAACCATCACTGTATTGACCGACCAAGTGCAACAAGCAGGGAACCCCATCCCACAAACTGGTATCGGGCATGTCTACAGCACAATGCATGCACGTTTGCACGCTTGCATACAACATTCTGGCGGTTACACCGGTTATTAATGTAGCCTGTCTTACGCTTATATTAACTTGTGATCTTGCAATGTTAATCACCTAAATATGTTACCTAGACAGATGTATTCTCGAAATTTCATTACTTTATATTAATTACTTTTGGCGTCGCGATTTTTTCCGTTAGTGTATAATAATAATAATAATAATAATAACGAAGTTATACCGGTAGCGAAGAAAAGGAAAAAAATGAGAAAGTTATTAGCGTCGCTGCCTCTATATCGCGAGGCCCAATATTAGATATCCAACTGTGTTAGAGATGATCTTCGCTCGGGACTGGGTGTGGGTCATCATTTCATATCGTCTTCATCAAACGCGCAGGTCGCCGGAGTGGCGTCAAATAGGACGATTTGTACCAGGCAGCGAACACCCACAGAATGGGTGTCCTAGCCAGTAATTTCATGCAAACATTTCATTTTTACTGGAATTCGAAAATGTTTTTTGACAGTCACATCTTTCAAAACTTTTTTTCTGTCTGATAAATTGCGGTTATTTATAGGTAATTACAAATCGATCACCAATGTTCTAGGATATATTGGGGAATTCGATTTGTGAAGTGGCGTTTCTTTTATGCCTTCGAATAGCTGCAATGATCCTGTCTTTAGGAGCGAGATTGTACTCTACTTCCTAGTTGGAAAATGAAGTAAGCACAACGGTCAAACAATTAGTCACCCTCCTCCCCCCCCCCCCTCAAAAGATGTGCGTATGTCGTGTAACACCCTGTCTAGCCTTAACGATAGAAAGTCCACAACTTTCTTAAGCAATACCATATCCAGCTATAGACTTTCATTATTGGAGCCCGTACAGCTAGCTACAAATTGCGGGGATGTTGACAGCCAGATATCAGCCGTTGTTCCAAATAGTCCCAGACATTTTCTGATGCGACTGACCTCGGTGATTTAGCCTACCAGTCGAGGTGAGGTAGGGTTTTTCTCATACCAGGAACCTTATGCATGAAGCAAAATGAACACAGTAATTTAAAAGACGGGAGTATCCAGAGCATACTTATCATGAAGGATACAGAAGAAAGGGCAGTACTTGGTCACACCGAGAATGTTAGTTAACGGCCTTGCCGAGGTGGATACACCGGTTCCCATCAGATCCTCGGAGTTAAGCACCGTAAAGCATTGCCAGTATTTGGATGGGTGACCGTCCAGGTACGCTGCGCGCTGTTAACATTTTCCTCTTTCTCTCATGACGCGAGGGCAAGACACAGCTGGTGGTGATCCGTCCGTCGGATGGGGACCTTAAGCACGGCGGCCCCGTTTATGCTCTTCGAGAAGACTAGGCTGTTTGCCGGCGCTGGGTTTCACCCCTTCCCTTCTCTGATCGACTATCACGAACATGACAGCACACACACACACACACACACACACACACACACACACACACACACACACACACACACACACCTACACTTAATAGATACTTATGTACACAGTTCTCATACTTTGCGAAGGAAAGGTGCCTACGGGCACGAAGGATAGGGAAAATCTTTCCGATAAGGCGGCTAACCTGATCATCGGGGTCTCCCAGCCATTCATGCCATACGACTTTATTTTACCGAGATTTCATTAACGTCCTGGTTCATGTTCACAGTTACATGAATGAATGGACCCAAATCATGTAAGAAAAACATGACAGAAGCACCTCCAGGAAGCACTACACCCTCCACACTATGCAGGCTATAACAACACATTCCGCCGTCGCTGTTCTCTACGATTTTTGCACCGAGAGGCGAACTGGCAACTCATAGGACCATACCACGTGCCTTCCGTCAGTTACTGTCTATTTTCTGTGTTGTTTGTCCCTTCGAACACATGTAGCTTTCCATGCCTTGTGATCAATGACTTTTACAGCGTACCTAACTCCCAAGTGTCCACCGCACACAGTTATCTTAGCAGTGTTCCCTCAAAAACTTGGTGCGATGGATCTGCAGTCACTGACAGGTGACAGCAACAATTCCTGTCGGGTCTGAAACCGCTCTGTCGTTTGCAAGGTGAGACATTCGTCTCCGGTCTGTCGGTTTGTATCTTTTACGACCGCTTTTCTTACGTCATGGTACATGGCTAGCCTTCCTTCTAGGCGCGTAAGACTGTCGGAATCGATACATCAACAACTCGAGCAACTTAATTCACGGTGTGGACATGGACACGTCCAGACACTATAGCTCCTCGCTGCCATTCCGTCACGTCTGCACGGAGACCCACCGTACTGAGCCGATTCCATACTGCCGCCTGTCAAATACACAGCACTTTACTGTTCTGACTTTCGCTGTGTAGTGTCACGGTGTCACTTGGCACCAGTTCTACAGCTCCACACAGCGACTAGTGAGCTCTTACGGAGATGACTAATATTCCGGTGAGCTTTGAAATAAAAACGCGAGAGTACTAATCCGTACACTTGCTGGTTTGAACATAAATTTCCATCGCATACTGCACTTGTACTAGGCGGCTACTTTGGACATATAGGAATCTCTGCTCGTGGCACGGTTTAACGACGAGCGCCTTGCGGAAACCGGTATTTAAGCGCCGAGCCGGCAGGCCGTTAGCCCCTGGGGCTGCTGCAGGTGGCGGCTTCGGCACGGGTGTGTTGCTAGCTAGGTCCTGCGTCGTGTTGTGCTAGCGTCTTCCATACAATGCTTTACGGCCATAAATCCGATGTTACTCGATGGGCAAACGACCGAACAGGACACATCAGTGCAGTATACCTACCAAAACAACTGGTGAATGAACGTACAGTGTTTTGGAAGGTTCTGCACGACTAACTAGACAACTTGCTCGCCAGTGCCATGCTCCAGTGTAAGTTCTACTGCAACTATTTCACGAGCTCTAACGTACGTTGTTGATCTGATTGTGGCAGCAACCAAAACATGACGTAACAAACGGAGAACCTACACTACTGGCCATTAAAATTGCTACACCAAGAAGAAATGCAGATGATAAACGGGTATTCATTGGACAAATATCTTATACTAGAACTGTCTGATTACATTTTCACGCAATTTGGGTGCATAGATCCTGAGAAATCAGTACCCAGAACAACCACGTCTGGCCGTAATAACGGCCTTGATACGCCTGGGCATTGAGTCAAACAGAAATTGGACGGCGTGTACAGGTACAGCTGCCCATGCAGCTTCAACACGAAACCACAGTTCATCAAGAGTAGTGACCGGCTTATTGTGACGAGCCAGTTGCTCGGCCACCGTTGACCAGACGTTTTCAGTTGGTGAGAGTTCTGGAGAATTTGCTGGCCAGGGCAGGAGTCCAACATTTTCTGTATCCAGAAAGGCCCGTACAGGACCTGCAACATGCGGTCGTGCATTATCCTGCTGAAATGTAGGGTTTCGCAGGGATCGAATGGAGGGTAGAGCCACGGATCGTAACAAATCTGAAATGTAACGTCCACTGTTCAAAGTGCCGTCAGTGCGAACAAGAGGTGACCGCGACGTGTAACCAATGGCACCCCATACCATCACGCCGGGTGATACGCCAATATGGCGATGACGAATACACGCTTCCAATGTGCGTTCACCGCGATGTCGCCAAACACGGATGCGATCATCATGATGCGACCTGGATTCATCCGAAAAAATGACGTTTTGCCATTTGCACCCAGGTTCGTCGTTGACTACACCATCGCAGGCAGGCGCTCCTTTCTGTGATGCAGCGTCAAGGGTAAACGCAACCATGGTCCCCGAGCTGATAGTCCATGCTGCTGCAAACGTCGTCGAACTGTTCGTGCAGATGGCTGTTGTCTTACAAACGTCCCCATCTGTTGATTCATGGATCGAGACGTGGCTGCACGATCCGTTACAACCATGCGGATAAGATGCCTGTCATCTCGACTGCTAGTGATATGAGGCCGTTGGGATCCAGCACGGCGTTCCGTATTACCTTCCTGAACCCACCGATTCTATATTCTGCTAACAGTCATTGGATCTCGACCAACGAGAGCAGCAATGTCGCGATACGATAAACTGCAATCGTCATAGGCTACAATCCGTCCTTTATCAAAGTCGGAAACGTGATGGTACGCATTTCTCCTTCTTACACGAGGCATCGAGAAATCGGTTGGAAATTTTCCTCCTGTCAGCTCGTTGTAGGTGTCGCCACCGGCGCCAACCATGTGTGAATGCTCTGTAAAACTGATCATTTCGCGTCTGTAACACGTCATCTTCGTGGTGTAGAAATTTTAATGGCCAGTAGTGTATAAAGACAGTGCTACTCGCTAAAATTCCTAATGATTGCAGATTCTTTTTTAAGGAATGTATTGCCTTTCTTTGTGAGTATGCCATATGTTACCTCAGAATTTCATAACCATCCATTCCTTTCATATCTATCAAATAACGGTGAATTTCCGATTTCCAGTTGTCCTACAACTGGGTGGTTAAACTCGTTCACAGGTAAGAGAAAGGCAAGGCTATACCGTATCCAAAAGCACTACACAGTGTATACTGAGGTGATCTAACTCAAGGGACAGCGATATGCACATATATAAACTGCACTAGTATCGCGGTTCACAAGGTATAAAATGGCAGTGTATTGGCGTAGTTGTCACTTCTACTCACGTGATACATGTGAAAAGGTTTCGGGCGTGATTCTGATTGCGATACGGGAATTAAGACTTCGAGCGTGAATGTTAGTCGGATGCATGGGACATTCCATTTCGGAAATCTTTAGGGAATCCAATCTTCCGCGATACACAGTGTCAAGTGTGTGCTGAGAATATCAAATTTCAGGCAACGGACAACGCAATGGCCGACGGCCTTCACTTAACGACCGAGAGCAGCGGCTGTAGCGTAGAGTTGTCATTGTTAACAGACAAGCAACACTGCGTGAAATAAAAGCAGAAATCCACGTGGGATGTACGACGTACGTATCCGTTAGGGCAGTGGGGCGAAAACTGGCGTGGCAGCAGACGAACGGCGCAATGCCTTTGCTAATACCACGTAATCGCCTGCAAAGCTTATCCTGTCTCGAGACCACATCGGTTGGACCCTAGACGACTGGAAAACCGTGACCTGTCCAAATGAATCCCAATTTTAGTTGGTAAGAGCTGATGGTAGGATTCGAGTATGGCGTAAACCCCACGAAGCCATGGACTGAAGTTGTCAACAAGACCCGGAGGTAATGATGCGGGCTGTGTTTACATGGAATGGGCGGGTCCTCTGGTCCATCTGAGCCTATCATTGACTGCAAACAGATGTGTTCGGCTAATTAGAGACCATTTGCAGCTATTCAAAGAAGGAATTTTTATGGATGACATTGCGCCTTGGACACTTGGCCACAATTACTCGCGATTGGTTTAAGAACATTCTGGACAGTTCGAGCGAATGAGTTTGCGACACGGATTGTCCGATATGAATAACATCGACCATTTATGGGACATAATCGAGAGGTCGGTTCGTGCACAAAATGCTGCACCGACAACACTTTCGCAATTATCGACGGCTATAGAGGTAGCATGGCTCAGTATTTCTGCAGGGGACTTCCGACGACTTGAGTCCATGCCACGTCGAGTTGCTGCGCGTTGGAGGTACCCCATTTCTCTTGTCACCTCAATATAAATCAGTGTTGTGTTCAGACCACGCTGTACACAACATTGCATTTTACAAGCACTCAAAAAATAGCTCTGAGCACCATGGGACTTAACATCTGAGATCATCAGTCCCCTAGAACTTAGAACTACTTAAACCTAACTAACCTAAGGACATCACACACATCCATGCCCGAGGCAGGAGTCGAACCTGCGACCGTAGCGGTCGCGCGGTTCCAGACTGAAGCGCCTAGAACCGCTCGGTTACAAGCTCTACCAAGCGTCACGGTAGCTCACTATTAAAACGCCAAATTACGAATCCAGAGTCCATGGCTTCTATCCCTGATGAGTACTAGAGTTTTTGTTTTTCACGCATCACTCCTTTCGCATTTAGCAGTGTCCGTTACCGTCAAAAATGCCAGCTTACAGGATTCTGTATATCGGTCGGTAAAAATGGAACCGTTATAGGATCACTTTGTAGACTATATGTCCGTTCGACTGGTAAAGCCCCTTTCTCTCGGAAACAGTTAGACGTATCAACCGAAATTTATGTCATATACAAATGTCTATGGTCCATTGGCAGTGTAAAAAATTTTAGGTTCTAAGGCAATGCAACCAAAATATATAGTCATATGTCAAATACATATTTAGATAGTCGCAAAATCACTAATTAAAATACATATATAAGTGAGTGCCTGGAAACAGAGAGGTCGCAGGATCGAATCTCAGTTGGACCATGGATTTCCCATCTTAGTTTTAATCTAGCCTTCGCCTCCGAAAAATGTGAGGAGTCGCGAGATATGACACGTATTTCGGATTCCACGTTAAACTTAAATCCTCTTTCTCTGGTAGGATAACTGAGGTAGTTTTGGGACACCCAAGCCGCCGAAGTGGTGTCCAATAGAAAGACTTGCACCAGGCCATTGAGCCACACGAAATGATAATATAATAATAATAATAATCATCATCATCTATACACATAGTTACTGTGTACGGATTCCTCACGGCACGATTCGTCCTCGCTGCTCTGGTTTTTTAATTTTTTTTTTTTGTTATTTTCTCACAAACCTTGGAAATGGATCGCAACGTTGAAATTGAAACAAATCGTTAAGGTAGGCTAACACTATTCTGGCTGGACATTTAAATATTCGGCAGGCCTCTATATAGTGCGTGGCGGAGTGTGGTACCAAAAGACGATTTTCTATCCAATTAAATTCGCATATGAAGTAAAGGAAATGTGATTGAATGCCTTATTCCCTTGTATTTTGATTATCGCTACACGACATGTACAATGGAGGCCATCTGTTCAGCGACTGCCGGTTGCCTAAATTTATGCGACAGAGTTGTGCACGAACAGCGTCAGACTTTTCACTGAGATAATCCATGCAGGTATCTTGAGCATCTCTGTTACGTCTCTGTATCGATTTTTAAAGGGCAATATTTTATAATATCAACCAATCAGCATCAAATGTAGGGTCATTCTGATGAAGATTTCGTGTCCGTGTACACTTAAATATTTGACTGTCGTTTGACGTACATAAGCTTTCCATACCACAACATTACAGTTCAAGAAGTGAAACTGTATACCATTTCCGCGACATCTGGACAAATCTCAGCAAACAAGCGTATAGCTGTATATACATTCATACTATAACAACTGCTTAAATGTTGATGTATGCCAGTCCATATTTAAATTATTTGGCATATGCACGGACACGAAGTCTTCTGCTTCAACTACAACCTTATGGTGGAAATTGCAATCGTGCTTATGAAATAAAGCTGAAAATCAACTGCGAAAATGTCGCTCCCTTCAAAAAATTGTACAAGACATACTCAGTTTCCTTGCGGCTTCAAATCTGGTAAAACCTCAAGCTTTATATACAGCTGTCAGTCCGTCTGTTGCTCCTGATGAAGGCAACGGAGATGGTAGTCAAAAGCTTGAGCTAGGGCTCAGCATTGACGCTGCAAAAAAAACCGGGAAGTCATCGCGAGAAACTACCGTCTCGGTTCTACGTGACTCTGAATCCCACTCGGGAAAAGACAGTTTCCGGATAGGTTGTGCTGACGTGTTAAGATTCTACCAGTGAGTGAATTCGTGCGTTGTCTGTTGTCAAGCTCAACCCGTGACGCCTCCAAACGTTGAAACAAAACTGCGTGCTGTACACGGTTTCTTTACTTCGCATGAACAACATATTTACCACTCTTTCATTCACCTGAATCTTAAGGAATACGTTCCTACTAAGATTCCAGACGATAAAAACACCAGGATCTGTTGCGGGAGAGAACAGTATGATAACGATGATGACAGTGATGATAAAGATACGCCGCAAAAAGGCCAAGAGCGTCACGTTTGATTCCGATAAACGCGCATCGTGTGTCTGCTGCTCCAGTTGGAGGATCTCCCACAAGGACAGCAAAAGCCAGGCAGCAGCGAAAGGGAAATGCTTGTGCTGTCCGCCTCGGGAATAATGCAGCACTCCAGGTTCCGCTGCTGCCGCGAGACGTCCGCCGTCCGTCCGGTCTTACGTCATGGGTCGCGGAGCAAAGCGAAATACAAAACGGGACTTGCACGGGCACTCTCCTACAGCCTCGGTAGGCTGCGGTGGTGGCGAAAGAGGACAAGTAGCTGTCACGGGATTACAGCTGATGAGCCCGAGTAGAGCGAAGAAAATCCTTCCTTCCTTACCCCTGAAGATAAGTGGAGGCCACCCGTATCGCGTTGAGATTTGCAAGTTGACAACTCTAATATCGCGTGTTACATTCTGTCGAGCCGATCACGAAAACAGCGCTGCGCATCATTTGAGGTTTACGCTTGCAGTTATCGCATCTCGTGCTTTAAAAAAATCGTACTCCCATGTGTAAAACACCTTCAGACTACTCATTACTTTAAAAATGAGTTAATATGGTAAATATTTGACATTAAGCGTATAAAACCTTTGTGGTTGAAGAAGCAAAACCCTAATTATGCTGGTTTTATTAGCTTCGGATTATTCACCCTTAGACTAATCAAAAAATCAAAACGAAGTTTAGAAAAGATGTTATGTTAACAGTTCATTGGAAGTTATTAAGTACTCTCATTATCAAACTCTGGATGTGTATGTATTGGGTAATTAACGATCCGTTAATTCACGCTATGTTTTAAACAAAAATTAGTTTTTCACGCATCTCAACGTTTATGACATTATAGCTCCTAAACTAGTGGTTGTAGAACGCTATAATTTTGCAGGTGCGTTCACTGGTATATGTGGATAATGTCTACAAAATCCGTTGCCAAACGAAGTTCGTAGTAAAGAAGTAATAAATTAAAACTTCATGCTTGATGCAGCAGTTTTACTGTATAAACAGCGAAAATATAATAAGAATAAACTGTGGATTAAAAGTATTAATTTCTTGTAAGGTTGGCGTACAATTTACTTTCTATGTTTTTACCTCTCGCTTAAATATTCCGCTAATAGCTCATTTTTCCTTCGCTGTTAGCGGAGGTTGAGATGGAAAGAAACTTGGTTTTTTATTCACTTGGCAAAATTTCGTCTTTTTTTTTTTTTAAACAACGTTTTCTTACGCTGTATTGGCGTTATTTCCGCTTCATTTCACATTGTAAAACTTCGCAACCGAATGAAAACTGTGATTTTACCTATGTGCTCGTTGCCAGCATGGCAAAGAACGTGTGTGAGATCAGCTATTCAGGCAGCACGTCAGCGCGCGTTCCCGGATCGCCGACTGCAACAAGCATATTAAAAGCCGGTACTTAACAAAAAAATATCGCAGTAGTTCCACAGTAGAACTGGTTTTCTTTACACAATTTTGTTGTATTAGTGGTGTCCACATTACATGTCGCAAATAAATATTTATTTTTCATCCAGGCATCACCTCTCAGTGATTATAATGAAAAAGCTCAAATATGCGCTCATAGTGAATACATAAGTACGTTTTTACGAGGATGAGTTAAGTAGTTGGCTGTACCCTAGCTCAACTAACCCTCGTGGCACTTGCCTGAAACGGTTTAGGAAAACAACAGAAAACCTAAATCAGCATGACCGAACAGAGCAAACTCCATTCACTCAAATGAATTACTAACTGCGCTGCTTCTTTCGCTCGGTCTTTATCGCGTAATGTTCTTTTGATTTTACAAAGTTGCAAATATAAATTATAATACAAAACATAGATTTACACTGCATCAC